>NW_017306285.1:2637258-2714876 GCF_000935625.1 Nanorana parkeri | reverse complement strand
CTGTTGTCTACGTATACATATATATGCGAAAAAACAGAATGGAACAGAGATGCGTCCGTGCAGCGTATTTCTGCGTATACGCGCGTACAGCACATTAAAAATTCCATTACGAGTGATGCATTCTGGGATTGCATATACGCATAGACGCGTATACATGCAATATACAATTTTGCTTGCGTTGTGTGTGAATGAGACCATAATGTGAACAACTTGCCAGCCACTGGCCATGCCCCGCGGCTTTAACACCGTACTGCCACATATATGCGTATAGATGGTGCACTCACTTGCCACCCCATCACTGTGCTTCCGGTCACTGTTTATGATGGGGAACCGGGAGGACAGGCTAAAAATCACATGACCATTGTGACAGCCAATCGTGGTGATCACATGACTGGAAGCCAACCTACTGGCCTCCAGCATAAAGAACCCGCCGCACCCAAAGGGCCAACAGGACATTAACATCTTGGGCTTCCCCGCATGAAGTAGAATAAAAGCCGCCACCTCATTGGTTGCACGCCGCACATAACAACAGGGGTCTTTGTGGTTAGGTTTGCAGCTTCTCGTTGGTACAGACCGCGTCCTCTTGGTTTCTTCTTTCAGGAACGTAGGCGATTTCCAGGAAGTTTTAATAAACAAGTCCCGAAACTGTTACATAAACCCCGGACCGCGCGCGCGGCTACTTTTATCCCTCGCAAGTTTCGTCGCCAAGAATGATTTATTGAGATCCGGAGTGCCGTTCTCAGCGGGAAGCCCAATACAAGCGCATATTAAAAGGTCACATGTGTCTGCTAACTTGGAGATGTATAATGAGATGTCAGAGTCCGCGCTGTGAGCGGCGACAATTTTGCAAAAGCGCGAGACGGGGGGGGGGGGGGGAGCTTAGGAAAAGGTCTGTGCCCGTGTCATTAGCGAAGGAAGGCGCGGCTGCATTCCTTACCACTGCGTGACCGCTCAGGGCTCCGCTATACAGGAGGAGGAGCCCATCGGACACCTTTGCATATCGATTTCCTCTGTTGGAGGGACACTTGGATGGAGTGGCAGCTATTTATAGGTCGCTGCTTGGTAACAGCGCGTTTCATCCGCACAATATTTTCTGGGAACGTTTTATCACGGCGGGGGAAATAATTTGGGTTCTGGGCACGTCTGGCTGCGTAGCATTAAAGAAATGAAAAGAGGACGCATCCGTCCTTACAGAGTAATTATTTCAAAGCGATCCGTTCCGTCTGTGACCCCCCACCGGGACATTTTCCCTCACTTCCTGCCCCTGTGACACCTGTGCAAGAAATTAGGAGAGCGGGGGTCACTGAGACGTGAAGATGATGGCAATAAACCATTGTCATTTGCTCTATCACCGGGGTAGCCAACCTAAGTACTCCAGCTGTAGAACTACAAGTCCCATATGGCATTGAAAGACTCTGACAGCCAAGGGCATGACTTCCAGAAGCATGATGGGATTTGTAGATTCACCACAGCTGGGCTGCCGGGATTGCCTGATCTAACCCTTCCCACTGTTCTAAACATGGTGGGAGTTGGTGGCTAATCTGCACCCCAACGGGAGAAATTTCCCATCACTTTCTGTACAGGAAGTGAAGGAGGATCTTCCTTACAATCTTTTTTGATATCCTGTAATGGGGACACCCCGTGCATCAGGGTTTGGCACGGGAGGTGTGAAGGAATCCTCCAAAGAGGACACCTGTTCCATGGGCAACTGTCTTACAAGGGATCTTCTCTTACTTCCTGTTGTATCTTTAAGACAGGACATGAAGGATGATCTCCTTTTTCTTTATGTCCTGTTACGGTGACACCCCAGGCATCAAGGTCTGACATGGTGTCACTAGCACAGGAGGTGTGAAGAGATCCTTCGAAGAGGACGCATGTTCCATGGACAACTGTCTTAGAGGGGCTCTTCTCTTTCTTCCTGTTGTGTCTTTAATACAGGAATAGAAGGATGATCTCCCTTATAATTTTTTAATTTGCAGTTACAGTGACACCCTGTTCATCAGGACTTCATGGGGTGTCTCTGGCAAAGGAGGTGCGGAGAAGTCCCTCAAAGAGGACACCTGTTCCATGGACAACTGTCTTAAAAGGGATCTTCTCTTACTTCCTGTTGTATCTTTAAGACAGGACATGAAGGATGATCTCCTTTTTCTTTATGTCCTGTTACGGTGACACCCCAGGCATCAAGGTCTGACATGGTGTCACTAGCACAGGAGGTGTGAAGAGATCCTTCGAAGAAGACGCCTGTTCCATGGACAACTGTCTTACAAGGGGTCTTCTCTTACTTCCTGTTGTATCTTTAAGACAGGAAGTGAAGGGTGATCTCCCTTATCATTTTTCTTTATATCCTGGTGGGGTGACACCCCATGCATCAGGACTTAATGGGGTGTCTCTGGCATGGGAGGTGTGAGAGGTCCTTCAAAGGAGACATCTATCCATGGACAACTGTCTTATTAGGGATCTTCTCTCACTTCCTGTTCAGATGCTCTCCCTAAGGCTAGGCGACTCCTGACCTCGCGGCAATCCACAGGGTTTTGTGCGCGACTGCCACGCGGTCAGGAGTCCCCAAGGTGTGAACCGATCGCGCTGTGGGTGCCATTATTTTCTAATGGCACCCCAGTTGCGCCGGGCGGATCGTGCGGTTTCCTGCCGCGATTCCGCCCGTGCAAGTGAAGCAGCACGTCGTGTGTTGCAAATAAAGGTACATTGTACCTTTTTATAGCCTCTGCCGTGCGGATGTCACCTCCTTGAAAGCAATGGGGCTGCTGGGCAATTGCTGTGCGCACTAGGTGCCGTGCGGTGTAGTGCGGGTGTGAACCGAGCCTCATGCAGAGCTTCTAACCTCCCCATTCCAACCCAAAAGAAAACCTTGGCGGGAGTTGGGTTCTGAGTGACATACAACTACAAAGGTCGCGCCATAAACTAGATCTCTGTATTCAGACACAAACAAATATAGAAGAGTGAAGTTATAAATAGGAGCTGCGATCTTCACGTACATATTTATATCCCATCACACCGCTAGCTGCGGTCACACCTATGTAGCTGAAGTCACAGCTCCTCCTCATCAACATCTATGGTGAGATCACAGTCCTACCTTAGGTCCCATCGTCCCGTCCTTTCCTGCCTTCCCATCCAGACCCGGAAAACCCTGAGGCAACACAAAGCTTCATTATTACAACGACCAGATCAAATAAACTGAATCGGAAAATTTTTTTTACATTGCTCGAGTTCAGAACAAAACAAATGAATGTTGGAACCTTCGTCACATGTTAGTAGTTCAGTGACCTGGAACAAGTAGGCAGCCAGGAAAGTCAAGATTCTGAACCCTTAAAGGAGAACTATGAGGGGAGTGATTTCCAATCATCCTCATAGTTAGAGCTGACAATGAAACTGTCACAGGCCGGCTCAATAGATCGGGAAGTGAGCGAACACATACCGGCGCTCGCTCACTTCTCAATCATCTCCCTGCAGAGAGTGGTGACTGTCACTCACAGCTCCCTCCTCCCCGCTCCGATCCTCCATTGCTGACTGGCGGATCGGACGGGGAGGGGGCGGGTACAGCTGGCTTTGCCTCTAGATAGGCAGAGCCAGCTGTCACTCACGCAGCTGGGTGGATCTGGACAGTAATGTCGGGATCCATCCCTGCTGCAGCGGTCTCAGTATACACTCACTATATACTGAGCTTTGGGTCCTCCCATGACCCTGGGGAGAACAATGGGGAAATACACTGACCCCATAGTTCTCCTTTAACCTAAGCAGGACCTGCAATAGAAGAAGGTTTATACCCTCCAGTCCCACCATCTTCACTGGTCTGTGCCCCCTGCTGCGTGCTGTGGTGCCTCCCGTGGGCCCCTACATCATTACAGGATACAGTGGTGACTTAGAAATCAGCGTAAGGAACCACAGCACGCAGCGGGGGACGCCGGCATCTGACACTCCTAGAAGTGTCAAATGTAAAGAATCTCCAGGCAGCTGCAGCAACTTAAAAATCTAATCCGCAGCGGCAGCTTCCATATCTTCACCTTGGCAGGTTCCCTTTAAGCAAAACACTTCCTAATGCGGTTTAAACAGACCTTGTAACATGGGGAAGACCAGCCCTGGGAAACACTGAGGGACCATAATTGTGGTCAGAGTTACTTAGGCTTCCGACGTCTTCATGACCCCTACTGCTACCAACCTGATGTGTGCTATGATTTTATGGTCAGCGTGCCAAATAAGGGGGCACGCTCTAGTGAAATGATAGAACCTGGGGAAGGGCGGGCGGGTCAAGCGCGACCTCGCCGTGACGTCTCTAGGAGCTCCCTGTCCTCCTTCTTAAGGGGAGGAGAGCCACCGCAACTCCTCCCACAAACACGGCCAAGTTACCTTGGCCTATTACTTATCACATACGGCCATTAAACGCCGCTGCATTACTGTCCTTCAGCCACAGAAGGTATTCCACCACTCACATGGGTTGAGTTCCTGCTCCCCTGCTGCATGCAATGGTCCCTCCCGCTGGCTCATAAATCCTGTAGTGATGTACAAGCCGGTGGGAGAAACCTTTGTGTGCAGCGGGGGAAGTCGGTATTCCACAGAGCCAGATTTCCCCTCACTTCCTGTCCTGGTCAGAAGAGCTTCTCCACACAGGAAGTGAGGGAAAGTCTGTCTCCCCTATTCTACTAATTAAAAGCCATTTTTTTGAACCCCTTCTACAGATTTTTCCTCACTTCCTGTCTAGGTAAACCATGACAGTCAGTGGGAGGAAATCTTTCCAAAGACAGAAGCGAAAACCCAACAGGGGTTCTATTTCTTCCTCATTTCATCCAAAGCTAGAAACATGTTTTGGCCGGACAATCACTTTAAAGCCAAAATGGAGGTGCCATTCCCTGGGAACTCTGAGCACCCAGTTCAGGGGTGCCGGATCTCCCGCTCAGCCGCAAGTCACATGACCCACACCTCAGAACGCCATTGCGATACATTGTACCTGCAGTCCTGGACTTCCAATGTCGCCCTTCTCACCCTTCAGCCCCGGGGGTCCCTGAAACAGGAGAAGAAGACAACGGTCCAGATTTATAATCACAAATCAGGAGAGGGGGGGGGCACAGTGACCCCCCATAATCCTCGGCTCGAATCCGGCTCTCCGCCACCATCTAATACATTAATAAAAGTGACTGTGTGATGAATATATTCAAGTATTTAAACCCCGTCACCAAAATCTCATATCGGCTTCAACTTAATAATGTCATTTATAATAATAAATCTGCAGCTTTCATTAAATTGTATCCAAACCTGAGAACAGAAATGTCATATCAAGCGGATTACCAGTCCTGGGATGTGGCCGCTGCATTCATCTTATTATTTTATTTTCACCTATGGGATTGAACTAAACCTCTGGGGTCTCTCTATAAAAAATGTATTGGTGTAATTTCTCTTCTGGTCGAATGTTCTTCAATAGGTATATCCATAAAGAACAAAGAGAAAATACCACATTATGGCCACTAGATTGAGCCGAGGATCATAGGAAATAAATACAGGATAGGAGATAAGGGCTACAATGTTACAATTCTAGAGACTGATGGTAGGAATGAGCCTATAAATGTAACCATTGATACTACAGGGACAGTGATGGTTACACACAGGGCCGGATTTCCCACAAGGCCAACCAAGACCCGACCTCGGGGCAGCAGGAAGTAGAGGGGCAGCAGGGGTGTGGAATTCCTATCTTCCGATGACTGGGACATGCAGAGCTCCCGAGATCACTTATATGCAGCCTGCCATTCTCCATGGGGGAGGTACCTGCCCTTGGGGAAACAGAGAGAGTAAATCCGGCCCTGGTTACACATTGTTATAATTCATGAGACTGAGGTTGGGAATGAGCATATCAATGTAACCATTGATACTACAGGGACAGTTATGGTTACACATTGTTACAATTCATGAGACTGATGGGGGGAATGAGCATATAAATGTAACCATTGATACTACAAAGATGATGATGATGATTACACAATGTTACATTCTAGGGACCACTGGAGGGAATGAGCTTATTGCTATCCCCATAGTAATGGTCATAGTAAAGCTCATTCCCTCCAGTGGTCCCTAGAATGTAACATTGTGTAATCATCATCATCATCTTTGTAGTATCAATGGTTACATTTATATGCTCATTCCCCCCATCAGTCTCATGAATTGTAACAATGTGTAACCACCACTATCCCGGTGGTCTCAATGGTTACATGTATGTGCTCATTCCTACAATCAGCCTCATGAATTGTAACAATGTAAACATCACTATCCGTGTGGTCTCAATGGTTACATTTATATGCTCATTCCCTCCAGCAGTCTCTTGAATTGTAACATTGTATCTCAGTAACCACATGAATTTATTTCCTATAATCCTCGGCTCCATCTAGTGGCCATAATGTGGTATTTTCCGCATTCACTCCATTCTTTATGATTATACCTATTGAAGAACATTTGACCAGAAGAGAAACATTCGTTATTGCCCCATTCTTCCAGCAGCTGGGTAACTCGCACAGAACAAATGCAGATGAGGTTTGCTGGACATATAAGCGATGTAAATTTTTTAATAAATAGACTCCTTGGAACCCTCTCTCCCCAACATCTCCTTCTAGAAATTCAGAGCGAGCCGACAAAGGACCCGTCAAATAAAACAAGTCATACTGTACCGTGGGGCCAGTCATCGTCATCCCGCGGAGGCCAGGGGAGCCCGTGTATCCGCTGGAACCTTCTGGACCCACCTGTCCGGACACGCCTTGTTCTCCCTGAGAGAAAGTACAGAACGCAGAGAGCTCTGTGAGCAGGCGAGCGTTAGAAACAACCTGAATCACACCGCTGTCCCTGCTTATTATTTCAGCTCCCGCTGATTGCATCAAGTCACACTTCTCTCCCCAAAGTGCCGAGCGTTGATTTGCAGCAGGTGGGAGAGGAAGAGACGGTCTCGGTTAAGTCCCTGAGCGCAGACCCCTGCGCAGCAAGGAATGTGATGAGCAGAATTAAAAATAAATACTTTCAACCTGTAGCTAGCGGTGCGCCCAAAATAACCAGGACGCAGCCGCGACGTGCTGAGCTGGTTCTGTCTCCCTGCCTCTTCCATTGGCAATGCAGAACTGAACAGCTGCCCCGTCTATGTCAGCACAAGTCTGCTTTCAGCTGTCTTCCATGGTCTTGCCTTCTGTAGGCCCAGATGAGGAAGGATGTTGTTGCCCCCAAAATGTGCTATTTGTAGGAGTGTTACAAGCGCCTAGAGTCTTCTGCCCCTGGGTCCTCCATCCAATCAGGATAGAGGCACTAGTGCCTGGACTCTATGTATTTAAAGGTTCTGATCCAGGTCATGGTACACCTAGTAAAAGTTGGTCTCATTCAAGTGAACTCGTTGTGTAATGTTGACGTAGCATCTCCAAGCCTCTTCTTCAGTTCTGAACAGTGTCTTGACTCTATGTATGTGAAGGTTCTGATCCAGGTCATGGTACATCTAGAAATAGTTGGCCTCATTCAAGTGGACTTGTGTAATGTTGAAGGCATTCCAAAGCTTCTCCAAGCCTCTTCTTCAGTTCTTAACAGTGCCTGGACTTTATGTATGTAAAGGTTCTGATCCGGGTCATGGTACACTTAGTAAAAGTTGGTCTCATTCAAGCGGACGCGTTGTGTAATGTTGAAGACGTTTCGTAGCTTCTCCAAGCCTCTTCTTCAGTTCTGAACAGTGCCTTGACTTTATGTATGTGAAGGTTCTGATCCAGGCCATGGTACATCTAGAAATAGTTGACCTCATTCAAGTGGACTTGTGTAATGTTGAAGGCGTTGGTCTCATTCAAGTGTACTCGATGTGTAATGTGGACGTAGCTTCTCCAAGCCTCTTCTTCAGTTCTGAACAGTGCCTTGACTTTATGTATGTGAAGGTTCTGATCCAGGTCATGGTACATCTAGAAATAGTTGTTCTCATTCAAGTGTACTCCTTGTGTAATGTTGACATAGCTTCTCCAAGCCTCTTCTTCAGTTCCAAACGGTGCCTTGAGGTCATCGCACATCTAGAAATAGTTGGCCTCATTCAAGTAGACTCGTGTAATGTTGAAGTTCCATAGCTTCTCCAAGCCTCTTCTTCAGTTCTGAAAGGTGCCTGGATTTTGTTACCCTCCCAGACCCGGCCTTTTGTTAGGACGGAGGAAAAGACTCGTCCATTATGTATCATTATGTTACATTGCAGGCATGGCCTTGGGTTCTTTTAGCACATGGGTCACCAAACAATATAATGCACCACCAGGGTAGCTCATGTATGAACCTACCTACATTGGAGCTATGCCCTAATGGTGAGCATTTCATTTTCCATACAATACACAAAAATATTAGTACATACCACTTGTCCTGGCTCGCCCTGCTCTCCTTTGGACCCTCGAGGTCCTGGTGGCCCCTGTAAGTATAAATAAAAGTGTATATCACACAAAGAAAGAGGGGTCAGTCAAATCAGAACCTAATAACTGGCTTCTTATATCTCTCATGGGACTGCTCTGCATACTCTGCACATTAGGAGGAACCTCAGGCTTCCAACAATGGAATCAATTAAAGAGAACCTCCACTAGAAGGTTGGAGAACGGGGCCGATAATACAGATACAAGGAGGAACTGTCCTTTAAACAATTCAAAACACCATCACACCTTCGGATGGTCATTGTCAAGACAGCAGGTACTGGATTAACAGAACTGGAGACTTACCGGAAATCCAGGAGGGCCGGGTGGTCCCGGCACATCGGAGGTGCAGGTACAGGCGGAGGTGGGGGCAGGGCATGTGTTCTCATCTCTCTAAAGGGACACACAGGGATTAAGGAGCCACTTTGGAGAATTAAATGCAGCACAATTATAAAGTAACACAATAAAAAGATACGTTTTACTCAATGATATACACCATTTATGATTGTACCAGGCTGTTCCCAAAAAATACAAAAGAGCTACAAATATAAATCAAAACTTGTCTTCCACATGTACACATTTCCAATCATTGTGTCACATAAATCTAAAAAGTCCCCAACACATAACCCTCTCCTAGCTAAATGGACAAATTCTCATTCTAGAGCTGCCGCCTGCAGTACTCTCTTTTTACCACAAGGTGTCCTCAGTTCCCCTTAGTTAGAGGGAAGGGGGGCCCAAGAAAAAATCTTGCACCAGGGCCCTTTGTTCCTTAGGTCCGCCACTGTGTACACACGCAGTACACTGATCCTTCCCTTCACTCCACAGCAAAGGACCAAGCCAACCCAGCAGGCAGCATTAGACCGAAGTCAACCACCGATGCTCATTACTGCCCCCTTGAGGAGCTCGGCATCTGGCAGATGACCTCAAACAATACTTGACATGGGGAAGGTCTCGGGCCGTCTATAGCCTCACATTAACATTATGACGAGGATAAGAGGAAGCATTTATTAACTGCTAACTGACCCATCCTTGGTTAGCTGACGCGAATGGCTTCCTCTAGTCCTGGCGAAGCCAAGCAGACGCATATGGCCGGGAAATCTGCTTCGTACAGAGACGCCACCACTGATGAAGCATTAGTCATATGACTGCTGCAATGCTTTGTAATCTTTTATTCTAGAATTAGTCTTTTTGTATCCTAAATGCCCCCTGTACTCCAGCAGGGGCAATATGGAGTCAGGGCCGGGTCCCTTTGCCATCAGTAACATGCATAGATGACCATTTTCCAATTGATGTGATCAGATATCCTTTGAAATTGATCAATTTTGTAAAAAAAAAGTGTTCTGATATGTTCGAGAGGTCTCTTGTGCAATCAAAAGTGTCATTTAAATCGATCACAAGCTGAATATTGATCAGTGGATCAATGAAAATGTTCTACTATACTTGCCATAGGTGATTTTAACCACTGAGCCATTGATAATTTATCGGCCAGTCAGATCTGTAAGGGCGGCGTAGAACCAGACTGGACTGAGCAGCAAAGCTACCCTCTCATTGCTGTCCATGATGGCGGCTTCCATATAACTGGCCTGGCAGGTTCCCTTTAACTTTTTTTTTATTATTTCCGTGTTCCTGAAAGTTTTAGGGGCCCTTTAAGAAAACAGCTCCACATGCATGACAAGCATTTAGATCACGTCTTGGAGATCCATCTGCCCACCATTGACATGTGACAGCGGTGTTTAAGGACATGCGGATTCCGATGGTGTGCGTCTCCCATCCTCCCCCACCCCGTCCTTCCCGACGGTCCCCTGCGGCCGGCAATGAAATGAACACCTACATTGCGCGAGGCATTATTTGGTCTGCCCAGCAGCAGTCTCCTCTCCGCGAACCCGTTCGGCTATAAATAGAGAGCGACAATATCGCTTCCCTCTAAACACCCTCCAGGGAGACGGACTCTTTCTTCTCCCCCCGGCGCCCGCAGTCAGCCTCAACCTGAATCTCCTCCAAATGAGAGCCATTGATCATCGCAAATGTAATGTCTCCGCTTAAATAAAGCTGGATGACGGACGAGAATGAGGTTCTCTGTCTTGAGGCTGGTTAGCTGGGGGGCGATGACACCGGGGTAACGCTACACCAGAGCGAGGAAGGAATTTCCGCAGGCACGGCCTCGAAACCGATGCCGGTTAACCCTTCGTGGGCTGCCTGTGTGCAAGTTACCGAAATACGCGCACCGGTGGCCTCCTTCTGAAAATGCTCCCTGTGATGACAATAAAGTTTTGAGGAACTCAAAGCTATGTGGAAAGAATGGAGGAGTGACACCATACACAATGCCACCATCATTTTCCCCGGTAGTCACAAAAGCAGCAATCATGGAAGGTGACGCATATGACATTTGGCAGAGCAGTTCGAAGGAACGCAGAGATATCATAAACCTCAACTAGCAGACGTATTGGTCCATTAAATTGCACTCCAGACCATTTACAACGTGACCTTTTATGACAGGGCCTCATCAGAAGACCCTGGAAGCTTCTGGTGAGGCCCTGTGGTAAAAGGTTAAGCCATAAATTGGTCTGGAAAGCAATTTAAAGGAGAACTATGGGGTCAGTATTTTTTCCCCATAGTTCTCTTCACGGGGTCACGGGGGGCATATACTAACCTCCTCCTGTGACCCAAAGCTCAGTATATCGCGAGCTACAGCTCGTGGTATACTGAGACCGCCGCAACCAGCACGGATCCCGACAATGCTGTCGAGATCCACCCAGCTGCGTGATTGACAGCTGGCTCTGCCTATCTTAGAGGCAGAGCCAGTTGTGCCCGCCCCCTCCCCGTCCGTTCCTCCACTCAGCGCTGGAGGAGGGGGGGGCCTCTCTGCAGGGAGATGATCGGTAAGTGAGCGAGCGACGGTATGTGTTCGCTCACTTTGCAATCTATTGAGCCGACGTGTGAAAGTTTTATTGTCACACGTCGGCTTGAGGCAATGTAAGAAACACACATATGTGAGGCTTGGGTAGTGACCTATATTACCTAAAGCTGAGTTCTCATTCCTTTCCATTTTCACACATATTCCATAAATCCTAATGTTATGTCGTTACATTCCTACAAGGTGGTTACACGAATGTAGAAGAAACTCCACTCGGTTAGACACCAAACACACCTATAATACTACAAGGTCCAGAAGGATTATGAGACAGATCAGACCTCCAAGGAGAAAGATATCTCATATTTATTATCTAACACATTGTAATTTCATTCTGCTCAATAATATGCTGCTTTAAGTGGTGTGAAACCTTCCACCCAAACCTGTCACAAGGAAAGCAGGAGCACGTCCACTAGGCTTACAAATATACTTCAGCACCAGTGAAGATGCCAGTGAAGTCAGGATTTGCATACCTCTGCCTACCACCTTTCTTCCCATGAACATTAAAGGTTTGCTCATGTGATATTATGCCTAGGCAATGCTCACTTGGCCTCTGCCTACCACAAGCACTGTGGGGGTTTCGCATTATTAAAAGGCAGCAGAAGGCCGATTTAGTTCTACCACACAGGGCTTGCCTGGCAGACTTGCAGTGTGATAAGAGGAGCAGCAAAGCACAGCCAACTTGACCACCCCCATGAGTAGACGTATAGATAAAAGCTGTACAAATAAGTTTTTAAAGAGAACCACCCTTTCATAAGTTTATTTACATCTGCTCTATTTGTCTAAAAACACAGAAAAGACTATAGCGCTTGAAAGAGTCAATGCAATTTCATGTTAAGGATTATTATAATAGGGTCATGAGGAAGGGAAGGCAACATAGGTGTGACCGTCTCACCTTCCCTTGACTGGTCACCAAAGACCTTCTACTTGATGGCCAACCAGCCTGCCAGAATGCCCTTCCGGGGGGGCAAGCTTCTTCTCTGATCTACCCATATTAAAGCGTATCTATAACTAAACCTTGGCCGTGGTTCAGAAGGGTTAGAATCCCGATTATGTTTTTATTGCTGCCGGCCTCCGCTGGGGGTCCACCCTTCCATTAGGTCTCACTGACCCCATTGTGACCAGGATAGAGAGTGATGGGAAAACCAAAATCTATCACCAATACAGGAATAGAGGGAACATCTTCCAATGTGGACAACTGTTTCAGTGACCAATATCTAAGAGGAAAGTTCCTTCACTTTCTGTTGTGTCTGAGGGACAGGAAGTAAAAGGAAATCCCCCCAACAGAAAAGGGGCTTTACCCTTCCCTACTTTATTCAGATCCAAAAACTAAAAAATGTTTTTGCCTATACATGAATTCTTGCCAATTTTTTGAAATTTTTTTTGTGAAGCATGATCTTATATGAGGCAATGGCACTCCAAAGACAGAAAGCTCTGGGGGGGCCACACGGTCACAGTGGCCTAAAAAGGCCCAGAGATGAAATACCAAATGGACAAACCTAGGCAGAGGCCTGGCCTGACGACTTACCGCTGAAGAGCCGCTCCTCGGGCCCCTGGTCCTGGTCAGTTTCCCCAACATCTCAAATCCTAATGTGGTCACCTTTCCCATAGGCTTTACCACCTTCTCCGTCACCAGCTGACAGTCCACATAGAGCCGAATTTTTGTTTTAGACACTGCAACTTGCAACTGGGTGAAGAAAATGAAAAATCAACATATCAGTATATGAAGATCTAAAGTTAATTGGCGGGAGGGTCACATGTAAGACGTTAACCTTGTGGAAACTCCCATAGAAAATCTTCTTCACTTCTTCCTCATCGAAGGTCACCTCCTGCAAGCTTCCCTCAAGCTCGGGGCTGAAATAGGTCAACGACTGCTGATTGGCTATTACGGAGAGATTGTGATTGTGAGATCAAGGTTGTGAGATCACATGTTATGGGAAAAAATCATTGCGGCTGATAAGGAGAAGCCAAGGAGAGTTCTCTTCATACAAAGGGAACCATAAGCCAGAGTTATGGGGGAGCTAATAAGAGACTAATTGAGTTCTTGACTCCTTAAGCATCCACCCCCTCAGCATTTCACCCAAGTGAGCTAAGGGAGTTAAGTTCACTTCCCGAAAGGATCCACAACCAAGCATGATGGAAGGCAGATACGCTACCAGTATGTAAAAAACTGGGACACAAGATCCAATCCACTATAATTAAAGACCAATGAGCCTGAGATAAGCACACAGATGTGTTCATAAGATAACAGGATTCGGACATGGGGAAAATAAACGTGATACACGTGTGCTTTTTATAATCCTTTTAGCAGAGAAAAAAGGAATCATTATTTAAATTGCTAATCTAAAATATAAAAATATACCTAATACAGTGGGGCAAAAAAGTATTTAGTCAGCCACCAATTGTGCAAGTTCTCCCACTTAAAAAGATGAGAGAGGCCTGTAATTGGCATCATAGGTAGACCTCAACTATGAGAGACAAAATGAGAAAACAAATCCAGACATACGTCACCCATTGCCTCCACTCATTGCTTGGAATTCAATCTTCTCTCCGACTGACAAGGGTGCTGAGTTGCACCTACCAGCATGCCAAGATGGCTGCCCCGCGACCTTCTTCTGCTACCTACCTACAGGGCCGGTGCTGCCACTAGGCAAACTAGGCAGCCTTGACCACTCACAACAACCCCCCGCCACGGTGCCCCCCCCCCTATTTCAAATTGCATAAGCCAATAGCAGGCTGGCTATTGCGCTCGCCCACTGAGCAGAGGAGCGGAACTAAGAGACAACTTTCTCTCTCAGGTCCACTCCTCGGCTCAGTTCTGGTGTTTCAATAGCCAGTCTGCTATTGGCTATTTCAAATGAAAATAGCCAATAGCAGTCTGGCTACTGTCCCGGCTGCTTACATCCATCTATCGCCTGTGGAAGCTAGCCGGCAGGAGAATGGGGCCGTGCGCACGCAGAGGGGAATGGGGGCTGAGCTGCTGGAGGGAGGCTGGGGTGGGGCTTCAAGTAGCTGGTCTTGCCTGGGGCGCAAAATAGTCTAGCACCGGCCCTGCCTACCTACCTCGCGGGCAAACATCCATTCTCTCAGCACGATCCCTCTGATCTCCGACTTAGCAGAAGATGGCTGTGCCTTACCACGGTCACTCCTGATGCTCCAGGCGGCTGCCTCCACGTTCGCCGAGTATATTACAACGTGTAAAATGACATCCAGGACAGGAAATCATTACGGCGACGGACAAATTGGCAAGCAGAGGTTTAAAATAGCGAAAAAAATAAGAGTTCTGCCCCTCCCCCAGGCCACCGATTGAGTAATGGCCTCGGATATTGCTTAGGGGTCCCCCGTCTATTGACACGGCTCTTTGGAGACGTAGTCACCTGACCGCAGCCCTGCCTGGTCCTCGGATGACCCTCATGGGTCAGAGAGCCGTCAGCATTTTTCTGTTATTAAAATCTCTAGATTGATACCGAAGACTTTGTTGTCTTGCAGTAGGAAATAATTAAAACTCGGGATTATTACCTGCGGACATGAATTAAATTGTATCTAAATCTAGAACACACATGGAATATACTGCAGCTTACTGGGTACGGTGGCTGCATTTTTTTCCAGGCTTCATTCATTTTATCATAACCTTATTGTCATACTTCCTATATGAGGGTGACAACACTTACTGCACTAAGTCTATAAAGGACCAGCGTTGTCACTCTAGGACAAGACTACAGAACGCCTCCCCCTTTTTTCTCCTCCATAACATAGTAGGGAAAGTCTGTACTCAACAGAGATAGCTGGGAACAATGATAAGAGTTCAGGACAAGAAAAAAGCACAGGAAGTTAACTACACACACACACACACTCACTCACATAAGTTGAACTGGATGGACCTTAGTCTTTATTCAACCTTACATACTATGTTACTATGTTATCAGCTGATAAAAGTGTTGGTAGAGCACTGGACCCAGGGGTAGAAGAGATGGGGCTTCAAATCCAAATTTTAGAGCCAGCTCTCTGTCAACTGAGGGGGGTCCCAGGATTAGTGAAGAAAGGATGAGAGTGCCATGGATCTAGTGTGAAGCCAGTTATCTTTATTTAACCTGACAAGAGAAATCCAACGCATTTCAAGGACTCAAAGCTCCCCTTCATCAGGGTCAAGAAATAAGATGACATACAGTGTGAACATATTGTCCAGCAAGTCACATTGGGGCTGATCTATGAATCTTCCACCCAGCGTATAGTAGAGCAAATGCCTTTCACGCACCTTAACCACCACTAGATGGGGCCAGGGAGCATTGGAAATTCTTATGCTCACCAGCACCATCTAGTGGTGGTAGCCCATGCGAGCCGCATTCTCCCAGCTATACGCTGGGTGGAAGATTTCTAAACCTTCCCCATTGTGACTTGCTGGGCAATATCTCCTCACTATCTCTACTATTATCTTCTCCTACCAGATCCTTTGATTTTCCAATTTGTTGTCCTCTTCAAGAGCCTACACAGCACTGTATATCATTGGCTGCAGCATTCATCGGATCTTTCAAAGCCTGGCTGCCATTATGATTACGGGTTTTGCAATCATCATAATGTAATACATTTGATCCGGTCATGCTATTTATTCCTTTACACAATGTATAAGGCCGGGCTGTTTATTTTATCTGTTTTTTTTATTATTATTATTATTATTATTTTTGAACTATTATATATTTTTATACTTCACGATAAGATCCCCTTTATGAACTTCTGCTCGTAATTCTGTAACATAGAACGATGCTGATTTATGCTCTGAATGGATTTTAATCTTAAGTATCATTTCATTATCATTTAGAACATCTTATAATATGACTTTTTAGTTCTTCTTCTTTATGATATTTTATGTCCTCCCATTTCTCGGCCCTGATAACGGAGGAGTGTTGTTCCGCCATAACGTGCAGACTTTGTCTTCTGACCTCCTGTCATGTATAGGGATTACCTCAGGTTGGGACTGATCCCGGTCTGGACCTGGAAAGCACATGGGGCCCCCAGCCTTATCAGCTGTGGACTGGGGCATTCCCCGCCCCTGCACATAAACAAAAGGCCAGGATGTTGCGCTAACATCATTGACCTTATATGGCCACATGGCCATGTTAGGTCAATGACCAAATATAACTACGTAGCCATGTAAGGTCAATGACATCACAGCATCCCGCCCCTTTTCCTACATGCAGGTGCAGGTGGGGAATTGCCCACCCCGCAGGTGCGCATCAACAAAGGTGGTATGCTTGCGCTGACATCATTGACCTTATAAAAAAAATGCCTTTGACCAAATATAGCTTCGTACCCACATAAGGTCAATGACATCACAGCATCCTGCCCCTTTTCCTACATGCAGGTGCAGGCAGGGAATTCCCCGGCCGCAGCTGATTGGGTAGCAGCAAAAGGAGCTTCCTTGCGGGTTCAGTGGAGCTCAGGTTTGGTCCTGAGCTCATCCCTAGTCATGTGTAATAAAGATTTACTGGACTCCCACTAAGTCTGCGGCACTCTCAGTCTTTCTGCGCTCTTCCTATTTCATACGTCGGGATGCCTGTAATTTGGGCTCAGTCTGGTATCAGGTGGTAGAAGGATCTCCTATATGAGCCTCCTAAATACAATAAACGAGGCCCGTCGTATGTTCTCACGTTTCATATATGGCCTCCTCCAACCACAACCACACGTAGAGACTTACGATCCAGGATGATCCCGACAACCGGCTGGAAATCTTCATCCGTCAGCTGCCACAAGGCGAACGGTTCCTGGGCGGCGTTGGCAGGCAGGCGAAAGAGGAAGCTGAGCCCGTGTTCCTGGAGGAGCCCATGAGGGTGGACTTCTCTGGAAAGAAATGGTGCAGTCAAGCTAGTACGGCTGAAGATCAGGGAGATCAGAATACACACACTGCACAATGGCTTAGAGGAAGGACACGCCCCCTCCCTCTTATCTAGCAAGTTTTGGACCATCTGGCTTAGTTACACACAAAGCATGCGCACAGCCGCGGTCTCTCTTTTTACAAGGCGTGGCACATTTTGCAGCCAGTCATGGATACAACCTGGAATTACATGATTATAAGGATGTCATTACATTTTAATAATGAGATAAAGCCCAAATGAGGTCTCACATTTTTTTTTATATCTCTTTATAGTCCTGTACCCCACATGATGTGAATGGCGGCAGACAGAAAACGCCTCAAAACACCTTCATCTCTCACTGAAAATGCTGCATCCTGCAGAGCTCTGTGCTGGCAGAGCTGAGTAACAGCCACACCCCTTAACACAAGTATCCTCACAGAGGAATAGAGGGGGCGTGTCAAACCAGGAAGGGGGCGTACCTGACCAGATCTGTTAGATTATGGAGTGCACTGAGCAGCGTGGTCAAACTCTTTGGACTGGATTGACATATTGAGACACCCCTCATCGTGGTTCATCAGGAAAGAGGAAGTAAGACAAGTTTGTAAGCGCAACAGGAACCATTTCTGTGACTCCAACCAAGCTTTAACGTCAATGTTCTTCTTATGATCCCCAGCAGCAAGCTTCTCCCATAGTTTACAGTAGGCACTGCAGCTCCTGTCACATGAGTCTGTGGCGCACACTGATCTGGCTTATGGACCAACTTTCACGGGTCGGAGAAGACAGATTAGGCCAATGTGGCATGGAGGGACAAAGGGAAAATTCAATAGTTACGCCATTTTTTCCAATGACTCCCTCTATGTGCAGAATTGTCGTGTCTGAGTGAAGCGTTTGTTGAATAAAGTCGGTTTAATCCCGTGTTTGCCCCCTCCCCCTCTTTCTCCATGCGTGTGGCTCCTAACGGTGACCAGGAGCGGAACGCGGCATATCTACACAGAGCCAAACGGCGGCGGCGCTGTCAGCGGTGAGCGATCGGGCGCATTAGAAGCCGGTGACATGAAATCATCCTACTAATGGAGAAGAAGGACGCCGGGTTATCCGCGTAGCAGGCGGCTCGGAGAGGAAGATGGCAATCTTCTAGACGACTTCTGCGATAACGGCGCCCGGCTAATTTCGGAGATCCGCAGGTTGGTATCGGGGGAATTAACATATGAAAATGACGGTATTATAGCTGCAGAGGCATGACAGGGGCTACGGCGGCACCAGGATCCTCAAAGTCCTCATCAGTTACCTATTACTCTTCATGAGAATCTAATCTTCTATATACTGGTGTAATATATTCTACTTTATATATTTATCATGTTCAGCCCTAAAAATGGGCTGCACCCCTCACCTCTATTCCATTGTAAAACGGCTGCACCCCTCACTTCTATTCTATTGTAAAAGGGCTGCACCCCTCACCTCTATTCCATTGCAAAAGGGCTGCACCCCTCACCTCTATTCCATTGTAAATGGGCTGCACCCCTCACCTCTATTCCATTGTAAATGGGCTGCACCCCTAGTCTCTCTTCCATTTTAAATGGGCTGCACCCCTCACCTCTATTCCATTGTATATGGGCTGCACCCCTAGTCTCTCTTCCATTGTAAAAAAGCTAACCTCCTGACCTCTATTCCATTGCAAATGGGCTGCACCCCACACCTACCACTGATTTAATAGATCCTATGCCTTTGCTTTAAAGAGAACCTGTCATGGAGGGCAGTCACCTGTCTCCGGGAATTGGGGCCAGGCTCCTTGATACAGCCCAATCAGGCAGCGATATCCCATGCATGGTTCACTTTAAGACACTGCAACTCCGCACCACGAAATGAGAATTACCAAATTCAAAAGGAGGCCAAAGGTCAGCGAAGGAGACAAAGATCTCGGGGATTTGCACACCGAAAGGCACCGGGCTGAGCAGATTTGCCGGTATAAAGAGATTAATGTTATCTGGTCTTCGGAGGATAAAAGTAGAAGATTAAATATGGAGATGGCGCGGGACATGAAAAGACGCAGCTCCCCCTCCCCCGGGACACGCACGGCCCACGCTTCCAATTAACTTTACACGCTGTAGAAGACGGGTCTCAGTCAGGGCGAGAGGATGAGGTGCTTCCATTCATCAGGAGAGGAATAGCGGCACGGAGCAAGTAGAGGATGAAGAGACCGGCGGAAGGGAACGCAGGAAGTTTCCCAGGGAAAATATTAAACGTTTTCAGAAACAAAAAGATACATTTGTTATTTTTGTTCCATTAAAAAGTTAAAGTGTAACTCCTCTGTGGTCACAGCAAGGAAGGGCAAGGAAGTGGTCAAGGCTTTTATCATCTGGGTCCCCCTCACTTCCTGTCCTGGGGTCCCAAGTTCAACCATTTATGAATCCCTACGCTGGTGACCCCAATCAAAGTCTTTCTAGAAATGAAGCAAAAGGATCAAGTGATGACGTCACTGGGTCCAAAATAAGGTCTGTAATGAAATCTCATTATCGTGTTCATAAGGGGAGGAGCCAGAGAAGGCAGAATAGAAGATCAAACTTCAGCTCTATGGAAGACATTTTATAACTTCAGTATATGGGCTTCCATGACAACAAAGGATCCAATATAACCATCGGTTGCCAAGATCCGGTCACTGGAGGCCACCTTCATCCATGCACAGTGCTCCCCCCACCCCTTAATTTTACAAGCGATGAGCAGGAAATGGAAGAGTTGCTTTGCTGTATAATGATCAATTTTCCTACCTGGTCCAGATGGTCAGCTGGGCGTTCTCTGCCACCGTATAGATCCTTGATCTCCCCAAGACGAAGGCGTCAATGGAGACCCCATTGATGGAGGAGTAGAGCTTTTCATGAAGTCCGAAGACCACCATCATGTCATAGCCTGTGAGAGGAGGCGGAAAATCAGCTTGGAGGAGAAGTCCCAGGAGCAAAGTTGACAAATCATTAGGACGGAATATGTGGCAGATTTGAGGAAATTATCAACCTATTGACCCATATTGGATGTCCCACAGTGGTGAGCCTACTCCCACCCCCAACGACTCACTACCCATGGCTGTGATGGGCACCCTTGCAAGCCAATAGAGAGGCACTGGGGGCAGGTTTACAAAATGTGACTTGCAGACAAAATGAGACAGTATGATTGCAGTATTTTTCTGGTCTGGTCTGGTCTGGAACGGACTGCACTGTTGTGAACAGAGGCCAGAAATAGCATAGGGATACATTAAGATGCATTATAAGTCTGGAAACAATCTGGTCTGGTCTGGAGATGATCTGGATGTGGGGTGAATGGGCCCTGAAAGCTAGAAGGGCGGGGCCTCAACTACGGAAGTTGGCTAGAATTTGCATTCCAGCAGTGCAAAGAAGCATCAGCCCAATCACTAAAACCTCCTGTGAGCTTCAACATCCTAATGTCCTTTCAAAATCCATTTTCAATCACTATAAATATGCAGGTTTCATTAAAATAATCTCTAGCGACATGCTATGGAAGTCCTTGGTTAGGCACTTCCTGTTACGCGGTGACCTGTCTCCCAGTTATGCTCCTGTGTTGTCACCCTGGCTTCCGATCGAAAAACAACAATTGGGCACTTTAACCCCATGACACATGGGGTCCACTGTTGTCACCATCAGGATACCCACCCTGAGAAAGGCCATGCAGCCATTGCTGGAATGTATGTAGATGGGAAGGAGCTGGGAAGAGGCTTCAAGAGATCAGCAGAGAAGTACCAAAGGAGGAAAAAAAGGGGGAAACAAGTGTTTTATTTTTTTAAAAATGTTTATGATATACATTTTCTTTCATTTAGCCCGCATGGCTGAAAGAGAAATACTTATTTATTGACAGAGTAATTCACCGCACAAATGTCTGAACACTTCTGTGTGAATAGAGGCAAATGTCAAATGTGATGTAATACATCATTATGGCCACTAGATGGAGCTGGGGATATAAGCATTTCATTCCTATGATCTTCAGCGCCATCTAGTGGCCATTATGATGTATTACATCACATTTTACATTTGCCTCTATTCACGCAAAACAAGTGTTCCGACATTTGCGCGCAGCATGACTCTGTCAATAAATAGACCCTTATAGTTAGTTCTCTTTCAGCCATGCGGGCTAAATGAAAAGACCAGAAAAGAAAAGATACTAAGAATGTTCGTTTTTGCCTCTATTCACACAAAACGAATGTCAACAGAGATTCACAGGGCGAATGCCTCTTAGAATTGTTTATAACTAGACCCCTATGTGTCTGGCCAGTTAGGGTTTCCATCTACTTTTAAAGCCAGGGAAGCAGCATTTTCAGCAGTTGTTCAGCAACGGGCCCCCCTCATCCCTCTTATGACAGGCAATGTCATCTCACACATCACTCTCCTCGCTGGTTGCCTTGAAGGAATTTCCCGTCGCACAGATAAAGCCATCATGGTTTTATCTCTTCCTTCTGATGGCATCCGTCTTGAGATGGCAGCTCGGAGGGATTAATTCCCATTAAAGACAATAGGCATTGTTTCCTCTGATGCCGCCGCTCAGATGGGCGATACGGGGCTCTCTCCAACAAAGGACGCCTTTCGCAGAGCTCCCTAGGAGACTCATCCGGCCCTCATTATAAGTGTCTTTCATCCGACACGAGGCTAATTATAACACTCCACCATCTGAAAGGATTATAATCTATGCGTGTAATTGGCGGCTGACCCTAATTTAACAAGGCCGCTTCCGAAGTCGGCGGCGGGCCCCTCGCTTTTTTTTTTTCATACGGGAATCATCTTCCAGACACGGAGAGTCTGGACAGTGAAGGGCGTCTTCCAGGCAGGAATATACAAATATGAGTGACAAGTGTGTTATAATATCTACAGGTAATTGGGTAACAGTGGTCACCATGTTCACCTCGTCCAATCAGAGAATGCCTTGCTTGCATTAAAAAACAATATACGGCATTCTCTGATTGGCAGCAGTGTCGCGCGAACGGCTTCCTGGGATCAGTGTGCATAGGGAAGCCGGCCATCACTGTATGTAGCCAGGACTACTACAGTAATTTTTAGCATCCCCGGCAGCCCTCTGGTTATCAGATATGGATACTTACACAGAACCAAGCTGACCAGTATACGTTTCCATAAAAGATCATTCCCGGAGTTTCGCTTCACTTTTCCCTACTCTACCCAGAACTAAAATGTGACTTAGGCTTTAACATAGTGACGTGATGGCCAGCATGTACCCTGCGCTGTAATGACAGGTCCTCTTTATACTCTGCACTGTAATGACAGGTCCTCTTTAGGCTCTGCATTATGATGACAGGTCCTTTTTAGGCTCTGAATTGTAATGACAGGTCCTCTTTAGGCTTTGCATTATAATAACAGGTCCTCTTTAGGCTCTGCATTATAATGACAGGCCCTCTTCAGGCTCTGCATTATAATGACAGGTCCTCTTTAGGCTTTACATTGTAATGACAGGTTCTCGCTAGGCTGTGCTATGTAATGACAGGTCCTCTTTAGGCTCTGCATTGTAATGACAGGTCCTCTTTAGGCTCTGCATTGTAATGACAGGTCCTCTTTAGGCTCTGCATTGTAATGACAGCTCCTCTTGTCCTCTCTAGGCTGTGTATTATAATGACAGGTCCTCTCTAGGCTCAGCATTGTAATGACAGGTCCTCTCTAGTCTGTGCTATGCAATGACAGGTCCTCTCTAGTCTGTGCATTGTAATGACAGGTCCTCTTTAGGCTGTGCTGTGTAATGATGACAGGTCCTCTTTAGGCTGTGCTGTGTAATGATGACAGGTCCTCTTTAGGCTGTGCTGTGTAATGATGACAGGTCCTCTTTAGGCTGTGCTGTGTAATGATGACAGGTCCTCTTTAGGCTGTGCTGTGTAATGATGACAGGTCCTCTTTAGGCTGTGCTGTGTAATGATGACAGGTCCTCTTTAGGCTGTGCTGTGTAATGATGACAGGTCCTCTTTAGGCTGTGCTGTGTAATGATGACAGGTCCTCTTTAGGCTGTGCTGTGTAATGATGACAGGTCCTCTTTAGGCTGTGCTGTGTAATGATGACAGGTCCTCTTTAGGCTGTGCTGTGTAATGATGACAGGTCCTCTTTAGGCTGTGCTGTGTAATGATGACAGGTCCTCTTTAGGCTGTGCTGTGTAATGATGACAGGTCCTCTTTAGGCTGTGCTGTGTAATGATGACAGGTCCTCTTTAGGCTGTGCTGTGTAATGATGACAGGTCCTCTTTAGGCTGTGCTGTGTAATGATGACAGGTCCTCTTTAGGCTGTGCTGTGTAATGATGACAGGTCCTCTTTAGGCTGTGCTGTGTAATGATGACAGGTCCTCTTTAGGCTGTGCTGTGTAATGATGACAGGTCCTCTTTAGGCTGTGCTGTGTAATGATGACAGGTCCTCTTTAGGCTGTGCTGTGTAATGATGACAGGTCCTCTTTAGGCTGTGCTGTGTAATGATGACAGGTCCTCTTTAGGCTGTGCTGTGTAATGATGACAGGTCCTCTTTAGGCTGTGCTGTGTAATGATGACAGGTCCTCTTTAGGCTGTGCTGTGTAATGATGACAGGTCCTCTTTAGGCTGTGCTGTGTAATGATGACAGGTCCTCTTTAGGCTGTGCTGTGTAATGATGACAGGTCCTCTTTAGGCTGTGCTGTGTAATGATGACAGGTCCTCTTTAGGCTGTGCTGTGTAATGATGACAGGTCCTCTTTAGGCTGTGCTGTGTAATGATGACAGGTCCTCTTTAGGCTGTGCTGTGTAATGATGACAGGTCCTCTTTAGGCTGTGCTGTGTAATGATGACAGGTCCTCTTTAGGCTGTGCTGTGTAATGATGACAGGTCCTCTTTAGGCTGTGCTGTGTAATGATGACAGGTCCTCTTTAGGCTGTGCTGTGTAATGATGACAGGTCCTCTTTAGGCTGTGCTGTGTAATGATGACAGGTCCTCTTTAGGCTGTGCTGTGTAATGATGACAGGTCCTCTTTAGGCTGTGCTGTGTAATGATGACAGGTCCTCTTTAGGCTGTGCTGTGTAATGATGACAGGTCCTCTTTAGGCTGTGCTGTGTAATGATGACAGGTCCTCTTTAGGCTGTGCTGTGTAATGATGACAGGTCCTCTTTAGGCTGTGCTGTGTAATGATGACAGGTCCTCTTTAGGCTGTGCTGTGTAATGATGACAGGTCCTCTTTAGGCTGTGCTGTGTAATGATGACAGGTCCTCTTTAGGCTGTGCTGTGTAATGATGACAGGTCCTCTTTAGGCTGTGCTGTGTAATGATGACAGGTCCTCTTTAGGCTGTGCTGTGTAATGATGACAGGTCCTCTTTAGGCTGTGCTGTGTAATGATGACAGGTCCTCTTTAGGCTGTGCTGTGTAATGATGACAGGTCCTCTTTAGGCTGTGCTGTGTAATGATGACAGGTCCTCTTTAGGCTGTGCTGTGTAATGATGACAGGTCCTCTTTAGGCTGTGCTGTGTAATGATGACAGGTCCTCTTTAGGCTGTGCTGTGTAATGATGACAGGTCCTCTTTAGGCTGTGCTGTGTAATGATGACAGGTCCTCTTTAGGCTGTGCTGTGTAATGATGACAGGTCCTCTTTAGGCTGTGCTGTGTAATGATGACAGGTCCTCTTTAGGCTGTGCTGTGTAATGATGACAGGTCCTCTTTAGGCTGTGCTGTGTAATGATGACAGGTCCTCTTTAGGCTGTGCTGTGTAATGATGACAGGTCCTCTTTAGGCTGTGCTGTGTAATGATGACAGGTCCTCTTTAGGCTGTGCTGTGTAATGATGACAGGTCCTCTTTAGGCTGTGCTGTGTAATGATGACAGGTCCTCTTTAGGCTGTGCTGTGTAATGATGACAGGTCCTCTTTAGGCTGTGCTGTGTAATGATGACAGGTCCTCTTTAGGCTGTGCTGTGTAATGATGACAGGTCCTCTTTAGGCTGTGCTGTGTAATGATGACAGGTCCTCTTTAGGCTGTGCTGTGTAATGATGACAGGTCCTCTTTAGGCTGTGCTGTGTAATGATGACAGGTCCTCTTTAGGCTGTGCTGTGTAATGATGACAGGTCCTCTTTAGGCTGTGCTGTGTAATGATGACAGGTCCTCTTTAGGCTGTGCTGTGTAATGATGACAGGTCCTCTTTAGGCTGTGCTGTGTAATGATGACAGGTCCTCTTTAGGCTGTGCTGTGTAATGATGACAGGTCCTCTTTAGGCTGTGCTGTGTAATGATGACAGGTCCTCTTTAGGCTGTGCTGTGTAATGATGACAGGTCCTCTTTAGGCTGTGCTGTGTAATGATGACAGGTCCTCTTTAGGCTGTGCTGTGTAATGATGACAGGTCCTCTTTAGGCTGTGCTGTGTAATGATGACAGGTCCTCTTTAGGCTGTGCTGTGTAATGATGACAGGTCCTCTTTAGGCTGTGCTGTGTAATGATGACAGGTCCTCTTTAGGCTGTGCTGTGTAATGATGACAGGTCCTCTTTAGGCTGTGCTGTGTAATGATGACAGGTCCTCTTTAGGCTGTGCTGTGTAATGATGACAGGTCCTCTTTAGGCTGTGCTGTGTAATGATGACAGGTCCTCTTTAGGCTGTGCTGTGTAATGATGACAGGTCCTCTTTAGGCTGTGCTGTGTAATGATGACAGGTCCTCTTTAGGCTGTGCTGTGTAATGATGACAGGTCCTCTTTAGGCTGTGCTGTGTAATGATGACAGGTCCTCTTTAGGCTGTGCTGTGTAATGATGACAGGTCCTCTTTAGGCTGTGCTGTGTAATGATGACAGGTCCTCTTTAGGCTGTGCTGTGTAATGATGACAGGTCCTCTTTAGGCTGTGCTGTGTAATGATGACAGGTCCTCTTTAGGCTGTGCTGTGTAATGATGACAGGTCCTCTTTAGGCTGTGCTGTGTAATGATGACAGGTCCTCTTTAGGCTGTGCTGTGTAATGATGACAGGTCCTCTTTAGGCTGTGCTGTGTAATGATGACAGGTCCTCTTTAGGCTGTGCTGTGTAATGATGACAGGTCCTCTTTAGGCTGTGCTGTGTAATGATGACAGGTCCTCTTTAGGCTGTGCTGTGTAATGATGACAGGTCCTCTTTAGGCTGTGCTGTGTAATGATGACAGGTCCTCTTTAGGCTGTGCTGTGTAATGATGACAGGTCCTCTTTAGGCTGTGCTGTGTAATGATGACAGGTCCTCTTTAGGCTGTGCTGTGTAATGATGACAGGTCCTCTTTAGGCTGTGCTATGTAATGACAGGTCCTCTTTAGGCTGCGTATTGAACACTCAGAAGCAAAGGGCTCTCTATAAACACAATAATCGGCGCCCCCGATGTACACAATCACCCCAATTAGGCTCAGGTGCAGGACGGCGAGTCTTTTAGAAGTTCAGACGCTCTCCAATCAATGGCTGAGCAGTGTTCTTCCCACGCAGAGCGACATCGGGTCACCGCACCGCAATGCACCGGACTCGCCGTCATGCACCAGTAGGTAGCGTGTATGTCTCATAATGGGGCGGCGGGGGAATTGGAATTGTTCAGTCTGGCTCCCATCATCACACGGCTGCCGAGCCTTCTCGTAATGCTTAAAGGGAACACACCAAAACCCCCAACAATGACATTATGTTATTCGCTCCCCTTCTCTCCTCTCTGCCTGTGCTGTGCTCTCATCACTTACATTGTTGTATGTGGACTACACAACACCTCCCGCTATGTTATTAAGAAGAAACGGGGGGTGAGGGGTTGTTCTGTAGTCCTAACACCTTTTCTGTATTAGGGTGACAACGCTGCTCCTCCAAAGACAGCAGACTGGCGATCGATTCATTAAAGGTAGCTACACTGTACAAGCAGATGGCTAAAATCATGATATTGATGAACAGAACACGACTGCCAGGCAGTGTCGGTAACACCGCGGTGAGTACCCCCCCGCCTCGCACTTCATTGCATTGATTGTCATTCTTCATTTAATTAATTTACAAAGGAGAGACTCACCAGGAAACTCGTCTTCTCTGTCTTTGGCCTTAATTAATGGACACGTCCCTTCAAGACACAAAACAGAGAATAAGGACAGTTCTCAGGATGCATGCAGGTTTATTAAAGGGCCAGTCCACCCAAAATGATATTTCAGAGTTTCAGTTCCCGGGTCAGTACATTTCCCTGTTCTGAGTTCCCGGGTCTGTACACCTGATGTGCCCATTATGAGGGGCTCCCACCATCCTGCTGGATTTACGTTTATTTTGGAGAGTGTAACAGGAAGAATTGGGACACAATGGTAGGCGGAGACACAGGCTCACAGCTCTTCCTGTTCATGTAATGTAAGGTGGAGCACTCAATGTTGGCGCTGTTCAGTGCAGGATTTTTAGGATCTGGTTCCAATGAGTATAGCATTTTAGAGGGTAAGTCTAGGGAAGTTTAGTTTAGTTTTAGGGTAAGGGGCAAGGTCTGAGTAACCTTAAACAAACCCAGAATTTTAGAGGTTGAGTCTAGGGTAAGCGGTGAGGTCAAGGGTCAAGATCTGGGGAACCCTAAATAGTAAATCCAGCATTTTAGTGTTTAGTTTTAGGGTATAGGGCAAGGTCTGTATAATCTTAAACAACAAACCCAGAATTTTAGAGGTTGAGTCTAGGGTAAGGGGTGAGGTCGAGGTTAGGGTCAAGGGTCAAAATCTGGGGAACCCTAAACAATAAATCCAGCATTTTATAGTATGGGGAAAGGTCAAGGTTAGGGTCAAGGTCTGAGACTTTTAGAGGTTGAGTCTAGGGTAAGGGGTGAGGTCAAGGTTGGGGTTAAGGGTCAAGGTCTGGGGAATGCTAAACAATAAACCCAGCATTATACGGTAGAGGTTAGTTTTAGGGTAAGGGGTGAGGTCAAGGTTAGGGTCAAGATCTGGGTAACTTTAAACAACAAACCCAGAATTGTAGAGGTTGAGTCTAGGGTACGGGTGGGGTTAAGGGTTAAGGTCCAGGTAAAGTTTTATGGGGTTAAGTGTTGGGTTAGGTTTTGTGTAAAGGTTATGTTTTGGGTTTCAGGGTTGGGCTAAGGTCAGTGCGAGTTTTAAGTGTCAACTATTAGTATAGGAGGTAAGGGTAAAATAAGTTTGGGATTCAAGTGTCGGGGAAAGGGTTGAGTCTTAAACTGGCCTGACATGCTACAATCTGATTGGACAATCTGTATTAGTCACTTAAACAATGATGTTGTAGCCAATCAGAGAAGTCTTAGTAGAACATAGTCAGTGGCAGAGCTCGAAGACATTGTCCAATCAGGTTGTGACACGCGTGGTCAGATAAAGGGTCATCTTAGCACCTTCTAGGGTCATGTACTTCACCTACGCCAAACGTCGGCGCCCATTTCTGCGGCAGAAACCAATGTATCAAAGGGAAACAACGGTGATGGGACTACCGGCGACTGCCCGATAAGAACATTGGTCGGTGGATTCAAGTCATTACACACGCGCCGTGATCTTTTCCCAGCCGCCAGCCGACTCCGCGGGACGCGAATTAAAACACAGTTTACCGCAGTTTATTTTGCTTTCAACGTTCAATCCGAGGACGAGGAGCGATATTAATCTGCGTAGAGGAGCGCCCCCGCCCCTCCGTGTAGTTTCATGTTTTATGGATGGAGATGATTAAGGTCTCCGCGCGCTAATCAGGCTGTCACTTTTATTCCGATAGCGCACGTTACAATTTAATAATTCTCTCACATCTCGGGAAGGATGGCAAGCTATTTGAAGGTGGCACGGATAAAAGCGGCTTATTGGTGCGCTCGTGCGTCGCGGAGACCCCAGCTGGTTACCCAAAAAAAAAAATGGAGCAATAAGCAATCTTTTGATACACGTCAGCGGCCCCGTTGGGCCTTTTTCTCCAATCAAAGGCGACTTTAAAGCCGAGTTTCTCCTTCAGAACATTTTCCTTCCGTCAAAACGTTCGCCGGGACTACCAGTGGCGCACGCAGAGAGAGGAAAGTGCGACTAATGGGATATTTACTTGTGTGCTAAGCACTCACCATCTGTCCGGACGGGTCCAAAGCCTCCGCGGCCCGCGGGCATCTTCCGGGGATTGTCTCCTGTGCCGGAGAGATTAAACACGTTAGATGGGTTAAAAAGGCGACCGCTAATCAAACTTGAGGTGAAGGATACATACTAAGTAGTAGGAGAGCTGGAGAAAATGATGCCCTGGGTTCCCTCCAGTGCTAGGATTTGGTCAAAGAGGAGGAGCCAATATAAACACAGATCCACCTCTTCAGTAGAGATCACATGACCTGTGCCTAGGCTTTCAACCTCATGACTACCCCTGGAGTTCCCTACTGCAGCATTTTCTCCAGGAATGCAAAGCTATTCTGTTGCTCATTAGGTGGTCGAACCTGCAAGATAGTTAGGGCCCATTTACATTTTTGTGGGCTCCTCCTCCATGATTTGGTCAAATAATGGAGGAGGAGCCAATCTAAACACGGATCCGCCTCTTCACTAGAGATCACATGACCTGTGCCCAGGCTTTTGAACTCATAACTACCCCAGGAGTGCCCAACTGCAGCATTTTTATGATCGTGGTGGAGGAGCCAATTTGAACACGGATCCGCCTCTTCAACAGAGATCACATGACCTGTGCCTAGATTTTTAAACTCATGACTACCCCAGGAGTGGCCTGATGCAGCATTTTCTCCAGGAATGCAAAGCTATTCTATTGCTCATTAGGTGGCCAAACCTGCAAGATAGTTAGGGCCCACTTACATTTTTGTTGGCTCCTCCTCCATGATCTGGTCAAATCATGGAGGAGGAGCTAATCGGAACACAGATCCGCCTCCTAGTTAGGGCCAATTTACATTTTGGTGGGCCACTGTGGTGCGTTAATGCAAGGCTACTAATGCCCAGTTGGACATGATCCTGTGCAATGCACGACATGTGGTGCATAGATGGCCTGCTACTGTAAGTGCCTTGGGGTGGTCCAACCACAGGCTAGGGGGCAGGTCAGTGACGAAGACGTATTGCTTAACCGCCATAAAGAAAAGTGCAGCCAACGCGCTGACTGTGGATCTCAAGACCGGCTTAACAACCCCGGCAAATCCCCTCTGAAGTTAAACCCGCGTGGTTAGTCTCTCGCCCAGTGTTCAGCTTTAAAGGTTTGCCGAACCCAAAACGCGTTGCGCGGTCCCCGCTGAAGGAGCAAAGGGAAGAAAACCGCTGACAAAATGTAAATTCTAAAATAAGCCGGCGAGAGTGATGAAAGGCGCTCGTCATGGTGGGTACACTGCGTGCAGGAAACCAATTACACGACATTAGTAGAACTAAATACCCTTGCTAATTAATTACCCAAGGACACGAATACATTTACATACTCGCCGCCGAAGACCGCACTACATTTCACCCACTTAAAGAACAAATCGGGCCTAATTATAGAAAAAAGGGGAGGATATCACAGGCAGCAGGGGACCTGATGTAATCACAGGACGTAACCCATTAACACTTTCGGCTGTGCTCTTTGTAGGCAGCCCGATAGCCAACACCCTCAGGGACAGGGCGCTCATCTCTATTACATAATGCATGCTGACTATACTAATTACATGAGAACAAACCCAAGAACGTTCTGTTGTATTCTGGTAGCAGAGTTTTCATTGTTGGATGAGAGTTAAAGGCCAACTCTGGGCTCATTTTTTAGCCCCCCTGCAGTACCTCATCTAGGCCACAAGATGTCCTCAGTCTTCTGGGTTAAATGACGCCCAGGAGAAGACTGAGGACATCCTACAAGGGCAAGGCGTCAAGGGCCACCAAAGCTCATTGCACCAACAATGTATTGGTGCAGAGAGTGGTGTGGACATCATCAGGTAAGTGTGGCCCTCTGAATCATCACGGACCACCCACGGGAAACCTGCACGTCATGTAAACAGCCTGGAGCCACTACCATTGCTGATGTCCTTCTGAAAATGCCAGTTGCCTGCTCTCTCTCTGCCCTTAGTACCTTGAAACCCAGAACAAGAACGCAACAAGTGAAAGATTAAACTCATAACTCTTAAACTGCATACTTTCAGCTCACTGACTAAGACAGTATTGAAGCCACTGGTTGACCATGATGGCAACCATGATGGCCAAGCTGCAAGCATTTTTAGAGAGGACAATGACCCCATGTTTTTCCTTAGTATAGGCTTTCTTTAAAATGACTACTATTTCCATTCAATGACAGGGTAAATGTTCCTTATAAATCTGCTCCTTTTCCACAGATATGGGGCTCTTTGGACCCCTTAGTAGGTCACGTCCTGGGACTGGTTTACAGGAGGAGCTGACCAGCAGATTGAAAGTGAATGGTATCCAATGAGCAATGAGCTTTTGGTCACTAGTAAAGACTTTAGAAGATTGTAGGGCAGGAGTCTCCAACCCCTGTGACATGACTGTACTACTATACTAACTTTATTGGACCCCACCTTATCAGGGCATGGTTGTCAAAGGGGGTGGGGAACCCTGCACTATAATTGCATGTTCCTTATTGGATCCCATTCACTCTTTGGCTGCCGGTCAGCAAATAAGGGACGAGGACCTCTCCCTGCATACAGCAAGGTTAATAGAGATCACTGCTTCTGCTCCTTTACAATCAATGTTCCCTCTACTGCTGGCTAGGGTCCAAAGGCCACACAAATGCCATAAGGGTTGCATATGGTATCAGGTTGGGCACCACCTGATACCACTTTATATGTCACGTGGGAAAAAATCAGCTTGACTTCGATATCTATCCTATGTGTCCGCTGTGTACGGATGAAACATTATTTACACAAAACAATAAGCGTGTTTAAGCCGGGATTGGGGATTAAGGTGTAAATTATTTCTGTGACCTCCAGCGTGACATTAAGCCTAACAAGCCCTCGTGGGAAATATGGGCCGGTAAGCCAGACATCAATATTATCGAAGATCAAAATGATTCATGGAACAAAGCTTTACATCCAGGCACAGGTGCGGCACCACGGAGAACAGGGGAACTCCGCACAAAGCTACAGGATGATCACAACTATAAGATGGTTGTGTGTCTAGAGTCTCCATATCTCATCTCTATAACCTTTGTGAACCTTCCCACTATTTTCTATGCACCACGGTAAAGGCTATACAGATAAACTCAACCTCTACTTTACTATAAGCCCAACCATCTCTTAGGGCAAATTCCACCTCTGCCTATCAAGAATCCATTGCCAGAGCCTTGGTGGTCCATGCTGTCTCCTACAATATCTTCAAACTAAGTCCCACCCCTTCTTAAGGCAAATCCCAGCAGTGCCTATCAAGCATCTCCAATCCAACAGGTGCATGCATCTCTATAACCTTTCTGAACATTCCCATTATTTTCTATGCACCCGAGGAGTTCACGGAAAAGGCTATACAGATAAACTTGACCTCTATTTTACTATAGGCCAACCCTCTCTTAGGGCAAATCCCTCCCCTGCCTATCAAGAGTCCAATGCCAGAGCCCCTGTGGCCTGTGCTGCCTTCAACACTAAAATGCTGGGGTGGGGCTAAGCTTCAAGTCCGGTAGAATATAAGTGTTAAGGCCTTGTGTGAAAAGGGGGGCCCCCGAGAAGCATAGAGAATGTTTATGGATCTAGATTGAACTTATGCGTGTGTGTGTGTGCATGTGCGTGTATATAATTTTTTTTAGGTGCATGGGTCCCGCAGGAGAAGGGTCTCCCAAATTAGAGTTCTGCTTTAAGGGTTTTTTTGTTGAGGGACAGAGTTTTGAACTTGCTAAGTGCTGGTCACAAAAAACTTGGCAATTGCTTTCAGCACCTCAACCTCCTGTGCCAGGCTCTTAGTGCTGAAGCAAATGTAAAAGTGGGCCACAGACACAGCAAGATGCAGAACGGTAACAGCGACTGTGCCACAAAAGGTGATGAAAGATAAAACATTTCAGGAACCGGTCACCTGTCCTGTAGCGTGCGGAGGAAGCATCGCTCTGTGAGCCATCCGCGTAGCGGGCAGAGATGGACACCTGGTACTCCGTGCTGTACTCCAAGTCGGCAAGGACCGCACTGTGTTCACCTCCCGGGACTGACAGCTGTCATGTGACGTAAGAAAAGAAGTATTTGGTTATCGGATTATCTGCAGCACATATCAGATAGTGACATCCAGTGCAGTACCTGACTGAGCCTCCCTCCGCTCAGAGGAATCCATTTGATCAAATAAGAGATGACGTCATCAGCTCCCGGGTCCCACCACACCGTGGCCTTGTCGCCGTACAGGTCTACCACTTTAACTCCACTTGGGGGCGGAACCTTCACTGTAAAATATTGTATTGCTTGTTAAAAGGAATGTACAGGCTTTTCAAAGTATTCCACTTCCACAGTAAGTCAATGTGTGGGAAGACCCACTGAAAAAAACGCACTCCATGAAAGGCTGATATAGCAACAGAGTTAGTACTGAGCCACTGACAGTGCCCATTGGCGGCTACATTCAAATTTTCCCATTGCTATCTATACACTGTTTGTTTAAAAGTTTGTGGACACCTGACTGTCACACCTATACAAGCTTGTTGGACATCCCATTTCAAAACCATGGACATTAATATGGAGTTGTCCCCCACTTTGTGACTGTAACAGCCTCCACTCTTCTGAGAAGGCTTTTACAGGCTTTTTTTGGAGGGTGTCTGTATGAATTTGCACCCATTTAACCAAAAGAGCATTAGTAAGATCAGGTACTGATGTTGGATGAGAAGACCTGGCTCACAACTGAGTTCATCCCAGTAGGGTTCAGTAGGGTTGCTGTAAGGGCCCTGTGCAGGCCAAACTCATGGAACCATGACTATATGTAGCTACCTTGTGCACAGAGGGCACAAAGCCACAAAAAGGTCTTCTCCACAAGGTTGAAGTCCACAATTGTCTTCTCCACAAGGTAGGAAGTCCACAATTGTCTTCAGCACAAAGTAGGAAGTCCACAATTGTCTTCACAAAGTTGGAAGCCCACAGTTGTCTTCCCCACAAGGTAGGTGTCCAACCACAGGCTAGGGGGCAGGTCAGTGACGAAGACGTATTGCTTAACCGCCATAAAGAAAAGTGCAGCCAACGCGCTGACTGTGGATCTCAAGACCGGCTTAACAACCCCGGCAAATCCCCTCTGAAGTTAAACCCGCGTGGTTAGTCTCTCGCCCAGTGTTCAGCTTTAAAGGTTTGCCGAACCCAAAACGCGTTGCGCGGTCCCCGCTGAAGGAGCAAAGGGAAGAAAACCGCTGACAAAATGTAAATTCTAAAATAAGCCGGCGAGAGTGATGAAAGGCGCTCGTCATGGTGGGTACACTGCGTGCAGGAAACCAATTACACGACATTAGTAGAACTAAATACCCTTGCTAATTAATTACCCAAGGACACGAATACATTTACATACTCGCCGCCGAAGACCGCACTACATTTCACCCACTTAAAGAACAAATCGGGCCTAATTATAGAAAAAAGGGGAGGATATCACAGGCAGCAGGGGACCTGATGTAATCACAGGACGTAACCCATTAACACTTTCGGCTGTGCTCTTTGTAGGCAGCCCGATAGCCAACACCCTCAGGGACAGGGCGCTCATCTCTATTACATAATGCATGCTGACTATACTAATTACATGAGAACAAACCCAAGAACGTTCTGTTGTATTCTGGTAGCAGAGTTTTCATTGTTGGATGAGAGTTAAAGGCCAACTCTGGGCTCATTTTTTAGCCCCCCTGCAGTACCTCATCTAGGCCACAAGATGTCCTCAGTCTTCTGGGTTAAATGACGCCCAGGAGAAGACTGAGGACATCCTACAAGGGCAAGGCGTCAAGGGCCACCAAAGCTCATTGCACCAACAATGTATTGGTGCAGAGAGTGGTGTGGACATCATCAGGTAAGTGTGGCCCTCTGAATCATCACGGACCACCCACGGGAAACCTGCACGTCATGTAAACAGCCTGGAGCCACTACCATTGCTGATGTCCTTCTGAAAATGCCAGTTGCCTGCTCTCTCTCTGCCCTTAGTACCTTGAAACCCAGAACAAGAACGCAACAAGTGAAAGATTAAACTCATAACTCTTAAACTGCATACTTTCAGCTCACTGACTAAGACAGTATTGAAGCCACTGGTTGACCATGATGGCAACCATGATGGCCAAGCTGCAAGCATTTTTAGAGAGGACAATGACCCCATGTTTTTCCTTAGTATAGGCTTTCTTTAAAATGACTACTATTTCCATTCAATGACAGGGTAAATGTTCCTTATAAATCTGCTCCTTTTCCACAGATATGGGGCTCTTTGGACCCCTTAGTAGGTCACGTCCTGGGACTGGTTTACAGGAGGAGCTGACCAGCAGATTGAAAGTGAATGGTATCCAATGAGCAATGAGCTTTTGGTCACTAGTAAAGACTTTAGAAGATTGTAGGGCAGGAGTCTCCAACCCCTGTGACATGACTGTACTACTATACTAACTTTATTGGACCCCACCTTATCAGGGCATGGTTGTCAAAGGGGGTGGGGAACCCTGCACTATAATTGCATGTTCCTTATTGGATCCCATTCACTCTTTGGCTGCCGGTCAGCAAATAAGGGACGAGGACCTCTCCCTGCATACAGCAAGGTTAATAGAGATCACTGCTTCTGCTCCTTTACAATCAATGTTCCCTCTACTGCTGGCTAGGGTCCAAAGGCCACACAAATGCCATAAGGGTTGCATATGGTATCAGGTTGGGCACCACCTGATACCACTTTATATGTCACGTGGGAAAAAATCAGCTTGACTTCGATATCTATCCTATGTGTCCGCTGTGTACGGATGAAACATTATTTACACAAAACAATAAGCGTGTTTAAGCCGGGATTGGGGATTAAGGTGTAAATTATTTCTGTGACCTCCAGCGTGACATTAAGCCTAACAAGCCCTCGTGGGAAATATGGGCCGGTAAGCCAGACATCAATATTATCGAAGATCAAAATGATTCATGGAACAAAGCTTTACATCCAGGCACAGGTGCGGCACCACGGAGAACAGGGGAACTCCGCACAAAGCTACAGGATGATCACAACTATAAGATGGTTGTGTGTCTAGAGTCTCCATATCTCATCTCTATAACCTTTGTGAACCTTCCCACTATTTTCTATGCACCACGGTAAAGGCTATACAGATAAACTCAACCTCTACTTTACTATAAGCCCAACCATCTCTTAGGGCAAATTCCACCTCTGCCTATCAAGAATCCATTGCCAGAGCCTTGGTGGTCCATGCTGTCTCCTACAATATCTTCAAACTAAGTCCCACCCCTTCTTAAGGCAAATCCCAGCAGTGCCTATCAAGCATCTCCAATCCAACAGGTGCATGCATCTCTATAACCTTTCTGAACATTCCCATTATTTTCTATGCACCCGAGGAGTTCACGGAAAAGGCTATACAGATAAACTTGACCTCTATTTTACTATAGGCCAACCCTCTCTTAGGGCAAATCCCTCCCCTGCCTATCAAGAGTCCAATGCCAGAGCCCCTGTGGCCTGTGCTGCCTTCAACACTAAAATGCTGGGGTGGGGCTAAGCTTCAAGTCCGGTAGAATATAAGTGTTAAGGCCTTGTGTGAAAAGGGGGGCCCCCGAGAAGCATAGAGAATGTTTATGGATCTAGATTGAACTTATGCGTGTGTGTGTGTGCATGTGCGTGTATATAATTTTTTTTAGGTGCATGGGTCCCGCAGGAGAAGGGTCTCCCAAATTAGAGTTCTGCTTTAAGGGTTTTTTTGTTGAGGGACAGAGTTTTGAACTTGCTAAGTGCTGGTCACAAAAAACTTGGCAATTGCTTTCAGCACCTCAACCTCCTGTGCCAGGCTCTTAGTGCTGAAGCAAATGTAAAAGTGGGCCACAGACACAGCAAGATGCAGAACGGTAACAGCGACTGTGCCACAAAAGGTGATGAAAGATAAAACATTTCAGGAACCGGTCACCTGTCCTGTAGCGTGCGGAGGAAGCATCGCTCTGTGAGCCATCCGCGTAGCGGGCAGAGATGGACACCTGGTACTCCGTGCTGTACTCCAAGTCGGCAAGGACCGCACTGTGTTCACCTCCCGGGACTGACAGCTGTCATGTGACGTAAGAAAAGAAGTATTTGGTTATCGGATTATCTGCAGCACATATCAGATAGTGACATCCAGTGCAGTACCTGACTGAGCCTCCCTCCGCTCAGAGGAATCCATTTGATCAAATAAGAGATGACGTCATCAGCTCCCGGGTCCCACCACACCGTGGCCTTGTCGCCGTACAGGTCTACCACTTTAACTCCACTTGGGGGCGGAACCTTCACTGTAAAATATTGTATTGCTTGTTAAAAGGAATGTACAGGCTTTTCAAAGTATTCCACTTCCACAGTAAGTCAATGTGTGGGAAGACCCACTGAAAAAAACGCACTCCATGAAAGGCTGATATAGCAACAGAGTTAGTACTGAGCCACTGACAGTGCCCATTGGCGGCTACATTCAAATTTTCCCATTGCTATCTATACACTGTTTGTTTAAAAGTTTGTGGACACCTGACTGTCACACCTATACAAGCTTGTTGGACATCCCATTTCAAAACCATGGACATTAATATGGAGTTGTCCCCCACTTTGTGACTGTAACAGCCTCCACTCTTCTGAGAAGGCTTTTACAGGCTTTTTTTGGAGGGTGTCTGTATGAATTTGCACCCATTTAACCAAAAGAGCATTAGTAAGATCAGGTACTGATGTTGGATGAGAAGACCTGGCTCACAACTGAGTTCATCCCAGTAGGGTTCAGTAGGGTTGCTGTAAGGGCCCTGTGCAGGCCAAACTCATGGAACCATGACTATATGTAGCTACCTTGTGCACAGAGGGCACAAAGCCACAAAAAGGTCTTCTCCACAAGGTTGAAGTCCACAATTGTCTTCTCCACAAGGTAGGAAGTCCACAATTGTCTTCAGCACAAAGTAGGAAGTCCACAATTGTCTTCACAAAGTTGGAAGCCCACAGTTGTCTTCCCCACAAGGTAGGAAATCCACAATTGTCATCTCCACAAGGTTGGAAGCCCACAATTGCCTTCTCCACCAGGTAGGAAATCCACAATTGTCTTCTCCACAAGGTAGGAAGTTCAAAATTGCCTTCTCCACCAGGTAGGAAATCCACAATTGTCTTCTCCACAAGGTTTGAAGTCAACAATTGTCTTCTCCACCAAATAGGAAATCCACAATTGTCTTCTCCACCAGGTAGGAAGTCCACAATTGTCTTCCCCGCAAGGTTGGATGTCCAGTAGTCCACAATGGTCTTCTTCACAAGGTTAATGTCCACAATTGTCTTTCTATGCTGTACCATGAACAGTGTCCATCATTGAAAACCCCTGAACTCAATCATCTTGACATAAACCTTTTTGGCCATACAACGTAGAACCCTGCATGTCAATGAAAAATTAGCAATTGGCAAAGTTCTGTAACCCTCAGAGACAAATGAGCAACGTCCAAGTCTATGTGGCCAGAACGTGAAGCCCATTGTTCAGAAATAACAATTTCCTTATCAACTACACGTGACATTTTTGTTTCAAGACAGAAGAAAAATTTCCATGCGAAATATCTATGTGGGCCGTGAGAGCCGGAAGACGTAGAAGACAAGTGCACTTGAAAGACTACAAGAGGCACTAATAACTTTTCCAGCCGCCGCTCTGCGCCATAGAGAAATTAAGATTTGACATTCATGTAACTTTGAAGTGAAGCTTTATTGTTCTAGATCTGCTTCTCGTCTGAGGGAGGCGTGCAAGTGACAGTCGGCGGGTTCCTTTTTCCTTTTGGTTTGCTCGCCAGGATGTTAGCTGCGTGATAGATCACAAACCAATGAGTCACATTCCTGTAAAAGAGGACCTGTCAGTTGTTTGCCATCTTCATTTATTTACACCCTGAGCCCAGCTGAGGTCCTATAACAGGAGTAGGCAACCTTGGCAGTCCAAGCTGTTGTGGAACTACAAGTCCCATGAGGCAAGGCTCTGACAGCCTTAGGTATGACTCCCAGACGCAGAGGCATGGTGGGATTTGAGGTTGCACCACAGCTGGAGTGCCACAGTTGCCCACCCCTGTTCAAGAAAGTCTCTGCTTCCTGTATGCAGTTGGAGGTGACTTGGGAAGAGCCGGTCTTGGACACGTGGACACACCCAGGTTGGTGTGCTGATGTCAATGGCGATATTTGCCTCTGTAACCCCGCCAGTTTTCCTGAAGGTCGCCGGCTCAGGATAAAGGCAGCCGGCACGTTATATAGACCCCTCCTAAGAAAGGATCGTGAGGCCCTACAGGTTATAACACAAGGCACCAGGTCCTCTTAAAGTGGGAAGATCATCTTAAAGTGGAAGGATCTCCTTAATGTGCTCTGCGTTGTCACCCTGTATGAAGTAGCCATCTCAACACACATTGCACAGACATGGTCCACTGTCTGTCGGGGAAACCGCCCTGAGGAATGACAGGAAGTAGACAATTGCGTTCCTGGGTTGTCACCTTGTCAAATTGGCGTGGCTTCAGGAAAGTAAATGTCAATTAGTTAAACACGGCTAGTCGTGAAACATTTAAACATGTCTCCGCCGTCGCTATTAGAAAGGCATTAAGTATACAAACATTCCATTCATGTTTGGTAAATCTTTGCCAGGCTCAGTGTAGCATATTATGAATGTTTCAGCAGAATTCTGAGCCGATCACATCATCGCATTAAAAGACCATTAGGCAGAAATTACATCATTCCGGTAAAACAGTCTGAAGTGCCGTTTCATAAAACCCTTCAACATAAAAATGAAATCATCTCCGGAGATTTGGAGGCCAGACCGCGAAGTGGAACTCCAGACCAAGCAACCGGGGAAGTATCAGAACCTTTCACTGCTGTATCCCTGTTCGGAAGGTTCCTGCCACTTCCTGTCCTGGTGACCACCTTTAACAAGGACAGGAATTGAGAGGCAATCTCCCAAATGTCCCTGACTCTTATACTTGGTGCCCACTATACCAAGCGCTCTCTATACTAGATGCTCCCTATACTAGATGCTTTCTCATCTAGGCTCTCTCTATACTGGACGCTCTCTATACTGGACACTTGCTATACTAGGTGCTAGAAAAAGGCGAACGCAGGAAAATCGGCGGGGAGATTTACGCCGGTCACACAAACAATGTCATGTGAAGGTGGAGCGGACCCTCGGCACCGCCATGTCAGTTAATTGGCACCGGTGACAGAATAATAATTATCGGCGCAGAGGTCGAGCACCACAAACTGGAACAAATAACAGCGACAGAGGCGTAGCCGGCCATATGTCACCGCCGACTTTGGGCAACGCGCCTCGGTCCCCCAGCGCCCAGCGGATCTGCCATTAAGGATGACATTCCGGAGCTCTGTAATTAACGCTAATTGGCCGATCTGCCCTGACTGATGACATTCCCTTGCACGCTATGGCCTTTCTGCAACAACGAGGACAGACCGAGCTGACAGCCAAAGGCAGAGCTCCGGCAGGACCCTGGCAGCGCCAATGAGTCAGATAAAGTGGGCACCGGGCAGCTCTGAGTGTGCCATTTCTTTTTTTTTTTTCAATCCTGTCACTTACATGTTGTAACGTTTCCCGTCAGAAGGAACAAAGTCTTCAGCATGCGGTTTGTGATAGCCAGGGCAATGGTATATGGAGTCTGAGAGGTCAGGGATTTCAGGGTCACAGAGGTGGTGCCACCAGGGATCTCCACCTGAAAGCAGACAGCGGTGGCGGCACAATCAGATTCAGTGGTTAGGTGAGATATAATTCAAAATAAGATAGATGATTAGAACTTCATGAGACTTTTATTGACATATAACACACAAGTCGGGGTCACCCCAACCAAACATGAGCAGTCACCCCGAATTCATAGGGAAGCTATAGCCAAAGAGTGGAGGGCAGATGAGCAGAGAGGAGAGGAGGGGATAGTAGAGGAGCAGAGGAGAGGAGCAGAGATGAGAGAAGGAGAGGATAAGAGAAGATACGAGAGGAGTAGAAAGGAGAGGGGCAGAAAGGAGAGGAGAGGAGGAGATAGTAGAGGAGCAGAAAGGAGAGGAGAGGAGGAGATAGTAGAGGAGCAGAGAGGGGGAGTAGGGAGAGGGGCAGAAAGGAGAGGAGGAGATAGTAGAGGAGCAGAGAGGAGGAGTAGGGAGAGGGGCAGAAAAGAGAAGAGAGGAGGAGATAGTAAAGGAGCAGAGAGAAGAAAGGAGAGGAGGAAATAGTAGAGGAGCAGAGAGCAGAAATGAGAAGAGGAGATAGTAGAGGAGCAGAGAGGTGGAGAACGGAGAGGTGAGGAGGGAAGGAGACAGTAGAGTAGCAGAAAGGAGAGGAGGGGAGGAGATAGGTAAGCACAGAAGAGGAGAAAAAAAGTAGACAAGCAGACAGAAAAGGAAGGAAGGAGCAGAGGACAATGAATTGGAGAAGCAGATGGAAGTGGGGAAGAGGAGAAGGGAAGGAAAGAAGAGGGGGAACGAGAGAGAGAGAGGACAGAGGAGGAGCAGAAAAGAAAAGCAGACAGGAGAAGGCCACACAGGACAGAGGATGGGAGGAGAAGGGATGGGAAAGGGTGAAAAGGAAGAGAGAAGCACATTGGAAGAAAATGAGCAGAATGGAGCAAAGCAGAAAAGAAGTGGAGCAGACAGGAGGAGGGAAGAAGATAGAAGAAGAGAAGGGGTTAGCGGAGAGAGAAGGGGTTAGCGGAGAGAGAATGAGCAGAGACATGAAGAGAGTAGCAGGGAGGAATGGGAAGAGCAGCGAAGAGAGGAGAGGACAAGTGGAGAAGTGGAGCACCTAGGAGAGGAGCAGGAAGGTGAGCAGAGAACCAGATAGAAGCAGAGAAGAAAGAAGCAGAGAGGAAAAGAGGACAAAAAAGAAGAGGGATAAAGAGAAGCAGAGCAATGAAGAGAGGAGCAGAGTTGAGAAGGCAGGAGCAGGGAGAGAGGAAAGGAGCAGAGAAGATGAGCAGAAAAGGTAGAAGAGGAGCAGGGAGGCAAGAAACACATAGGAGTGGAGCAGAGAGTGAGGAGAGAAGCAGATCGGAGATGAGATGAGAGGAGTGGAGGAGAGAGGAGCAGGGAAGAGAAGGGCAGAGAAGAAAGAAGCAGATACAGGGGAAGGAGAGTAAACAGAGGAAATGTGAATGCACCTGGGAGCATTGATGGCTTAGAAGTGAATCCAGAAGGACACGGCAAGTAAAGAATAAGGAGAAGGAAGAAAGAACCATCATATAACATAGGCAGCAGTGAATCTAGTCATCACATCTGACATAGGTGGGACATATGAAGGAGTGGACATGCACTTTAAGGCCTGAAGACTGATTAGAGAACACAACCAATGTGGTGGAATAGATTGTGCTGGAAGGAGGAGAAGCAAAGGATTCCATTCTCCTCCTGAGGGAGAAGTGGGGATCATCCTTCACCTCCAGAGTCGGCTGACTCACAATATGAACACTCACCTCTTTAGCAATGGCATTGCTCACGTCAGATGTATAAGAGATGTGCTGGATCGTTCCATTAGGTGGCGCTACCTCCCAGTACAACGTTACGCTGCTGTGGGTGACATTGGTGAACCGCAGACTGTGCCGCACTGGCTCTGAAAGAGAACGGTGACCATTAAAGGCACAGCTAGGCCTAAGACTTCCTTCACAAAGGACAAACCGCTTTATGGCCGAGCTCACTTGGTGACAGGTTCTCTTTAATATCGCCATGGAGTACTAGGACCCGGGTCAGCACTTACCTGTGGTCTGCTGTATGGTGACCGGGTCACTGGTCTCTTCTCCCGCTGCAGCTACCACAGTCACGCTGTACGTGGTATTCAGGGACAAGCCAGACACCAGGACTTTTGTGTCTCCCGTTTTAATCTGCAAAGCAAATGTTTGTGTCTAGCTTTAGAGGGCCGAGGACAAAGAAAGTGAAAATCTGACCACAGACATGTTTCGGCATCATCCAGGGTCACTATCTACTTCCTGGAGATGCCACGGTCATATAAATCCTGGCGGCTGCGCTCACAAATGTCTGCCTGCAGCAGACAGCAAACCTACTGCCTGCAGCAGACTGATGGCATCATCTAAGCTTAGGCAAATGCACCTGACTGGATCTTGAATGATCCAGGGGGAGCTTTTGTGAAAAATGATGCTGTTGCTGCATATGGTGACATGTCAGTGATTGGTAAAGTTAATCAAATGTCCACTTTAAGAGTCACCTCCTTACCTCTTTCACCTCCTCCTTATGACCAGTCTCCCATGAGTAGGTCACCATATAGTAGGAGGCGCCCTCCGATGGTTGCCAATGTACCTCAAAGGACGTGTCAGTGACTTGGACCACTGAGAGCTCACGGGGAGCAGAAAGCGGCACTGCAAGACAGAAGGGAAAAGATGGAGGGTGCCAGGGTGTCTTAGATGCCAACAGGTCACATTTCAAGCATCTGCACCGATATATTTACAGGTGGAGGTGATTCCTCGGAGTCCGGAGCCCACGCCACTGACGTAGATGGGAAAGACAGAGACCAGGTAATCGGTGCGAGCCGTCAAGTTCTTCAGGACGGCAGAGGTTGAATCTCCATCTAAGACCACCTGCAAATGAGAGAGATGCGAGACAACGGGATGTCAAGGTAAGATGGCGGAATACAAGAGTTACCAAATGTACGTAGACCATGAGAGTCAGTCTACCCAAAGGTGATGTTCAGGTTGTATGTGGAGCCTGGTGGGAAGTATCAGTTCCTGGCTTATGCTTTGTCTTGGAGGCCCCAACAGTGAGATCCCCCTGCTGACTCTGTTCCTGTCTATGTCTATGCCCACCTTTGTGTGCCCCGACTTCTCCTATTTATTACATTAAATAAATATAAAATTCACCACAGGGATGGTGGGAACCTCTCATAATGGGCACATCAGGTGTACAGACCCGGGAACTCAGCACAGGGATGGTGGGAGCTCCTCATAATGGGCACATCAGGTCTACAGACCCGGGAACTCAGCACAGGGATGGTGGGAGCCCCTCATAATGGGCACAGCAGGTGTACAGACCCGGGAACTCAGCACAGGGATGGTGGGAGCTCCTCATAATGGGCACATCAGGTCTACAGACCCAGGAACACAGCACAGGGATGGTGGGAGCTCCTCATAATGGGCACATATGTACAGACCCGGGAACTCAGCACAGGGATGCTGGGAGCTCCTCATAATGGGCACAGATGTACAGACCCGGGAACTCAGCACAGGGGTGGTGGGAGCCCCTCATAATGGGCATAGCTAGGAGCTAGGAACCAGGAACACAGCACAGGGATCTCACCAATAGAGTCACCAAGAATTGGAAGACAGGGACAGATTCAACTCCACCATCCACTCAAACACCAGTAATGGGTGGATTGATTAACCCAGGATCCTCTCCTGGCGGTTTTCAATTATGCAAACGGCATGAGATTTCAGCACTGCTCTCTGCACTTAAACACTGTGCAGGGTTCCGCTGTGATGGAGGGCGGACCAATGACACCCTGAACTCACAGTATGTTCTCAGTCTTCCAGCGTCCCTCAACCTGGAAGACTGAAGCCACCTTATGGCGGATTAAATTACTGCTGGGGACAGCACCAGAGAGGAGGTACGTGTCATCCTGTGTAGATTGGGCAGGTCATATAATTACACAAGACGACTGTTGGGGGGGGATCATTTTTTTCTACCTTTATAGGAGAGCCCACACTGTACCTCTTGAGGCGTGCCACCACGGGACGGGTAGTAGACAATACGGTACTTGCGGACGGGCTGCTGAGGAGGGGTCCAGGACACACGCATGCTCCTGGCCGTGACATCGGACACCACCAGTTGGGTGGGGCTGGGGTGCGGGTCTACGCTGACGGGCATGGCGACTTTCTGCGACCCTGGATGATGAACGCAGCAGTGAGAAATCAGATCTGGAAGGCAGCGAAGACCTCACAATGAGCTCATGCCTCACCGATGTCCACCTCCTTCCGTCTCTCCTTCAGCCGCATGCACAGCGCCCGGGACACGTCTCCCACCAGAGGGCTGAGCATGGGAAAGTCGGCTACCATGTGGACAGTCAGGTCGGTTGGCAGGGACGCCATCTCTCTCAGCTCCGATTCGTCTGCGTTCTTCACCCCTGAAAGTAAAGAGAATGTTTCTAAAATCACGATGCGTAAAAGCGCACGTACAGTCGCCGGCACAAAGGGGTCAATTTTGAACCAGAGGGCGGGGCCAGGTGGACTACACATAGATAGAAATACAATAGAAAGGGTAATAAAATGAGTAGAGGGGTTGAGGGACAGAGAACCTGTGTCGTGTCTTCATTGCTGATTGTGTCCCCGCTGGAGACCTGCGTGGTCACCGGACAGAATTAGAAACCTGACTAACGTTGTAACCCTTCCCCTACTCCTGTCAAAACACACAACCTGTTTTGAACACACAACCCCCTTTAAATAAAATGATGAGTGAAGAATGCCCGGCTTATGTGATACAGGAAGGCAACATAAAGGAAGGTTAAGGGGAAAATCGGATACTTTTGCTGGTCTGCCCACTTACCTATAGCAAACATGTATATTCCGGCCTCTTTGAGGGTCTGCGCCACTGTGATGGCGTCATCCTGGGACTTCCCGTCCGTTAAGAGGACCAGCACTTTGCCCACCTGGGCGCGCGCCCCTGAGGCAGCTCGTAGATTCTCCTCCAGCACGTGCGTGAGAGCCATACCTTCCCAAACAAGGGATACAAGTCTTATGGTGATACGGGGTCACACATATGGGGCCACAACAGAAGAAAGAAGAAGTGTTCTTACCGGTAAAGGTGTTTCCTCCCTTATACTTCACCCTTTTTATGGCTTCCAGGACTTCTGCTTTAGTGGAATAGGAGTTCAGATCCCATTCAGTCTGTGGCTCCCCGCTGTACTGAGACAGACCTGCAGGGGGCAGAGTAGAGTACATAAGCCATGGCATGTACATAGACATCCAGACTCTTCCTTTGACCTGGTCTAACTCTGATGCTCATGGCTTGTTCATATTAGGGTGCATTGCGGTAACACGTGTAATCACAATTTATTGTGCCCATGTGACCTGCTGCATTATTGTGACCCCTTCATTTTGAATGGGCACCAACATGGTATAAGCCACTCTTTAAGTCACTCTATGGTTTTGAGAGCATTGAGCATAATGTAGAATACATATATGTGTACTTTCAGTAATACAGCTGCAGTAAGGTTCTTTAACTTCCCCTCGTCCCCCACTCCAGCTCCCATTGTCTGAAACACGATGGGTTAGCATCAATCTGCAACACGTAGACCTTCCTTGGCTCATGATAGAAAACCTCACACGCCCAGTCTGATTTCTCCTGTAGGAAGGGCTGTGGGAAGATAATATATATAGACAGATACTCATATTCTGCTATCCATATCCTGACTCTTCATCAGCTACCTTTCTGGTCTACCTTCCTCCATATCCACAATGGCTGCCTCACAAATGTTTGGTCTTTTCCACATCTTTCATCCTCATGCTCTCCTCCCCAGCCTTATCCTCTCCTCTTGGAACCTCTTTGTCCCATCCATATCCTCTCCTCTTTGAACCTCTTGTCCCAGACTTATCTTCTACTCTTGGAACCTCTTTGTCCCAGCCTTATCCTCTCCTCTTGGAACCTCTTTGTCCCAGCATTATCCTCTCCTCTTGGAACCTCTTTGTCCCAGCCTTATCTTCTACTCTTGAAACCTCTTTGTCCCAGCCTTATCCTCTCCTATTGGAACCTCTTTGTCTCAGCCTTATCCTCTCCTCTTGGAACCTCTTTGTCCCAGCCTTATCTTCCACTCTTGGAACCTCTCTGTCCCAGCCTTATGTTCTATTCTTGGAACCTCTCTATCCCAGCCTTATTCTCTCCTCCTGGAACCTCTTTGTCCCAGCCTTATCTTCTACTCTTGGAACCTCTCTGTCCCAGCCTTATCCTCTCCTCCTGCAACCTCTCCATTCCAGCCTAATCTTCTACTCTTGCAACTTCTCTGTCTCATCCATATCCTATCCTCTTTGAACCTCCCTGTCCCATCCATATCCTCTCCTCTTGAAACTCCTTTCTCTCAGCTGCTCACTCCCATCCAATGGCCTCCTACTTCGGGAAAAGACCCTCTTAGGTGTCACCAGAACAGGTGACCCCACTGGTTGACTTCCTGTAACCCTGTTTCAGCAAAACCTGTAACATTTATGGCTTTCCCCTCATTTTCTGGTCACCAGGACAAAGAGAGAGGTTGAATCTCCCCAGTGGAAACAAAACCTGACAGTAGCTCTAACCCTTCCCTATTCCATCCAAAACTAAGCAAAAAGAATTGGCTTTAGACCCTGAAATTCTCCATCCGCCATCTTTGGCTTTCACATATGAAGCAATCAGGTCCTCATCTCTAGGACTTCTGAAGGCACTGTTCCTACCCTCCCATGACACAATAGTCTAAGTACCGACTCTAATCTTGTCCCTGGAGATGTGGAGGGGGCTGAGAATCCCCCACAGGAAGTTCTTCACCAGTCTGAAGTTGGCGCGTCCCACGCTCCAGGAACTGTCCACCAGCAGAATTATGTCCCACTCCAGCGCTGTGTCACACTGGTGCACCGGCCCTGGCCACAGAGAGAGACAATGTAAGACAATACAAGGTAACATAAAGCTTCTAATATCCAGAAAACATCATCACTGCAAGTTGGACTTTCTTAAATCTTTCCTTAAATCAAGCAGGACTTTCACAGTGACTGCAGCCTTTCGAAAATGATTCTGGATCTTGCAACCTGAGGGTCACATGCCTCTGTATGCACTGCTTGCAGTGGTGTGAAGTAGGGATGTTAATCATCTATTTCAAAATATTGTCACCCTCCATGTGTTAGCAGCCACAAGGCCTTGAGTTTGACTCCCACCAAAGACACTATCTGCATGGAGTCGGTTCACGATTCCTCCTCTCCACAACTCTGGCAATCATTTACAACATCTTTGCTGACCTTGGGGTACTGATACTAGGAGGACCTTATGCAAGAGCAGATGACTTCTAGGCGCTGTCTGGGGTCATGTGACCAGGCATCGAAGGGATGCAGACCCTACAGAAGTAAGGTACATTCTGCATCTCCATTAGAACATGGTAAAGGCAGGATTTTACCGTACCTCCTTTATTTTTCGGCAGAGGCCTACTTTACCGAAGCGCCAGGAAGACAAGCTTGGTATTATTTTTGGAATTTTTGTGATTTTTTTTTATGCAGCATAAAAATCCTGCCAAAAAAACACAATTAAAAAATAAAGGGAAGGGGAGAAAAAAATATCTTTATGTATCAAGAGTAAAAGGGGTGAAATAAAAATTGAGGTCTGGTCTCCTGAGATCTGATTGGCTGTTCAGTTTGGCCCCGTTCCCTGTGCTCCAGGTATTCTATCGCGGATGAGGAGAAGCCGACGTGAGGCACTAAACATAGACAGGCGGGAGATCGATATCTATCAAGCCTCGGGAAAAAGCACAGCAGGCTCGTCAATCAGGATTTTTACTCCCGAGAGACCCTCCGCGTCGACTCGATCATTAGAGTTCAGAAGATCAGAGAGACAAATTAGTGAGCTCGCTGAGACGGACGGGTAATTGCGAAGGCCGATTTACCTCTCCGTGGGGTGCTGGGGGTCACTGACACCTCTCGTTCTGACTTGGAGGAAATTTTCTGGGTAGGTCTAGGCAGCAGGGTAGCATTCTGGGGACCAGGCTTTCGCCCTTCGGGCACCTGTGATCTGGGGCTTGGGGTATCCAACTGCTCCTTGTCCTCTCTCCGCTCTAACATGAAATACAAAAAAAACATAAAAGAGTTAGCTTGCTTAACACCATCCACCCAAAAGCAATATTCCAGGAGAGTTAAAAGGGTATGTCCACCTTTCACTCTTGACTTCTCTATAATGTTAGATGGACAGAGGTTATTAGCTCCACCTGTGTGCCCTGTGTCAACACAGTACCTTTATGTCACACACCAAGACAACATATAAACGCCACGGACATCCAAACATGGCTGAAAGCTGCCGCAGTTATGAAAAGGCAATGGGTTGCAGGGTGGGAGGACTTGAAGAAGCCAGAAGGTCATGAAGGTTATGGAGGTCTAGTAGGTAAAGAAGGTTATGAAGGTCTAGAAGGTTATGAAGGTCTAGAAGGTTATGAAGATCTAGCAGGTAAAGAAGGTTATGAAGGTCTAGAAGGTTATGAAGGTCTAGAAGGTCAAGAAGGTTATGAAGGTCAAGAAAATCAAGAAGGTTCAGAAATTCAAGAAGGTTATGAAGGTCTAGAACGTAAAGAAGGTTATGAAGGTCTAGAAGGTAAAGAAGGTTATGAAGGTCGAGAAGGTTATGAAGGTCAAGAAGGTTATGAAGCTCTAAAAGGTCAAGAAGGTTATGAAGGTCAAGAAAATCAAGAAGGTTCAGAAATTCAAGAAGGTTATGAAGGTCTAGAAGGTAAAGAAGGTTATGAAGGTCTAGAAGGTAAAGAAGGTTATGAAGGTCGAGAAGGTTATGAAGGTCAAGAAGGTTATGAAGGTAAAGAAGGTTATAAAGGTCTAGAAGGTTATGAAGGTCTAGAAGGTTATGAAGGTAAAGAAGGTTATGAAAGTCTAGAAGGTTATGAAGGTAAAGAAGATTATGAAGGTCTAGAAGGTTATGAAGGTCATGAAGGTCTAGAAGGTAAAAAAGGTTATGAAGGTCTAAAAGGTAAAAAAAAGGTTATGAAGGTCTAAAAGGTAAAAAAAAGGTTATGAAGGTAAAGAAGGTTATGAAGGTCTAGGAGTAAAATAAGGTTATGAAGGTAAAGAAGGTCTAGAAGGTAAAGAAGGTTATGAAGGTCTAGAAGGTAAAGAAGGTTCTGACGGTCTAGAAGGTAAAGAAGTTTATGAAGGTCTAGAAGGTCAAGAAGGTTACGAAGGCCTAGAAGGTTCCTTCCAAATGGTGGAACCCCTAGAAAACAGACCTCTCCTAAAGCGCCATGTGGCACTGTGACAGCTCTACGTCCACCACTCACCTGTGACTGTAATACTGCCCTCTGCTGGTGAGGAGGACTCCATGACCCGCGGTGTTGGGGTGACGTCCACCTTTTTCTTGTCATTTCGGACTTGGGTCTTCAAATCTTCAACTGCAATCAGACAACAGAATTGATTCTAGACCTAGCACCTGATAAATGTGTCCATGATAAGTACATGCATGCTAAGTAATGTGTAAACCTGGCCATATATGGTTCAAATTACAGCTGAATTATCTACAAAGACGGCACCATCTTTGTTCAGGCATAATCTTGGGTCACTATCTACTTCTTGAACTTGGAATGCCAGTTCAGAGATGACTCAGTCATCTAAATCTTGGTGCCTGTGCAGTTCTTGGCTGTGCTCAGAAATTATTGATGCAGATCAGCCCCTGCAGCAGCCTTTTGCGTTGTGACTACATGGGTACAGTGTACAGCCTGATCACTGTTGGGAGAGGAGACTGAGGAAATGCTTCTTCCTGCCTGCACAGACTTGTGACATAATCTCAGAAAAGGCAAAGTCACAGGAGATCAGGAATGGCTTCACTTTAAAAATGATACACACGCATGATATGCTATGGGTGTAGGCATTGATAACACTAGCTCAGGTGTAACATACAGATCTACCTTATATCAAAGGGTCACATGTGTCTTAGATTTAGAAAAAGAAGTTCTCTTTCTAAGGTAATATATTAGCAAATTGTTTCCTTTTATTCCCTCCTCGTCTTGTTGTTGGCTGATAAGGAAATTGAGGTTAAAAATGAAAAAAAGAAACCAGCAGCCCCATCAAACAGTGAGGCCCATAGGCAAAGGCCTTGTGTGCCCAACTCTTAGTTCTGTAGGCTTATGGTGTATAACTCACTGATGAACTTCTTCTTGGCAATTAAGGTGTTCTGCCCTCCTTGGATGACGTGTATCTGTAGGACGTACTCCTTTACGGGGTCCAGGCCTCCCACCGTAGCCTTGGCTGTCTTTGTTTTCAACATCACTTCCTGTTCAGGATCCCCTTAAAGGAGAAAGGCAAAAAAAAAAACAGGTAATCTGGGGTAATTTGCAGTCATCAACTGTCCCTAATTGGATGGAGACCTGTCCATGGAATTCTGAGCCTTGAATAAGCCATGCGTGGCTGCATAGCCGGTACATAGCAGAGCAAGGAGTGCTCTCCAGAGTGTTGGCCAAACTGGCATAAGGACTAAAACAAGGGCACAAGTATTTGCCTGAAAATGGGTGGAGTGGGTGAGACTTGGGAGCCCCTGGGTGGACTTTGTTTTTGGATTTTACCCAATATACATTTTTTTTGCTAACAAACTATATGCTGCCTTATGCGATGCACAGAACTGTTCACATTAGTCTCCGCCCCCGAGGAGCTTGCACTTTTCAGTCTCTAGCAACATCATGTACATTTTGGTGAGCAACATTTATCCTACCACTATGGCACCGGGAGAAAAGTCACACATAATACGGGAGGGCAAACACATGCTGGAGGATAGAACACCAGTGGGAACTAAGCTCAGGACCCCAGTGCTGCTGGGGTGTATTGGCCAGTATGGAACACCAGTGGGAACTAAGCTCAGGAGCCCAGTGCTGCTGGGGTATATTGGCCAGTATGGAACACCAGTGGGAACTAAGCTCAGGAGCCCAGTGCTGCTGGCGTATTTTGGCCAGTATGGAACACCAGTGGGAAGTAAGCTCAGGAGCCCAGTGCTACTGGGGTGTATTGGCCAGTATGGAACACCAGTGGGAACTAAGCTCAGGAGCCCAGTGCTGCTGGGGTATATTGGCCAGTATGGAAAACCAGTGGGAACTAAGCTCAGGAGCCCAGTGCTGCTGGGGTATATTGGCCAGTATGGAACACCAGTGGGAACTAAGCTCAGGAGCCCAGTGCTGCTGGCGTATTTTGGCCAGTATGGAACACCAGTGGGAAGTAAGCTCAGGAGCCCAGTGCTACTGGGGTGTATTGGCCAGTATGGAACACCAGTGGGAACTAAGCTCAGGAGCCCAGTGCTGCTGGGGTATATTGGCCAGTATGGAAAACCAGTGGGAACTAAGCTCAGGAGCCCAGTGCTGCTGGGGTATATTGGCCAGTATGGAACACCAGTGGGACCTAAGCTCAGGAGCCCAGTGCTGCTGGGGTATATTGGTCAGTATGGAACACCAGTGGGAAGTAAGCTCAGGACCCCAGTGCTGCTGGGGTATATTGGCCAGTATGGAACACCAGTGGGAACTAAGCTCAGGAGCCCAGTGCTGCTGGCGTATATTGGCCAGTATGGAACAATCCCAAAGTCCTCCGACGAAAACTCCCAGAATCCTCTTGGCACTTACCCGTCAGCGGTTTCACTAGCACCTTATAAACGTTGCTGGTCCCCTCCGCCTCCTTCCATTTCATCTGCAATCTGTCCTCAGCCAGAACGGCCAGCCTTAACCGTCCAGAGCCTGCAACACGGGACAGAAATAGACTCGTCATTTTCTCTGAAAGTGGAATCCAGCAGAGCAAAATAACCGGAGAGGGAACACGGCCGGAGGTGAGAGAAACACAAGCTGGACAAAGAGAACCTGTTACCAAAGCCCAGTGTTGGGGGTCACTTAGTTCATCCGTTTTGTAGGAAACTGTGACACTGCAAAGCAGCATTAATAATGGACTAAGTGTTGTATCCCGGGGCAACTGGTGTCAGCTGACTTGATTCTGATTGGCTGCTAAGGGTCTTTTTTAGTAAAACAAAGTGCCATGATTTACCAAAAAAAAAAAGAAACTGTTCAGCAAAGTGATCTCTTCCCACGAAAGCACTACAAAGCTGTATTTCAATTAACAATAGGGAGATTGGAGTGTATTTTCACTGAGTACATCACTCAAGTTATCATTCTGAATCTTCCCGGAGAGTAACTGTGATGTTATGCTCAGTTTTTGTACTTCCTTGCTGTTCCATATTTTGATGATGGTGTCTCTATGAAGGGCACAGCTCTCCGGAGATTGATGTCAAAGTGACACCTTGTGGCCGAACTGAAAAATGCAGGGATAGGAAATGTCACGATGTACAGTGCAGAGTCTGAAAAAGAGAGGGGAAAAAGGGAAGGGAAGAGAGAGGGAAGATAGAGGAAGAAAGAGGAAAAGGAGAGGAGGAGAGAGGGAAAGGAGAGGAGGAGAGAGGGAAAGGAAAGGAAGAGAGAGGGAAAGGAAAGGAAGAGAGAGGCAAAGGAAAGGAGAAGAAGAGAAGAGGAAAGGAGAGGAAGAGAGGGGAAAGGAGAGGAAGAGAGGGGAAAGGAGAGGAAGAGAAGAGGAAAGGAGAGGAAGAGGGGAAAAGGAGAGGAAGAGAAGGGGAAAAGAAAGTAGAGAAAGAGAGGGGGAAAGGAAAGGAGAGTAAGAGAAGGGGAAAGGAGAGGAAGAGAGAGGGAAAGGAAAGGAGGAGAGAGGGAAAGGAAAGGAGAAGAGAAGGGGAAAGGAAAGGAGAAGAAGAGAAGGGGAAAAGTAAGGAGAGGAAGAGAAGGGGAAAGGAAAGTAAGAAAGAAGAGAGAAAGGAAAGAAAATGAAAGAGGATGGAATAAGAAAAGGAAAGAGGAATTACAAAAGAGAGGAAAGAGTAAGGAAGAAAGAAAGAAATAGGAATGAAAAATTGAAAGAGAAGGAAAGGAATAAGGAAAGAAAAAAAAAGCAATATGGGTGAATAGGGAAGCGGGCGATAGGAAAGAAAAGGAAAGAGGATGTCAGCGATTGAAAAGAGGAAAGGAAGAAAGAAAGAGAAAGGAAAAAAAAAGAAGAAAAGATAAAAGGAAGAAAGTATGAATAAAAAAAAAAGGAAGCAAAAGTAAAGAAGGAAGAAAGAATCAGAGAGATAAAGGATAAGCAAAGAGGACGGAAAGAAGGAATTGGGAACAGAAAGGAAAGAAGAAATAGGAAAGGAAAAGATAACACCTTTTTCTGCAAAGTGAAAACCCTTACGGGGAAGGAAGGAAATGGAAAGTGAAGGCAGAAAAGGAAGGAAGAGAAGGAAAGGGAAGGAATGGAAAGCGAAGGAAAGAAGGAAGGAAGATAATGAAAGAGAGAAAAGTGAAGAAAGCAAAGAAGGAAGAAAAGGGAAGGAAGGAAAGATGGGAGGGATGGAAGGACTTATAAGCAAAGTGGCAGCACTAGCCTTTTCCCTGTGCCCGGGGCCCCGTGCCCTTCCAGCCCTGTAGCAATGAGAAGTTGTGTCATACTTGAAATGCTACTTTTGCTGCTGCATTTTGTTCCCATGGGGCCCTTCTCTTCATGTTTTACCCCCCAGACCTCATTTGTACTATATGTACAGACAAGACAACGAGTCACCTGATCTCCCCTGGAAGTGGACCGGCTACAAATGACTCTGCCGTACACCCGGACTACCAGCCAAATAACAAACCGCGCGAGTAAATGATTGGGAGAGGCGTACGAAAATAGCTGCGAGAAGAGCGGTAATGTCACTGGTGGCGGAGGTTGCTTCACTAATGGCCACTGTAGCCATGGCAACCGCACATCAAGTGCTCAAACTATCAAGGAATAATGGGAGATGAGAAAAGTGGGGGATCCCTCCAGACTGGGACCAATTAGAAGTGTGAGATAAGAGGAGGCGGTAAAATGTCACGAGGAACATGCAAGACCGAAATAAGCGACACATTTATTTAAAGGGGCCTTCCTCCAAAAATGGGGTGCAGTATGGACCTTTTCCCCAAAAATGGGGTGGAGTATGGGTCTATCCCCCTATAGCTGCTATACAATTCTTGGGAACTGTCTTTTGTTTTTATGCTGCACGGGAAGGCAATTGTTTTTTAGTTTGGGCTTTAGTAGGAAAGGGTATGTGTCCCCATTGGGGGGATTCACTCTCACTACTGGTCTTGATGACCACTGTCACCGAGGCAAAAAGTGAGGAGGATGGATTTGGTAACTTTAGGGAGATTTCCTCTCATTTCCTTTTGTGTCTTCAAGACAGGAAGTGAATGCAAATCTCCCCAGGGGGACGCCGGCAGCAATATTTTATCTGAAACACGGTTTTAACCCTTTGCTAGTCCAAAAAAAAAAAGGTTGGGCTTTACATGCAGTTTAAGCTTCTCCCGAGACAACTCCGCAGCTTCTATTAATACAAAAAGCAACTGCGAGCACTAATGATGGAACATCACATACAATTACCGGCAATCGCTGTCCTCCTTTCTGTCCTCCTTTACATTTTTGGAGCTTCTGAAGACAGACATCTTTGAAAGCCTCCCCAGTTCCCGTGCGCAGTACATTCGATATTTCAATTACCAAAAAGCATAAAGAACAATTTTGATCCATTAAGTCAATCCAGGGATTTGAGTCAGCAATTCATCTCGCTTGCAAAACTCTTTCCTGCCAGTAAAACTAACGGCACGCTCTGCAACCAGAGATTGTTCCCTCTCTGAGCCAGACCAAGGGATCTGCAGACACAGAAAGGAAAGTTACTGCGTGCAGATGGGCGACTGGCAACTATAAACAAAAGCCACTTCCATAGGAAGGAAGGGTCACACATTGCGGCCGGGGGGACTTCGGGAGGAGCTGCAAAGGGTCACTGGAAAGAGGGGGCTACGCGGTGTTCTAGCTCTGTGCACCCGAAGCTGATGTGTTCTAATATAATCCTGACCCGAAAGCTTACCGCCTAACCTAACCCTGACCCTAATGCCTAAACCCTAACCATGACCCTGATGCCTAAACCCTAACCATGACCCTGATGCCTAAACCCTAACCATGACCCTAATGCCTAAACCCTAACCATGACCCTAATGCCTAAACCCTAACCTTGACCCTAATGCCTAAACCCTAACCTTGACCCTAATGCCTAAACCCTAACCATGACCCTAATGCCTAAACCCTAACCATGACCCTAATGCTTCACTTCTAACCTAAGCCTTACCCTACTGCCTAACCCCTAACTTAACCTCTAGCCCACCTCTGGCCCTAATGCTTAACTGCCAACCTAACCCCGACCCTATTGCTTAACCTCTAATATAATCCTGACCCCCTACTAATGCTAAACCTCTAATTTAACCCTGACCCTAAAACTAAACTTCTAACCTAACCCTCATCCTAATGCTTAACACCTAACTCAACCCTGATCCAAATGCCTAACCTGACCCTGACCCTTAAGCTTAACTGCTACCTCAACCTAATACTTAACCTCTAACCTAACCCTGACATAAAGTTCCCATAATGCCTCAGGTAGCCAAAGACCATGTGATCTCATGTGTTCTTATAGGGTAAAAGGGACCTCTGCCTGGTCACGCAGCTTTGAGCAGTCTATGCAGCCTTCTGCACCTCTCACACTGCTCAGTCACTCACACAGCTGCCATCCTCTGAGCTGTGAATAAGAGACTGTGACAGCATCAGAGCAAAAGACACGAACAGGAGTGACAGATGTACCTGAGACCAGGAAGACTGAGGGGGGGAGTGAGAGAGCCCAGGGGAGACTATAGTGAGGGAGAGAGCCCGGGGAGACCATAGTGAGGGAGAAGGGCTGGGGGAGACCATAGTGAGGGAGAGAGTCTGGGGAGATCATAGTGAGTGAGAGTGTCTGGGTGAGACCATAGTGAGGGAGAGTCTGGGGGAGACCATAGTGAGGCAGAGAGTCTGGGGGAGACCATAGTGAGGGAGAAAGGCCGGGGAGACCATAGTGAGGGAGAGAGGCCGGGGAGACCATAGTGAGGGAGAGAGTCTTGGGGAGATCATAGTGAGTGAGAGTGTCCGGGTGAGACCATAGTGAGAGAGAGTCTTAGGGAGACCATAGTGAGGGAGAGAGTCTGGGCAGACCATAGTGAGGGAGAGAGTCTTGGGAAGACCATAGTGAGGGAAATAGTCCAGGGAAGACTATAGTGAGGGAGAGAGATGCTGGGGAGACCATAGTGAGGGGGAGAGGCTGGGGAGACCATAGAGAGAGAGAGAGAGTCTGGGTAGACCATAGTGAGGGACTCCAGGGGAGACCATAGTGAGGGAGAGAGTCTTGGGGGAGACCATAGTGAAAGAAAGAGTGTGGGGGAGGCCAAGTGAGAGAAAGAATCCGGAAGAGACCATAGTGAGGGAGAGAGTCTGGGGGAGACTATAGTGAGGGAGAGAGGCTGGGGGAGACTATAGTGAGGGAGAGAGGCTGGGGGAGACCATAGTGAGGGAGAGAGTCTTGGGGAGACCATAGTGAGGGAGATAGTCCAGGGGAGACTATAGTGAGGGAGAGAGTCTTGGGGAGACCATAGTGAGGGAGAGAGTCTTGGGGAGACCATAGTGAGGGAGAGAGTCTGGGGAGACCATAGTGAGGGAGAGAGTCTTGGGGAGACCATAGTGAGGGAAATAGTCCAGGGGAGACTATAGTGAGGGAGAGAGGCTCAGGAGGGGGTTGAACAAGGCAAGGTGAGATAGAGAGCCTGGGGGGTAGAACATGGAAGGATGAGAAATTAGAGGCTGGGGGGTTGATAAGGGTATAGGACAAAGAGGCCTAGGGAAGACCAGAGTATGGGGCAGATAGACTGGGTGGGGTAGGATGGAGGGCAGAAGGCAGGCAGTCTTATGGAGGGGGGTAGAAAGAAATGGATTGGGAACTTTCCGGAGAGAGCTTTGCCGGGAAAACACTTAGGAGGGAATTCGAGTCAGAAGACGTTCCTGTCCGCTCCTCTCATCCTTCCAGCTCCATCAGAGCAGAAACCTCCTCAGACAGTGTAAAGATAATCCGCATCTCTCTGTCGCCCCCGGCACGCGCCGTGAAAACCGTCTGAGCATCACTCCAGTGCAGAGTGTCTCCATTCCTTCCGTGCTTGGGGCCACACCGGGCTCAGGTGCGCTATATCAACCTCCTTAAAGAGCACCTGTCACCCACACACAAATGGAGGCAGCCACAGCAACGTTCCATCATCACAGCTTATCGCTTTACTAGAGAGGTGACACCACTGCCACAGCTATGACATCACAGATACTCCAGAGAACACGGTCTGCCTCATCTAGAAAAGGCAGTGACATCACAGCGGTCGCCATTTTGTACACCCCTCGTTACAGGTTTTTTAGAGGCCCCAATGCGTGGGACTTGGAGCGCTGGGACCGCGCCGCCTTCCATCTAAGTATGAATAGTCACAGCTCCCATTATGAATTATTGGCCTGAAGCATAGTCTCTGTCCTTTCCTCCATCCCCCCCACTTCTCCCCCCCCCTCGGACAGAATTCATTGTCCTCAAAGAGCCCCGGATTCCGCTCTGCCAAAATTACCCCTTTCCCAACAGCCGCTGCGGAGAAAAGTCTTTTTTTTTTGGGTGACTTATTTCTTTTTGAAAGTTTACAAGTTAATAAAGTCACGTTTTGTGTTTTTACAGGGTGCTCTTAAGACCACTGGGCTTTCTGAAGAAAGCCCAGCACTGCTGTCATCCTTTATGGCATACAGTGTTATTCTTCTAATTTGAGAAAAACTGAAATGTAACATGCATGTGACGCATTTACTTAAAGGGCTCCCAAAAGGAATGCCCTTGGCCTCAAAGGCGCAAAGTCCTTTGTGAAGGGGTTAATAAGTGGATTTCCGCCCTGCGTCCGCCGACTGGGAAGATGGATATCCACTCGAAGGACGCACAAGGACGGTAATGTCTTCACATGACAATAAAGGGATTCATGGGAAGACACAAGCGGACGCACACGGTGCCGCAGCTGGGCGCTCAGCCCGTCTCCGAGGTCAGACACAGCGTGACATTCACAGGTCCCGCCGGCCTCTCCTGACACACGGCCCCCTGTTGCTGGAGACGCGGCGCAAGAATGCTCGCAGAAAGGGCGGGTCGGGGGGGAAGGAGAGGAAGGGGGGAGTCTAATTGCGGCACAGGGGATGATTGAACAGGAAGTAAACACAGGATTCCGGAGAGGTGCCAAAAATAGAAAACAAACTTCATTCATTGTAACGTGGTGTACGCACGACCGCGTCCACTGCGCCCCACGAACCGTTTCTGTTTTGGGGCCACGAGCCTTATTATGGCCTTACCCAAGGGGGGGCGCACAGGGAAGGGGGCTTCAGACAGAGACCGAAGCTTTATATAACTTTTTAGTTGATTTTGTTTTATGTAACTTTGTAGCTGTTTTTTTTACGCAACTTTGTAGATATTTTTGTAGCTGTTTTTTTATATAACTTTGTAGCAATTTTTATGTAACTTCATAGATTTTGTTTTTATGTTATCTTTGTAGCTATAACAAAACTTGAAGGAACCCTAAAATACACCTTATCCAAGGAGGCCCCCAAAGGGAAGGCAGCTACAGACTGAAGTTTAAAGTGAAATGTTTGATATACACACGTGAAAGTCAGCGGTTTAATCCTTTATATACAAAGTTATGTTCTATTGTCTTTGTTATTAGGTTAAAGAAGAACTCTGGGCAAAAATGTTTTTAATCTTTGCAGTGAGGCTACCCCCCTAACTCCCCCCCCCCCCCCCCGCACTGCAAGGGGTTAACCTGTTCATTTTTCTCTAAGGTTCAAAAATAAAATGATACTCACCCAATCTTCGGAGCAGGCTGGCTGTGATAGCGCTCCCTCTAGCTTGTCTCCTCCTCCGCAGTGATGGTTTGTCCCACGGGCCCCTCGCGTCCGATACACAATGCATTGGATGCGATGACTCGAGAATTCTCAGACCAAAGTGACGACGTTTTTGATACAAACACTTTAAAGTGAGTGGATTTATCTACTATCTATAGCAAGTGTGTTTTATATATTCATAACAACTTTGTAGCTGGTTTTGTTTTATGTAAGTTTCTACCTATTTTTACTTTTATGTTCATTTCAGAGATATTTGTGTTTATATTTTTTTGTTGCTATCAATATACTTAAAGGAACCCAAAAATACATCTTACCCACAGGGGGGCCCCAAAAGGTGGCTGCGGACTGATAGGCTGAAGTTTTAATGTATACAAATGAATCTTCTTTATATAAAGTATCTTCTATAGTCTTTGTTTTGTTTTTTGGGAACTTTGTAGCTATTTTATTTATTTATTTTTTATGTCACTTTGTATTTGTTTGTTTTTTTTAATGGAACTTTGTATCTGTTTTTGTTTTGGGTTTTTTTTGTGCAACCTTGAAGCTGCTTTTGTTTTGTTTTTTGGTTACTTTGTATCTGTTTTTGTATAGGGGGGGTTTGTGTTGTTTTTTTTCATGGTAACTTTTATAGTGCTTTTGTTTTTTTAATGGAACATTGTATCTGGTTTTATATGAACTTCGACTATCCATATACCTGGAGGAAGTTATATTGTATTGTGCAGTCTCTATACAATCTCCTACGCAGACAATGCAGTTGAAGCCCTTTCCCAAACTATCCAGTCCATCTGTACCCAGTCACATGGGCTCCTGGACCACGGGGTGGTTGGTAGAGCTACAGAGATTGCACAATCAGACTGTCAGGTGTATGGTCATCTATAAGTGATGTTCTGGATTTCGTCAGTGTCCTGTGATATTCTGGGCCAGGGATATACATGGAGCAGCTCTTGTAGTCAGCGGTGCTCGTCATCCAATGAGAGATCTGCCAGCCTGCTGGAGAGTCTCCCGGTACGAGGGCCTAATCCTGTGCTCGGGGAGGGATCCAACCTCCGGCAAGGTGGGACGTGACGATGGGACGGGAGATAACTTCCTACCTGTCATTCTTCCCGTCTGTGGCCGCCCCTAGGCTAATTGGGCTTATCTCAACCGTCACTCAACCAGAGTGACAACTCCATCTGTCTGACACTCAGATAATCCCCACAATATAATGAGAAGGAAACTACAAATATAAAGTCACATCAAACGTTACTGACAGTAGATGTAACACCCTAACTGGATGACATTGCACCCAGTCTCTTATCCAAATGTTATTTTTAATAAAACTCATTTAATCAACAAATTATTAATTTCATTAATTTCATTGTTTGTTCCATCTCAGTGCTGCTGACCTCCTGCAGCCGCTTTGCAGCCACGTCCTGTCTACATACACTCAAGCGATGGCTTTTCTCAGGGTTTCCTGATGGTGGACAACAGTGGACCGTGCCTGTGTAATGTGAAGCCAATGCGACAGGGTGACAACACAGGTAGACCCATTGGGAGAAAGGGACAGAGTGTTGTCACCCTACAAGAGGAAGTGCCTGATGAAGACATTTCATGTCAGGATAACCAGGGATTATTTTAATAAAAGATGCCAACTAAAATTAAAAAAATTAATTAAATAAAAAAAAATGATATATATATATATATATACACACACACACACACACTTTTTTTTAACACTTCATTTAAATTACACAATTAGAATAAATTTCAGACACAACATAAAGATGCTTGTATAAGCTCAATCATGACCGGTTCTCTTTAAAGGCAACGTGCACATATGAGATCAGCTTCATGTAGAGCAGCGTTGGGCAACTCGGGCCCTCCAGCTGAGCTTTAACTACAAATCCCATGATGCCTCTGTCTCTGGGAGTCATGTCTGTAACTGTCAGGCTTTTGCAATGCCTCATGGGAGTTGTAGTTCGACAACAGCTGGAGGGCCGAAGTTGCCCACCCATGCTCTAGTGGGGAATCTATGTTTATATTTATACAATGTAACATCGCCGTGTCAATATTTACATGAGAATTCCCTTTTCAAACTGAAAATATGATACAATGTCCCTTTAATGATGTAGACGCACAGCAGGGCTGGGGTGGCCATTTTTTAACGCTGAACTCTGGGGGAAGTTTCTGAGGTAACCTTGCAGTGAGGCTCTTCAGCACTCAAAGGGTTAATTGCTCCTTTTGCCAGGAAATATGACTTTTACTTATAAGACCTCTTGCTCCCCATCCTCCCTCCTTGTGCAGGGTGACCGGTCTGGTCTCCGCCCTCTCTTCTAGTTATCTGTAGTGGGTGGAGCCTTCTGGGCCCCTCCCACAGCTCTGCTCTCTGCACAGGCTATGATGATGTCACTGCTACTCATACAAGGTAATATCTGGCATTGCAAAAGCATTTTGGTCACACACATTGGATCTGCATGCTTTGTGTCTATGGAGGAATATGTTTAATGGAAGTTCCTGTGCCCGGAGTTCAGCTTTAATGTCTCGCACACACAGTTCTGTCTGCTCCATGGAAGCGGAAAAGCGTGCAATGTCTCTACAGATCCCCTCGTCTGATTCTGACAAGGGGAAGTTCTAGGCCTGCGGGCGGGGGGGGGGGGATTGTCTGGTTGGGGGACCCGTCTTACCTGAAGCCTGGAGACTGCTGACGGCCCGGATAATGATCAGTGCGAACAGGAGCTGCATGGTGACTGATCTGTGAGAAGACATGGAATGAGACAGGTAAGGTGCCAAGCTCCGCCTACACCCCCCCAAAAATCACTTCTACAACATCTATGTCATTGATTTCACCGTTATTACAATCTGACTTGTCGGGATGATCTGTCCAATCAATGGATACAACGGATCTTAATAGAACCATTTTTACCTTTGTATGCTGGGGGGAGGGGAGGGGGTACCCCTGTCGGGTTGTTTCTGTTCTCTGCATCCCTACTGGGCACATTCGCCCTTGGACTCCCATCCCTATCTGACAGCTGTCCTCCCCTTCCTACAGTATACCTGGTAGGAACTCCAATCCCCATCTGACAGATCCCCCCACCCCACCGGGCCCTCTACACCCTTCCTGACAACCTTTCCACGGAACAAACACTCCATTCTAAACTAGATTTTCATTAATTGGAGGAGTTCAGTTTAAAATGGGTGCCAACCGCCAAACTCCTCCTCCAGCGGCTTCAATGCCATCGTTGATCAAGGGGCAAGCATGGCGATTGCAAACCCCAGCTTTATCTGCCGTGTGCTCTGTACAGGACAGTACTGAAGCCATACACGCCATGAATGTACAGGTCCTGGAAGCATATAAGAGGTCCTGACTTCACTGGCCGCATGCTTGTCCCAAGGCAGTGACACAGGATCAGCGCTTTCAGGAGGAGATGGGCAATGGCAGCCATGACATGGGATGAAAGAAAGGGTTAATGCTTTAAATCCTGTGTCTGGAAGAGGATGATGTGTCTACACTTCCATGAGGGAATCTCAATGCATCGGTGATAGCGTGCAGGTGTGGGGGCGGGGCACAGCCCTCAGATCACATGACCGATAACAATCTGGGAACGTTATTCTGCACTCATGATCACGAACCTGCCCGGAGCTCTCCGGCTGTGCTGGAACGTCAAGGCTCAGTGCTACACTGGGACTTGTAGTCCCCCCAGACAGGAGTCGGGAGGTGGGGGGGGGGATGGAAGAGAATATACAATTCATTGTGAGAAGATTCCCTTTATTAAACTGGCCCATTTATCTACCGCTCACGTCTCCCCGTGTGTTTACATAGCGCCCAATATCCTATACATAGCACCAAACACCCTTTATATAGCACCCAATGCCCTTTATACAGTACCCAATGCCCTTTACACAGTACCCAACACCCTTTATACAGTACCCAATGCCCTTTATACAGTACCCAATGCCCTTTACACAGTACCCAACACCCTTTATACAGTACCCAACACCCTTTATACAGTACCCAACACCCTTTATACAGTACCCAAAACCCTTTATACAGTACCCAACACCCTTTATACAGTACCCAATGCCCTTTACACAGTACCCAACACCCTTTATACAGTACCCAATGCCCTTTACACTGTACCCAAAACCCTTTATACAGTACCTAATGCCCTTTATACAGTACCCAACACCCTTTATACAGTACCCAATGCCCTTTATAGAGTACCCAACACCCTTTATACAGTACCCAAAGCCCTTTATACAGTACCCAACACCCTTCATACAGTACCCAAAGCCCTTTATACAGCACTCAACACCCATTATACAGTACCCAATGCCCTTTATACAGCACCCAATGCCCTTTATACAGTACCCAACACCCTTTATACAGTACCTAACACCCTTTATACAGTACCCAACACCCTTTATACAGTACCTAACACCCTTTATACAGTACCCAACACCCTTTATACAGTACCTAACACCCTTTATACAGTACCCAACACCCTTTATACAGTACCTAACACCCTTTATACAGTACCCAACACCCTTTATACAGTACCTAACACCCTTTATACAGTACCCAACACCCTTTATACAGTACCTAACACCCTTTATACAGTACCCAACACCCTTTATACAGTACCTAACACCCTTTATACAGTACCCAACACCCTTTATACAGTACCTAACACCCTTTATACAGTACCCAACACCCTTTATACAGTACCTAACACCCTTTATACAGTACCCAACACCCTTTATACAGTACCTAACACCCTTTATACAGTACCCAACACCCTTTATACAGTACCTAACACCCTTTATACAGTACCCAACACCCTTTATACAGTACCTAACACCCTTTATACAGTACCCAACACCCTTTATACAGTACCTAACACCCTTTATACAGTACCCAACACCCTTTATACAGTACCTAACACCCTTTATACAGTACCCAACACCCTTTATACAGTACCTAACACCCTTTATACAGTACCCAACACCCTTTATACAGTACCTAACACCCTTTATACAGTACCCAACACCCTTTATACAGTACCTAACACCCTTTATACAGTACCCAACACCCTTTATACAGTACCTAACACCCTTTATACAGTACCCAACACCCTTTATACAGTACCTAACACCCTTTATACAGTACCCAACACCCTTTATACAGTACCTAACACCCTTTATACAGTACCCAACACCCTTTATACAGTACCTAACACCCTTTATACAGTACCCAACACCCTTTATACAGTACCTAACACCCTTTATACAGTACCCAACACCCTTTATACAGTACCTAACACCCTTTATACAGTACCCAACACCCTTTATACAGTACCTAACACCCTTTATACAGTACCCAACACCCTTTATACAGTACCTAACACCCTTTATACAGTACCCAACACCCTTTATACAGTACCTAACACCCTTTATACAGTACCCAACACCCTTTATACAGTACCTAACACCCTTTATACAGTACCCAACACCCTTTATACAGTACCTAACACCCTTTATACAGTACCCAACACCCTTTATACAGTACCTAACACCCTTTATACAGTACCCAACACCCTTTATACAGTACCTAACACCCTTTATACAGTACCCAACACCCTTTATACAGTACCTAACACCCTTTATACAGTACCCAACACCCTTTATACAGTACCTAACACCCTTTATACAGTACCCAACACCCTTTATACAGTACCTAACACCCTTTATACAGTACCCAACACCCTTTATACAGTACCTAACACCCTTTATACAGTACCCAACACCCTTTATACAGTACCTAACACCCTTTATACAGTACCCAACACCCTTTATACAGTACCCAACGCCCTTTATACAGTACCCAAAGCCCTTTATACAGCACCCAATGCCCTTTATACAGTACCCAAAGCCCTTTATACAGTACCCAACACCCTTTATACAGTACCTAACACCCTTTATACAGTACCCAACACCCTTTATACAGTACCCAACACCCTTTATACAGTACCCAACACCCTTTATACAGTACCCAATGCCCTTTATATAGCACCCAACACCCTTTATACAGTACCCAATGCCCTTTATACAGTACCCAATGCCCTTTATATAGCACCCAACACCCTTTATACAGTACCCAATGCCCTTTATACAGTACCTAACACCCATTATACAGTACCTAATGCCCTTTATTTAGCGTCCAATGTTTAAAATGTCTCGGAATCCTTAAAAAAAAAGTTTTCATGTCACACAAAAGATTGGAAAGCTTCACACTAATGCTCTATAGGGGGACATATGAAACTATTGGGGGGTAACAGTCAGCGTCCGGGGTCTGGAATGATTACTCACATCCCACTAACACCCAGATGATTGGACACCTGAACCACCTTCACATCTGCAGAATTCTATCTACGAGGAGTCAGTGGAAAGTCAGGTAAAGTGTACAGAGGGGGACTCACCGTGTCCCGGCCGTCCCAATCACTCCATGATCTGATGAGGGTCCCGGCTGTGTCTATAGAGGGGAGAAGAGACACATTAGAGGTTTCATCTGGACACCTCCCACTGCCAAACCCTGGAGCTCATCACACTGACACACACCCAGAGAGATGCAACGTATGGGACATTGCACGGTGATAATATACAGATAGATATAGCTGACGAGAAATAGATCATAGATAGATAGATAGATAGATAGATAGATAGATAGATAGATAGATAGATAGATAGATAGATAGATAGATAGAGGGATAGAGGGATAGATAGATAGATAGATAGATAGATAGATAGATAGATAGATAGATAGATAGATAGATAGATAGATAGATAGATCAATGGAAGATAGATCTTCACCCCTGATTAATGTTTCACTTCCTGTAGCTGCTGGAAAATCTATCCACGTGCCGGCTTTTATCTCTTCAACGATCTCGGCATCAGAATTGGCAGTGTTGTCCAACTGCTGCGACTGTCACAAGGCCACTGGATGGTGTCACCCCTCCTGGACGGGTTCTCTTTCCTCACTGCTGAGCACATAAAATATAGAAGCAAGGAGCCAACTCCAGGGGTGTCCCCCTCTTAGACAAGTATCCCAGGAGCAAGTGTCCCCCATTAGAAGATTTCCCCTCTATGCCTGTTCTGGTGACAACTCAAAATGTTTTGGGTCATTATCTCCAAGGCTGGATTCACACCATTTTTTTTAGCATTTTGTGCGCGCGTATATTAAGTCGTGTGTTTTTGTGAGTAGATTTTGGCCCGATCATCTCAATGAACAAAACGCGCGTAATACACATGCAAATAATCGCAACATTCCAATCCTTTCCTATGGAGTCTATGGGACAAAACGCGCTGTAATCAGCCCCCCAAAAAAGCTCATGTAGTCTTTCATGCGACAGGCGTATCTTATGCTTGCGACAAAACGCTGACGTGTGCTCTTTGGTCATAGACGTGAATGGGATTCCTAGTTTTGAGCTGTTTGTCGCACTGATTTACACGCGACAAACAGCTAAGGTGTGAAGGGGGCCTTACTTTTTGGGTAAGTTTCTAGAACTTTTTGTGATTTACCTGTTATTTTTTTGGGTCACTAACACTTAGTACTTGGTCATTATGTAATAATTTTGGGTTAGTATCTATGACTTTTTTACACATTTCATGTTTTTCTCACACAATTCCTTTTTTGGGAGTCATCAGTGTTTAATATTCCTGATATGTAATATTGCCTAAAGAACGACTTCCTGACGATGATACCATGTGATCCAGACAGGAGGGTTGTAGAGTTCGGTCCTCTGCGAGGGGAAGTTCTTTTGTGTTTTGTCTTTTTTTTTTTAATTCTCCGTCATGTAGAAAATTCTACAACACAAAGGAGATAATTCTACAAACCGAAAACAAACAACCCTCATCCCACTTTCATCGGCCCGTCATTGGGTGACATCGGCCCGTCATTGAGTGACATCGGCCCGCCATTGAGTGACATCGGCCCGCCATTGAGGGACATCGGCGGTCTTGTTTTCTGCAGCTGAGTTTTGTGATGTCTGTGAATTCAACATTTTGTATCCCAAAACCACATCAGTCAGAGTCTTGAAGGAAGTCCACCCCATCCCCCATCCTTCATATTTCTATATCAGTACTATAGATATAGAAAATACACAGATGAGTGTTATGGTTTAGGGATGAGTGAAATGATTTGATTTCACCACTATACAGCTGTAAAAAAAATGCTTGATCCCCCCATTGCAAATCATCTTTATTGGCACAATTTACAGACTTTCCGCTCTTTGCAATAAACAAATTAAACAAAAACAATTGAAATAGGTCAACACAACAAATGTTTCCTGTAGTTTCCCCAAATTCAACTGAAAATACAACTTTTAAAGACTTCTGCAGTCCCAGAATGATTCGGCCCCCTGATGGCAAGAGTCCTTAGTACTTAGTAGAACCTCCGTCTGCTGCCATCACCTGCTGGAAACCAAATGCGTAGACAGACACCAGCTTCTGAGGTATCTTGGCCCGTTCCGCATGATCAATGGCCTCCAGTTCACTAATATTCTTGCGTTGGCATCCTGTAACCTCCTTCTTCAAATCCCACCAGAGATTTTCTATGGGGTCCCAGTCAAATCAAACCTGACGCTCAACAAACCCCCGAGCCAGTTCTGGTATTTCATGTGTACTAGCTCCGGCACACCAGGTGCAGCTAATGCAGCTTTGATTACTTGCAGCAGGTGTGCTTGAGACAAGACCTGTCCTGCAGATGTGTGCTCCTGTGAGGGATTCTATTCAGGGAGTTGGTTCATTCTGAAGGTGCACATACACCGCACGATTCTCATCCGAGAATGGCGGGAAATCCCACGATCGTACGATAATCGTGCAGTGTATGGAAGGCGTGCGACCGTTTCTACTGTACGGTCGCAGGTCTTCCGTCGAACAAGCAGGCTTGAAAACCCGTACGATTCTCGACAGGTTAGGCCCCGTTCACATGTAGCGATTTCCGCCGCGATATCGCGCATTTTTGCCACGCGATATCGCGAGAAGTCGCCGGCTAATGATAGTCAATGGAGCTGTCTTAGCTCCATGTCGCGCGTCGCAGTCGCAAGTCGATTCTACCGGACCCTTTTTTCGCCGGATTTTGCTTTTTTTCTATGGAGCCCGACGGAGAAGGTCGCGCTACCGTCGCTGGAACGTCGCCTCGAAAGTCGCGCTATCCTGGCCGCTGCAAAGGTATGTCGCTACATGTGAACGGGGCCTAAGTGGCCTGCTTGTTCGACAACTGCCGAACGGCCGGTGTGCGTACGCGCACACTGCCCTTTTGCAGTCATCGGAAGCCCGCCCCTCGTTGCAGTCATCGGTAGCCCGTCCATCAGGGGGGGTGGGCTTGCGATGATCGCAAGTACGATCTGCCTGTCCACGATGGGCAGATCGTACGAGCTTTTAATAAGCTTATGACCATCGCAAGACAAAAGTCGTGCGATGGTCGGAAGGTGTATGGGCAGCTTAAGACTGCAGAAGTCATTAAAAGTTGTATTGTCAGTTGAATTTGGGGAACCACATTGGAGGGGAATTTATCAAAACTGGAGCAGAAAACATCTGGAGCAGCTGTGCACGGCCACCAATCAGCATCCATTTTTCATTTTCAAACCTTAAGTGAACAAACTGAAGAGAGAAGCTGATTGGTTGCCATAGGCAACTGCTCCAGTTTTGATAACTTCCCCCCATTGTGTTCAGCTATTTTACTTGTTTTTGTGTGATTTGTTCATTACAAAAAGCTGAAAATATTAAAATATGTACATTTTGCCAAGAAACCTGATTTGCAATGGGGGAGGGGGGTGAATCATTTTTATTTGAATTGATGTAGGGGAGGGGGGTTTATTTTGTTTAATGTTTTTATTTTTATTTTCTCTCTTTGTTTGTTTTGTGTATCTGATGAATATTTATGTTGAATCTTTTATTTTACTGTTATTTTTTTTGTCCTCTTTCCTTAGAAAACAACAAGGGGGCCTTTGTTGTAGAACCAGAAACAGGTCCCACATCGTTGATAAATGCTTCCTGAACCCCAAGGGGTTATTTAAAGCACATTGCACCCTTCTAAAACCTCCTTCATTGATTGAATGCATTTCACCCAAATCAGGAAATCTCCTAATTTTAACTGGAATTTATGGAGAAAAAATTTTACTCATCCCTGACCGATAAAATAACGCATTACCTTTAAAATATTTACTACGCCTTTGACATCAAATAGAAGAAACACTTCCTGCGTGCAGTACCTCCCCACCTCCCCTGCAGGGAGCCATTACTAAAGAGAGAATGACCAACACCTCTGAGCTCCAACAGAGGAGGACAAGTAAACCCCGGATGTTCATTGGCTGGCTGTGTACAGCTTTGAGGAGCTGTAATTGGTTATCACTACAAGTCAGGGGATCACAATCGCAGCAACAGCATGTTGTCAGGATTTCTTAAACAGGAAGTGGGGTGATATACAACTGGTGAATCTTATGAGATGCTCAGTGAATATTTCATTTACAACTTTCAGACTTCTGATGGGGTGGAGAAGAGAATGTGGCGAATGTAACTGGGCGCATTTATCAGTGTCTATGTCTGCTGCAACCAATCAGAACTTGTTTTGGGATTAGCTACTGCAGCTGTTTTGTGCATTTATAATGGTGTCTGTCGGTCTGGTCTGGTCTGGTCTGGTCTGTCTTTATTATTACTTATATTATTATTTTTTTGTATTACTATTATTATTTGTATAGTCAGTGCTTGGTGTTATTTATTACACCACAAAGACTTATTTCTCTGTTCCTACATTGGACACAGCCCTGCTTCCTGACGTGCCTGAATTCTGCCTGATCTTGGGTTGCTACACATCTTTCCCCATCCAACCCCCCCTTGAAATACGGCACTGTTAGAGCTGCCGTGCCAGTCACCCGTGGTCTGTTCCTTTCCTGTTTCAGCAGGTGATGTGGGTAGATACACCATAGGCTTGATTTGCAATTTCAGCTGGTGTGTAGAGTCCAATGAAACAAAGACAAAGAAGTACAGCCAATCGAAATAACCGGCATTAGATCTTTAATATGTTGTAAGGGGTCATTATTCTGCAAGCTAATGGGTGTTAGTGGGCGGAGCCTAAAGCCACTCATAGGGAAGAGAGAGCTCAGGGTGGCAGAGGTAGTCTGTAGGAATAGTAAATAGGAAGTGGGGCGGTCAGTGGCACCAAAAAAAGTGACCGTTATACCAGTGGGGGGGGGGGGACTTGGCTAAACACTATAGCCCCACCCTTGGCAGGTGAACCATTCGTGTCTTACCAGCTGAGTGGAGCTCCCCTTTAATTTCACACAGCCACAAACAGAAACACAAATTACAGGGAAAATAAAAATAAGTACAATATATTAAAAAGTTTGAAAAGTTGACGCAAACCTTCCCCTGCCTCTCTCAGACCTTTCCCCGATGTTCCGGGGGAGGATGCGTGGGTAGAGAAATCTCTCACCAAGCGAGCAGAGTTTTCAGACGGCACTGCGCCCGACCAAACGATCATTTATAAAATGTTTGTGAACAGCAGTTCCACCGAAACCTCTCTGACCGTTCAATGAGACATTCACCCACGGAGCGGTCCGGAGGAGGAGGCGGCTCACCCGGAGCCGGGGGGAGAGAGTCGGCCTGGTTTAGGAAAAGGTTTATTTGTGATACTGAAGAAAATAAAGTGAAACTTGTCCTGATACAAAAAAATTATAATTTGAACCAAAACCGTATTTAGTAGTGCTAAGAAGCGCTTCTCATTGGTCAGTGCCGTCAGGTGACCGCGTTGACCAATGAGTGCTTGCAATTTGCGAGCGACATTCAGAATACATGGAACAGGTACAGATAGTACACTCATACTGGTGGATGGGAAGGACCGGTCGCCGAAAGGTAAGTATAGTGGGAGGGAGATTTGTGCGGATAATTCCATTTTCCCAAATTACTTGGGAAAGTGAACTTACACTTTAGGGTTGGTGCAGACTGGGGGAGTCCAGGACGTGCGATCGTGTGCGGTTGCATCCGCATCTATGGGGTCACATCTGCGTGGCTATCGCTGGGGGGAAAAAAAAAAAAGGTAGATGTACCTATTTTCACGACATGCACCACGCAGTGGGATCGCCGGGCGGTATAGCAGTAGGAAAACACGCAATCTGCCTGGCACGACTGGGGTGCCATTAGAAAATGATGGCACTGACGGTACGATCAGCGGTGGTGTGCGATTCCGTGACCACCCAGCCATCCGCTCGGTTTCGTGCACGGGGGGTGGGGGGGAAGGGGTCAATGCACAAAATGCAACATCTTTTTGTCCCCCGCCTACTGCATATCATTGATGTGTGGGTGTGACTGGACTGAACTGAAGCCAGAAGGTATGCACCTTGGAGAATACATGGGCTTCATGTTATCACTCACTATACATAAGCCCCCATTGCCTGTTGCTATTAGGAGATTATAATTCTATACACACACCTCCCTCCCTCTGAGATAGATAATCTAACTATAAATAAAGGAAAGGCATATTCACCCTAGAATAGTAGTGTGTTAGGACATATGGGGAGGTGTTCTGTAGTCCATAAAGATAGCTTTGAGGTTCCCCAGAACACAAGAGACCAGACCACTTCCACCTTTAACTGGAGCCACTATTGGGTTGAGTCACCATCTATGAGCTCCCCTTTACTTTTCTGTTCCTTAATAAAGCCCACCAATAAAAAAATAAAATAAAAAAATATTGACCATAATAGCAGAGGCAGCAGGGTTATACATCTACAAAAATTAAATGTGGACTAGAATTTTTATTGTGTACATGGTGGCAGGTAGAGATGTCCCGATACTGGTATCAGTAACGATACTAGGCATTTTCAGGAGTACTTGGGCACAGAGCTGAACAATCGAGCGCTGGTTTCCTGCCGTCTCCGGGGCTGTTTGTTCAGTGTAGGGCTGTCCTGGGCTGTGCCTGCGCCAGGAAGGAGGAGAAGGAGATATCTGACCGGACAGGCACTGCCAAGGACAGCTACCACCAGGTCCTCAGCAGGCTGTTGAGGTCCCCACAAGCGCCGGACTTCAGCAGCCGATCCGGTTTAAACATTTAAAGGGCTGGTATCGGCCTTTTAGTATTGGCAATACTAAATTGTTCCGCTCTGTGCCCATCTGCAGAGCCCCACATGCAGCCTGAGCACATCTGTACACTTTGCCGGTGAGACGCAAAGGCAGCCCTGGTAAGGACTCTGCGCAGCCTGGTGAGATCTGTACACTGCCCTGGTGAGATGCAAATGCAACCCTGAAGATCTGTACGCAGCCTGGTGAGAAACTGCCCAAAAATCATTTGTCTGTATTGTTTTAGAAAAAATGTCACATGTCCCTTTAAGAAAAAGTATTGGTAATAGGTATGGGAAAGTTCCTGTACTTGGCTTTAAAATTAAAAAATATATGTTATCGGGACACCCCTAGCGGCAGCCATATTCTCTGGCTATATATGCCGGCTCTGAAACCAAAACTATGTTCCAGGCAGTTGACCTGAGATGTGGACAACCATGTGACCAGGAACCGCTTCGTCTACAACTGTTCTATTCTCAGTGGTCGCTGACCGATGGGCTCTTAGATTTAGACCTACGGTTGCCCACCATCGAAAAAGCAGGACTTGGTGCCTATGGAGAACGAAGGTTTGGACTCAAGGAAGGCCCATGCTGAATGGAATGACATCACATCATACAGAAAACATTTTTTTATTTCCACCATTTGATAAACTCCAGATAAAAAGAAAAAAAAACAGAACATTTAAAGGCACATTAAGAGATATTGGCCACTAGAAGCCGTCAAGTCAGTCGATGGGCTCCAGAATCTCAAGGATGAGCAAGCGCGGACCGGCCACGATGTGCTTGTAGATGGTCTGGTATTGCAGGTTAAGGCAGTTGATCCCATTAACCGATCGGATAAACTGGCGAATCTGAACAGAGAGCACCATCAAAAACCAACCTCAAGAACAGAGTGCATCATCATACATTAACCTGGAGAACAGAGGCGCTCATACACCAACCCGAACCATAACAGAGAGCACCATCAAAAACCAACCTCAAGAACAGAGGGCATTATCATACATTAACCTGATCATCAGAGGCCATCTTCATATCAACCTGAACCACAACAGAGGGCCCCATCATACACCAACCTAAAACAGGGTATTATTATACAGCTAAATACCCTACAGGGGAACAGCAAAGACTACGGAGAACGGTTACGGTACCTTCATGCCAGCAGCAGCGGCCGGTCCTCCAGGATCGACCGCCTGGACGTGACATGGACCCGCTCCACGAACTACGAAACCCCAGCCGACGTCATCACCAACGATCTGGAGTAAGGAAAGCAGAAGCGTTAAAAAGGATCCATCACCAATTAAAAGGAGAACTATGAGATGAGTGATTTCCACTCACCTCATAGTTCTAAGCCAACCTGTGACAATGAGACTGTCACAGGTCGGCTCAGTAGATCGGGAGGTGAGTGAAAACATACCGGGTTCCCTCACCTCTCGATCCTGTCACGGCTCTCTGCCGTGACAGGGGGAGGGGCTGGATTCCCCTCTCCCCGTAACGGGAGGACGCTAGTTTGTGTCCTCCCGTTACCCTAAGGAGAACTATGGGGAAAAACACTGACCCCATAGTTCTCCTTTAACAATAAAGTTCTATGACTGATGGATACATATGATATAAAAAAGGAGGTAATTAAAGAGGACCTGTCAGTGACTTGACAAGCATGCATATAAAGTAATTCCTGACAATATACAGAATAGGTATCCACCCCAGCCGCTTACATTAAGCGTCTTCCTAATATACGGCGCTCCGGGTGCCAACAGCTCCTCCACAGTCACCGGCACCTTCAGCACTATCAGACACAGAAGACATGGTTACTTATGTGCGTCATACATCCCATCACATTCTGTTCAATACAAATCCAGGCAAACAGCTAGATACAGGAACATGGACCATTTTGTATTCCGTTGTGGCCGGGCTTGTGCTCCAGGAGCACCATATCAAGCGCCATGCCCTCACCCTGATGCACTGCATATAAGCAGCTTGGGTAATGAAAGAGCCAGCACAATGTTTGAGGGTCGTCACTCTGCTCCTGGCACATGCCAAGTTTTTGGCACCACTGTCCACTCACTGGCTTCCAATCCCATTCAGTCCTGCTGAGAAGGGAGTACAGGAAGCTTATCTAAAGACAAGTTTGTGTTCTTACACTAGATGTTTGTTACAATAGAGGAATACAGAACAACTTTTTTATAAATCAGCTTTACATGTATCCTCTGTTTATTAGTACGGTCTTGTCCCTCCCCATAGGGTCTTCAGATACAATTTTCATATAACCCCCACAAAGTCCTCGACTCTACTTCAGGTCCCCAGGGAGCTTCAGACATTTCGGAGTTAAGACCACCACTGTGACCCGCAATTCTAACTGCTGCCTCACCTGAAGGGAGTGCCATGGTGGGTTTGTTGGCCGAGAAGTGGCAATAAGTGACCGGGGACCACAGGCCTGACGAACAGCTCCTTTTTAAGGGCTGAGGGGCAGGCTTCGGCTCACCCGCTGAAATAGAACAAAAAGAATGAAAAGAACACTGGTCATAATCTGGAGGCATTTCAGCATATGTAAAGTCAAACATTTGGGTAGGGAACAGGTCTGTGCCCCAGCTGGGGAGATTCACCCTCTTGCTCCTGGTGACCACAGTTATCAAGACAGAAACTGACAGGAAAACCAAAACTTTGGAGCGGCCACCTATACAAGGGTTGAAAGGAACTCATCCAAAAGGGACCCGGTGACAACGAGCCCCACCTTAGCTCTTATTTCCTGATGAGCCTCTGGGGCAGGAAGTGGAGGGATATCTCCCCCAAAAGGGGTACAGCCAGCAAAAATATTAACCTTTACCTACTATATCCAAAACATTCATTTCGAGAATGACCCAGTTTCACCCCCCTTTCACCGGGTCATGAGACAATGCCAGGGCAGGAGAAGGGGAACCGTTGAGATCACATGACCAGCAGAGCAGACCCCTGAGCTGCCTTGTGTGACCGGCATAGAGCTTTGCTGAGAAGCAGGCAGAGGGCGGGGCCAGGTTCTTCGCTCCATGTGATGCCAAGCCTTCATGATTGAACCAAATGAAATCCATTGGATGAAAGGGGCGGGTCAGGGGCAGCCTAGCTGGGGAAGAAAGTGCTAGATGATGCTGGATGTTCTCCAGCCAGGAAATGAGGCGGGCTCTACCCAACTTGCTGCAGCTTCTGATGCACATTGTAAGAAGCTCACAATGTGCAGTGACATCAGGAGGAAGACATTTAATCCAGGAAGGGAGCCTGTACAAGACCGGGATAGGCAGATTTTAGCGTTAAAATCTTTTTTTGCTAGCTCCTATGTTCACATATAGGATCGCAAGCAGAGGCATGAGGGACGCATACGTTAAATAAGCTGAAATGAGGTGATGTTATGCAGCTTCCATTAACGCCTCTGTACATGCTGGAGATGATTAATGTCAGTGCACAGGAAAATGAAAAGGACTCTGCTGCCCCCTGCTGGTCACAATGAAGTATTACCAGAAGGTGATAAGAATGGATACGTGGAGTGTATGATTTCCATATGGGTATCGGCCAACTCGTCTCCTCTTACCGCACACAAAGCTGCCATGGGGGAGCTCGGACCCGAGTTTACGCAGACAGAAGGGGCTGTCCGGGGAGTCCTGCCTGTGATCCCGACACTGTGAGGGATCATTCAGGACCTCAATCAGCTTCCTGCGTCGGCGGAAATTAATACAGAATTGGAACAGAAGATCGGAGTCCGAGAAGTGATAGTGGCCGGACACTGGAAAGGATAGAAGGCAGTGAGTTTAGTGGGCAGACCAAACACCATGCGTGGTCAGCCATAATTCCATACTAGGACATACCTGGCTGAATGATCCCATATTCCAGCATGGCACGGCACAGCATCTCTCCGTCCCCTCTTGAGGCCACCTCACCATTCTTGACCAGCCAGTCCAACATCTGGGCGCCGAAAAATGTCCTCCTGTACCGCTGCGAGCCCTCCTCCCGCACCTGCAGAATGGAGTCTTCCTGGCTTGCCAGTCTAAGGAAAAAGGCCACACAAAAAAAAATATGTTTAAAAAAAAAAAAAAAAGTCAAGGGGCACGCACCCATCCCCCCCAGGAGCTGTCCCACCCCACAATCGCCATCCAGAGGAGCCATCCCGCCCCACAATCTCCCCCTCCCTTCAGAAAGCATTTCGAAATTTAAAAACAAACAATTAACTGAATTAAAATAAAACAAATTTCCAATTTAACTTAAATCCTAGTAGCACCCAATGTGGGCGGAAAGGAGGAAGGACGGAAGTTTCTGTAACACACTGAGGTGCATGGCACACCGTAACACGCTGCAATATGACAACTCATAGTCCGAGCAATTGACACCCAGTGGCCATCAGTCAATGCTGCAGTGTGTCCCCAGACTATCTGATAACGGGCCATCTTATTGGCTGGCAGGATTTGGCATGTTTTTGGGAGAAACCCAGGACCGCGGTGTGTAGGGGTTAATGACAGACTTTCGGGTATTACCCACATGGCTCTAAACAGTCTCTTGTGGGAGGAAGAAGCCGCCTCATTGTGATCGCAGCAATCTGACAGGTCTAACGGGAGAAAATAATCCATCATAGACGGAGAGGAGACGTCTTCCTCCAGAACTCCATAAACAATCCCGGATTAGATCATTACCAACAATCTGACAACTCGGCGGATACACCACATAACAACTGACAGGTAAAGTACAGATTGCAAGCAGAGACTGAAATAAATATCTTACTACAGCGCAAGAAGAAGATCTTCTAGGGAAACAATGATCTTTATACAATGTGCAAGCTTCTCATCGGAGAATATTTATTATAATACAGTCCTGGGGGACAGGGACAGACTGCTCTTTTTTTGAATAATTTCTGTGCAAGCTCGCCAAGTATTTATTTTTGACAATATTTAAAGTGCATCTAAAAGCAAACACTAACTTTTTTTTTTTT
>NW_017306285.1:2601393-2636899 GCF_000935625.1 Nanorana parkeri | reverse complement strand
TCCCCGGAACATAGCTCCACCCCCCCCCCCCCCACCATAGGAAGATTTTTCCCACTCCTTTCCTGGTGACACTATAAATGTTGGCATGTCTCAACAACAAGGGTCACCACAACAGAGAGGGTAAATCTCCGCAGAGGGGACATAATGAGAGCAGTGAACCTGACAGGGCCTCTAACTCTTTCCTACTCTAAATCTTGGAGGGACCCTAAAAGCCCAACTCTGGGCTGGCTGCAGGCTTCCCCATAGAAGTTAGGCACCTTTCAATGTAGAAAAACGAGGACATCTTGTGGTGGAGAAGAGGTACTGCAGGACACAATGCCAGAGAGTAGATAGCAAATTACCCCCAAACTGGGCATGATGAGAAGGTCAGCACCAAGACCTTAGAACTTTGACACTCTACTTTTGCACAACTAGTGCCGTCAATGAGGGCTGACCCATTGGGTTTTGGGCACCACCACGCAGCGGATTTTATAATTCCCCCGGCACGCCCACATACAAATCGATAACCCGGTGTCGGTTGGGCACTCACATCTCGTAGATCCGCTGACTTCGGACCACAATCTTCATCTGTTTGGTGGGCGATAAAGTGCCGTCGTCATTCCGGAAGCGGTAGAATAATTTGGCATCTTTAAAGACTGAGTGCTCGTCACACACTGCGGACAGGAGGAAATGAGAGCGGCACATGAACAACAAGACTTATTTCATTCACAGGGCAATGAACACGGGGCCAGAGCGACAGCCAATCAGAAATGAACAGTTAATGCGGGGCAGGAAAATGCCAGGGGGATAGGCACATCCAAGCACCAAACAATATTATTAAACATATAATAAGAAATAATGGGTTCCCTAATCAGTCAGAAAAAGACTCCTCGGCTCCATCTGGTGGTGGCAATGCCATCAGAACCGCATTCGCCCAGGATATGGGCCACCAGATATTTCCCTTAGGACAGTAAAGCATTAGACCCACCGTGATGAATGATGTTGGACTCCACGAGCTTCTGCATGATACTGATGGCGGTCTCTCTGTCCGGAGCCTCCTGGTGCTCGATCAGCCAATCGACAACATCCTTCGCCGAGCAGCAGCTTGGGTACGTGAGAGTGTGGTGGCATCTGTCTCGGATCAGCTTGGCATTGTGCAGACGCAGCCTGCAATACACAAAAGCGCCGGTTACACCACACGATTCTGGCCACATCTACAGGTCATAGAGTTATTGGAGGTGCGGGACACCAGGTTCTCACCCAACACATGGGCAAGGTTATAGGAGTCCCTAGACACCAGGTCCTCACCCAACAAATGGGCAAGTTTATAGGAGCCCCTAGACACCAGGTCCTCACCCAACATATGGGCACTCCTATAGGACCTGCTGGACACTGGGTCCTCACCAACGCATGGGCACTCCTATAGAACCTGCTGGATACCAGGTCCTCACCAATGCATGGGCACTCCTATAGGACCTGCTGGGATGGGGTCACCACCCCCTAGGAGTGCCCAGATCCTCACCAACACATGGGCACTCCTACAGGACTTGCCGGACACCAGGTCCTCACCAGAGCATGGGCACTCCTACAGGACTTGCTGGACACCAGGCCCTCACCAACGCATGGGCACTGCTATAGGACTTGCTGGACACCAGGTCCTCACTAACGCATGGGCACTGCTATAGGACTTGCTGGACACCAGGTCCTCACCAACACATGGGCACTCCTATAGGACTTGCTTGACACCAGGTCCTCACCAACGCATGGGCACTGCTATAGGACTTCCTGGACATCAGGTCCTCACCAACACATGGCCAGTGATACGAGGACCTGCTACATACCAGGCAAAAATACAGCCCAGCCATGAGGGGTACAACTGCTGCTCGGTTAGGATTGAGCATACACAATGGTGTCACCCATCCACTCACAGCCTCCTAAGTGGACAACAACAGAGCAGCAACACAGATGAATGTATACGCCCTGCTCACCTGTCACGTGCATGCAGCAAGGCCCTTCCCATAGTACAATGGGATCTCATTAGGGGCCCCAGAAGCGCCACCTGTAGGAAGCGGCCATTGCCGGGTGATGAAGACACGGGATAGATATTAGTAAATAAACGTCTGTCTAGACACTCAGGACAGATATTAGTAAATAGTTCGTTGTCCCACCTGAGCTGCTCCCCGGCCAGGCTGATCTCCGTCTGTCTCTGGAAGCCCTCGGCTCTCCTCTGCATGCTGCTGCTCAGCAGTTCCATCCTCTCCCCGACGCCCGACGCTGCCGAGACTCTGATCATCATCAGCGAGCGCTTCGCAGCATCAGCTCTCCCCTACAACCGGCAATACATCCCAAATAGCCCTGAAAGGAGGGTAATAAGCCAAACCCCTCCCCAAATTAGGAGACAGGTGAGGGGGGCGGATGGGAACCCAATCACATAGACTTCTACAGGTCCCGGCAAAAGTCTACAATCCATTTACCGTCCAAAACTTGAAGGGCTACAACCCCTGTTATGGTTGTATTAGTGTCTGTGTTCCCATTGGGGAGATTCACCAAGTGTGACCACCTGGGATTTATCTCTTGGGATGATTTCTGCTGACTTCCTGTTATGTCTATGGGACAGGAAGTGAAGGGAAATCTCCCTAATGGGACACATATGGCTGAGGGGGTTCTAACCCTCCTTTACGATTATATCCAGATCTATTGATCAATGTTTTCCAGTAAATATTCACCCAAGATCCAGTTTTTAACAAAAACAGCAATGGTGGGTGAAAGTTATGTGAATCTTGAGTGGAAACACTGAAACACGGGAGGCTTTAATTATGCAATCCAGTGCGTTCCAGGTACGAACCGTGCCGTGACACACTGGATATGGTGAGAACCGGCCCGGGTGACTTGAGTCATGGGACGTGCCTTAAAAACTACTCCCATGAGGCTTTGCAAGAGCCACAGGCATGGTTCCCAGAGGGATGATGGGATATGTAGATTCACCATGGCTGCAGGGCCGAGGATGCCCATCCCTGGAGGAGGGAATGGTTGAAACCTGTCAGTTTATAGTTTTTGTCCCTGTTGGAGAAATGTCCTTTCACTTCCTGCCCCGGAGACACAACAGGAAATGAGATGAACTCTGCAAAGGGAGGGGAAATCTCCTCTTAGACATTGTCACTGGAAAATTAGGGTTTATCCTCACTTCCTGTCCCAGACACACAACAGGAAGTGATATGAACTTTACAACGTTGGGGGAAATATCTTGTGATTTCAGTTAAACAGGTGACCCCATTGGAAAATGTATCCTCTCTTCCTGTTGCGGTGACAACTGTGACATTTTGTATTTCCCATCACTTTCTGTCCCGGTGATGATGGTCTCCAGGATGAGAGCGGGGTCACAGGCTGTGATAAAACCCCAACAGGAGTTGTAATCCTTCTCTACTCCATCTAAAACCAAACTCTTGGATGCTGGGGATGCGGTTGTAGGTGGGTGCTGGGAGATCCGGTTGTAGGCGGATGCTGGGGATCCGGTTGTAGGCGGATGCTGGGGGATCCGGTTGTAGGCGGATGCTGGGGGTCCTAGTTGTAGGTGGATGCTGGGGGTCCTGGTCGTAGGTGGATGCTGGGGGTAGGTGGATACTGGGGATACCGGTTGTAGGAGGATGCTGGAGGTCCTGGTCGTAGGTGGATGCTGGGGGTTCTGGTCGTAGGTGGATGCTGGGGGTTCTGGTCGTAGGTGGATGCTGGGGGTCATAGTTGGCCAATGATGTTTTATCAGTGTCAGAGAATCCAGCATGGATATCTATCTGTGGGGATTGCTGTAGCCAATCAGAAGACCCCTTTATAGAAGTCGTGGAGGGCGGAGCTGGGAATTCAAGATCTCAGGATTTTCTGCAGAGTTCCTGAGTGATATAAGCAGTACTTCCACTCACCGGCGTCTGGCTGCGATATCAGTCCCTCGGATTGGGAACATTCAGTGCAGCAGAAATGTTTTTGTAGCCTTCCCCACATCTGTGCTCTGCAATAATTCTGTCTTAGGCTGGGCACACACCTTACAACCATCGCGAGGGGGGGTTACAAACTCTGCAAGTTGTAAGGTCCTGTTAACACAATAGCATTGATACAGGTATAGTGCCTATGCGTTTAGAGCATAGTGCCGTGCACACTAGGTGTCCTGGTGCTTTGTCCATTTTGAATGACCCCCAAATGCACCTCCTGGTGGTTGATAGTGTGAATGGGCCCCGAGTGAAAAATTGGTCTGGACAATTGAGGTCAAAAGTGGAGTTTTGGCCAGTGAAAGGGTTAATAGTGGATTTTTCTCCTAGCTATTCACTTTCATCCCTCAGGTGAGCTTAATTGCTTTCAATTATCTCCACCTGGGTGTGTCAGGTTTACCTGATTGCTCTGGAGGCTGGCTTGCATTCACTTCCTTTGGCTGGGCACACACACCTTACAACCATCGCAGGACTTTTGTCTTGCGATGGTTGTAACGTAATTTAAAAAAACGTACGATCTGCCCATCTTGGACAGGCAGACCGTACTTGCGATGATCGCAAGCCACGCCCCCCCCTTCCAATGACCGGCCCGTCCGGCTTTTATCTTACGAACATGCTACACACCCACCGAACATCGTACGATGCTCGGCAGGTTTTCGAGCATGTTTGTAAGTTTAAAGTCGTGCGACCTTACAGTAGTAGAGGTCGCACGTCTTCCACACACCTTACGATAATCGTACGATCGTGGGATTTCCCACGATTATCGTAAGGTGTGTGGGCACCCTTAGGGCTTGTTCACACCAAGCGCGTTCCAGGAGCAGAGCGGTTACAGACCGGAGCAAAACTGCATCCAATGTATTCCAATGGTATTTTTAGCTCCAGTTCACACCGCAGCGTTCAGTTCCAGCGCATGTAAAAAAACAAAACTGCAGCATGCCCTATTTTACCTGCTCTGGAACGCATCAAAAACACAGGCAAACGCACTGAAAGCCCATTTTAAACAAAACATTTTTTTACCAAAAACACGGCAAAACCCACTGCACTGCATGTGCAGAAACTCATGCAGATCTGCTCTGCATTTGGTGTGAACAAGGCCTGAGGCCTAGTTCACACCAGCCTCAGTGCGTTCTGGCCCAATTTTGGCCGGAGCACACTGGATCGCATTCTGGCCGGCTCACTTTGTTTTGGGGGCGCGGCATTGAACTCAATGGCACCGCAGCCATGCCCTTCCACCACAATGCGATCGGCTGCACGGGAACACGTGGCACATAAGTGAGTGCACTATTTTTGCTGACTGGACCGGAACGGAGGCACTGATGTGCTACACTTTCCCGTGCAGTCGATCGCATTGCAGCTGCGGTGCCATTGAGTTCAATGCACCGTGACGCTCCCTCCTGCCCCAAAACAAAGTGAGCCGGACGGAATGCTATCCGGCCAAAATCATGCCGGAATGCACTGAGGCTAGTGTGAACTAAGGCCCGGTTCCCACCTGGACGTTTTTTTCCGCACGTTCGTACATTATTTGCAATGTGCATGGTTCCCATCTGGACGTTTTTCCGCGAGTACGAACGCGCGGGAAACCGCCCTACGCCCAAAGAAGTACATGTACTTCTTTGGGGCGTTTTGGTCGGGCGTTTTCATTGGGATGCAGCCAAGTAGCCCTCGGAAACGCGCATTTGTCGCAGTTTTTTTTACCGCGGATCGCGGTAAAAACGTGCATATATTTAATACGCCTAGGTGTGAATCCAGCCTAAGGCCCCATTCACACTGAGCCATTCGCAAATCGCGCGTTTGTCGCGCAAATGCTTGCATTGAGCAAGCTAGAATCGCGGCAAAATCCGCTCCAAAAAGGGTCCTGCTGTAGCGACTCACGACAGCGACCCATTGAGATGCATTGGAGAGCGATATCGCGCGCTAAATAGCCACGATATTGCGGGAATTACCGCGCGATAAATCGCTCAATGTGAATGGGGCCTTACCCTGGGCTCTGCAGGCAGTTCTTTTTACCTCACGAATTTTGCTCTGATAGAGTATACATGCTCAGCTATGAGGCCTCCTATAGAGAGGTGTGCGCCTTCCCAAATCATGTCCAATCAATTTAATGTACCACAGGTGGACTCCAGTCAAGGTGTAGAAACATCTCAGCAATGATCAGGAGAAAGCGGAGGCACCTGAGCTCAATCTCAAGTGTTCCTGCAAAGGGTGTGAATACTTATGCAATGTGATATTTCAGTTTTCCCTTTTTCATACATTCGCAAACATTTCTAAAATTCTGTTTTCACTTTGGCATTACGGGGTACTGAGTGTAGATTCATGAGAAAGAAAAGAATTTAAACAACGGAAGAATTAGGCTGCAACATAACCGAATACTTTGCGAATGAGCCCCAATCCATACAATGCTGAGCTGTGCCTCCTATAGGAATCCCCCGATGGTCCGGCACGGATGAACGTCCCCCGATCTGCCACTGAGGTGTAAAGAAAGCACAGAGACGCGGATGGTCATATTTCATTTATTGTCCACATAATTCTTGGAAAACAGAAGCTCCGCCTACAGCGGCAGAGTTATCACGAGGGATATGGCAATGGACACAGATATACAGCACTCCATACACACAAATGCAGGCACCAGAATAGGAAGGGAGGGGGGACACACACACACACATATTCAGACTGCCAGCGCCCCCCCTATTCTATGTGCGTTCACAGTAATTATGTATCTCCCTGGCGGTACAAATAAAAGGGGCGGGCACATGGGCAGCCGGAGACCATGCCAGATTGCAGCAAGGGGCTATGTCCGGAAAACACTCGCCGTTTATCACCGGCTGCCATAGTCCCGGGCCTCATCGCCTACCAGGGACAAGGAATAAACCTGCCGGTGGCGGAACGATGAGCAACGCAGAATTGGCTATTGATTTACTTGTAAGAGAGTCTCAAACACAGAAGAACTGAAGCCGGCGGATGAGCATTACAGCCAGGGAACAGGGATTGTCCTTACAGCAGCCATCCAGTATGTCAATGTGAGGTTCTCATTGGCTCTTTGGGGCCCCACAGCCGGTCCTGGCCTGTGGGGGTCTCTTGAGGGCAGGACAGGGAAGGCATTCAGCAACATATTTACATATTTACAGCACCGGGGGGGCCTGGTGTGCGGGAGCATTATCTGCATGAAGTGGGTCTACCATCTTCCACCCCCATTGATGGGTCTTTGAACATGGAACCCAACGGGCTCCAGTGGGTTGGTAGTAGTGTTCTTATTACATTGCCATTCCTATCTAATCTGTACTAGGACTAGGGGAATTAGATTGTAAGCTCCTCTGGTATAACCCAACCCTCTGACCAAAAGATTGTAGGCTCCTCCTCTGGTATGACCACACCCACCCCATTAATAGGGACTGTGGTAGGGGAATTAGATTGTAAGCTCCTCTGGTATAACCCAACCCTCTGCCCGAAACTGCTCCATAAAAGGGACTGTGGTAGGAGCTCCTCTGATGTGACCCAACCCTCTAAACGATCCCACCCTATAAGGACTGTGATAAGGAAATGAGACTGTAAGCTCCACTGGTATGAACTAAGCCTCTGACCACAGTCACCCCATTGATAAAGAGGACTGTGGTAATGTAATTTAGATTGTAAGCTCCTCCGGTATGGCCCAACCCTCTGACCAAAACTGCCCCATTGATAGGAAGACTATGGTAGGAATAGACTGTAAGCTCTGCTGTAGGGAAATTAGATTGCAAGCTCCTCTGGTATGACCCAACCCTCTGACCACAACCACCCCATTAAATAGGAGTGGACCTTGGAAGGAGTAAATTGCCAGCTCTTCTGGAGGGAAATTAGATTGTAAGCTCCTCTGGCAAATGTACCCTGTAACACAGTAGAGAACACAGGAGATGGTGTACGTGTCTACTTTCTATGGTACTGGCCAATGCTTGTGGACACCAGCTGGCAGTATTCAAGGTCGGTTTGCCAGCTTGATGCCCATCAGCCAGGAACCCGGGGCAATTTCAATAAGTATTCGTTATCCTTCCAGCAAAATTCAGGCAGATCATACTCAGAGAGTCCCATAGGGGTTGTCAAAGCCAGGACCCCAGTGCTGCAAGAGAACCTTCCGGCCATTGTGGAGGCACAGAGAGAGAGAAAACCAAATCCACAATTTCATGAAGCAGATCGTGGTCCCCCCGGAACGTGTAACAGCACTGGAAGGTGATGGTGCGCTTATCACCATGGGGAAGGAACTGGGTCATGTTCAACTTCAGTTAGGGTGGTGTGGGGGGACTTTAGACTCGTCCCCCACCCTAACCCAGACCCACCAGTAAACGTTAACCCTTACACTTCTAGGATTATTGCACCAAGAGCTTCCATTCAATGGAGAGGGAGGTAAACGTGTAACTAGCTTCGGAATGCAATCAGATCAAAAACACAACTTAACCCCTTAGCTTCAGCTCACACCGGCCCTTTAAGGGGCTCTTTGAGCTCATGATCATGTGATCACTGAAACTAGCTGCCACAGTGATCAAGAGCCCATCTTACCAGTTCCCAATTCTAGTGACCAATTACAGTGCTGGGGGGCACTGAGTGATGCCAGCTGTATGCCTATATGCGGCACCTTGGCGTTAAAGCCCATCGCTGTGGCACCATATATATTCATGAAGCTGGCGGAAAGGGTTTTATTTGGGGAGGATCCGGCAGGTATGAACTCCTGGAATGTTCTAAGCTACTTCCATCTCTCAATAAGGGGCGAGATCTTTTGTCTCCTGCCATGACCATTATGACCTAACTCTGATTTAGGCTGAGTGATGTAGTCTAGCCCCTCCTATCACATACTCCATATATGGTAAACTCCGCCTTGTAGGTTGGGAGTTCGGTTCAGCTCGCCTATCCTAAGCATGTGTTACACAGTAATGGCCACAAGAGGCCGCTATCACACCAGCTGGTGACCAAATAGAAGTTCACTGGTCTTTAGCATGCTTTGAGTTGTAGTTCATCTTCGGATCTACAGCAAAATAAAGTACTCTAAACACTTATAGTACATAATATCGCCTGTAAACAATGCATACACAGCTAGAACGTTATCAAAATAGTCTTCTGTATAGAACCCAAACTCTGGTTTACTTTTCATAATTTAAAAAGCTGACGGTGATCCCGCCTTCACATCAGACAGCAATGATTGGAGTTCTCTCTCGATTACGCCGAGACGTCAACTGCAGTACAATACGGCTACAGGACAGGTAGGTAGGTAACCTTGGAAATCCAGTTCTGGCAAAGCTACAAATCACATAATGCCTCTGCGAGTCATGCCCGTGGGTGCCATAGTCTTGCAGTGCCTCATGGGAGCTGAAGTGCCGAGGTTCGGTTAGCGAGGTTGCAATGATCACTCTAGCAGCCAGCCAGGAACATGGTTCAGGTCAGTCTATCTTTGTTATTTTAACTCCCTAGGCAAAACAAGCACTCAGCCCGTGCAGTGCGGAGGTAGACCCTCGGCCAATGGTTACTATTGTATAGGCCCAGAGTTCTTTTTTTATGTGTGTTCTGAGGATATTTGTAAAAGATTTTGGAGCAGGGTATTAATACTCAATTATTGTCTGTTATATCCTCATTGATCATCTTCACGGAGCTCAGACTGAACTGCAGTTGAGATTCACAGCTGTCAGGGAGAGGGCCAAGGACAGGTTAGAGAGGGGCCAAGGACAGGTTAGAGAGGGGCCAAGGACAGGTTAGAGAGGGGCCAAGGACAGGTTAGAGAGGGCCAAGGATGGGATAGAGAGGGCCAAGGACGGGATAGAGAGGGCCAGGTTGGAGAGGGCCAAGTTGGAGAGGGCCAAGTTGGAGAGGGCCAAGTTGGAGAGGGCCAAGTTGGAGAGGGCCAGGTTGGAGAGGGCCAGGTTGGAGAGGGCCAGGTTGGAGAGGGCCAGGTTGGAGAGGGCCAGGTTGGAGAGGGCCAGGTTGGAGAGGGCCAAGTTGAATCAGGGAGGAGTAAGAGAGAGGAGGAGGAGGAGGAGAAACAGAAGGAGAAGAGGGAGAGAATAAAGCAGCACAATGAGTAATAGGCTTGGAGACCACAAATGGTTTGGCTCACCCTACAGCACTATCAAAAACTGCCCATCAACCTGCAGATACTATAAAATATATACAGACGTCACATCTATTGAACACTGGTACTTAGTGCTTACACAGAATCTAAACCGTCTACACTCATTTACAACCCCCCTTCTGCAATGCACAATAAAGATTGTCGTGCGTCAATGCACGTTAAAACAAGGCGGCTTCTTACAGAACATTAGCACAAAGCACAGATCTGATGGAGGCCTTTCTACATTTTATTAGTAATTGGGCAGCAGCAGAAGAGGAGGCAGCAAGACAGTTTCGGAGCCCTGTAAAGTCTTATAAATGGAATCTATAGCTATATTAGATTTTAGTTCTCCTAAAATGAACCTGTGCCAACATCAGGAAACTACACTGGCAGAACGCACCCATAAATTGGCGGGACCTGTAGTTCATTTCTACGTAGAGCCTTGCTGAGTGCCCCTTGGCCCAAGTACAGACTCCCTGATAGCAGGAGCCTAGGCATGCCATTGCTGACAGTGCCAAGTGCTTCAGCAACCTGGTGAGCCTGCAGGAAATGCTTTGCCTAGGCTCCGGCTTTCAAAAAGTCAGGATTTACATTGGCATCTAAAATTTAAAGTGGGTCCGACCTCTTCTAGGTGCTTGATTCGACACCACGGTGTCTATACTTGTTAGCACAGCCTCTCCTCCAAGCTGATATAAAAACACATTTTATATTTTCATGCCATTAAAAATGATTTATCCATTTCAATTGGCTACCAAGAGGTACTCAAGTTTATAGATCAGAAACCTGTTCAGCAAAGCTGCAGACTGCGCTGTCCAATGATCACAACTACTAGAGGGTGGATCTGCGGATCCGGATGTGAAACACTATCATACAAATTGTGGGGAAATTGTGAAAAATCAAATTGCTTCCAAAAGAAATTGTCCAATGATAGATCAAAACATGAGTTTGATAAAAAAAAAAATACGAGATGGTTCTGAGTAATAGGTGCATCTGGTAAAGATTTCCGATAGACGCCAGCGCGGTTGTTCTGAGGTATATGGGGGGAGGTGGGGCAGGATCAAATTCCCATGAGGGTGCTACAACTGTAATCATCCAAGCCACTTACATACCGGAGATTAAAGCACAATGCCCACTGCACGTAGACTAGAACCCTGCTGATGGCGTGGGGGGGGACAGGGGCGTTCCCTGCACATGACCACACCAAGACAGGAAGGGAAGAGCGGTGGAAGAGGCAGGTCTGGCCACTCCCCTCTCTTTATAAATACTATGCTGCAAGAGATGGAGGTACAAGGTGCAACCACACACACCACAGATGATCGGATTCCAGGAAGGACCACTTAGGGGCGCCAACCTTCCTGAACAGGCCCAGCCAGATACCTAGAAGAGGTCTAATTAGAAGGTCGTTTTTAAAAGAGGTGCAATTCAAATGACAAACTCTGCTGGCTACCATGGAGAAGCAACTACTGTATGCTTCCAGACATGATGCCCTCATAAATGTTGCTTCTTTATCCAACCACCCCACCCCTCCGTCAAATAATGCATAGCTAACACAAAGCAGATATTTCAGTTCCTGGCTCAGACCTGCCCAGCTGTGACATGCTGAGGAGGAGGAGTGTTCTCATACAGACCTAAAACCTAGTCTAAACCTAACCTATTTTCACTAGATGGGTTAATGCCAACCCGTAAACAGCACCAGGCTCACCCCACTGTGGCGGGAGGTCCTGGGGTCATTATCAAAGGGTGACATTCAGGAGCTCCAAGATGCTGCCATGTAGGGCAAAGCAACAGGTCCACTTTACCGCACACCTTCATAAATGCATACACCTTCCGATCCTTCAGCTCTCACTGCTGAGCGGAGTGAAGGAAAATGCATACACCTTCCTAACCTTCAGCTCTCACTGCTGAGCGGAGTGAAGGAAATGCATACACCTTCCTAACCTTCAGCTCTCACTTCTGAGCGGAGTGAAGGAAAATGCATACACCTTCCTAACCTTCAGCTCTCACTGCTGAGCGGAGTGAAGGAAAATGCATACACCTTCCTATCCTTCGGCTCCCACTGCTGAGCAGGGTCAAGGAAAATGCATACACCTTCCTAACCTTCAGATCCCACTGCTGAGCAAAGTGAAGGAAAATGCATACACCTTCCTATCCTTCAGCTCCAACTGCTGAGCGGAGTGAAGGAAAGGTAAGTATACACTGCTGATGAGAGTAAAGAAAAGGACAGGTTTGCTTTAAAAGGGAGGGCTTGTGACCTTCCATCACGACAAATGATTGGTGGGCCGCAAAGGAGCCCCCCGGAGCTGCTGATATTAATAGATAATATTTTTGAAGGTGGAGGGGTGTAAAATATGTTCGGTTTAGACTATGGTTCAGGTTTGAAATTTGTTCCCCAAAAGGCAGTAAGAGGCGTCTTCATTCTTTCTAAAATAAGTTATGTGGCTACTTTAGCTATAAATAGTTTTATGCAGAGATCTCTAATCCCAGAGATGCTTGGCTGCTACACAATGACTCTGTAATACGAATGCCGCGGCAAGAGAGGCACCATGTCTGCACCCAAAGCATCCTGGGATATCTATATACTATATCTGGCTTGGACTGTTAAGGTACTTGATAAAGAGTTCCCAACTCCACCCCGTCAAGTTTTCTCTCCCCCTCCCGCTCTACCAGTTAGCATTATCCCAGCCATCATCCGTAGAGGGCGCCTGGCTCTTGCCCCCTTTCTTCCCCTTCCCCTCGGCCTCCCAGTGGCTGTCCCAGTTCTCCCAGCTGTCGCTGTTGCTGTTCTTGTTGTTGGATGTGGTCCCGGAGCCCCACACCTCCCAGCTATCTGAGCTCTTCCTCTCCGCGGTGTTCTCCGGGAACGTCCAGCTGTCCCCGCTCGGCGACTTGGTCGGCTTCTTGATTTCCTCCGAGCTGCCGAACGTCTCCCAGAATGTTTTTCCCGAGGTGGCGTTTTGGTAGCCGTCGCTGGCGCTTTGCTGGTAGCCTTCTCCAGGTATAGAGCTGCGGGTTTTCAGAAAGAAAAAATAGAGAAGACTGCATGAGATTGGTTAAGAAAGAGAAGAAAATAGAGCTTAACAATATCTCAACCCCAGGAAAATGACCTTCTTCCATGCCAGATACTGTATCTAAGGTAAGGGAGTGAGCATTCATTTCATGTAACTCCTCTGCTACTTACTGTTTTCCTTGCTGGATAAGAAGCTGTACTTGAAGACCTGCAGTGCAAGGATCTCCCTGCTTCTGCTTCATTTATTCTGGGGATATGAGGCTCCTCCTGCTGACCTTAAATACTCCCCCATAAGTCATCAGGGGGGCAGCTCTGACATGAGCAACAAAGCCCTGCTCCTCTACCAAGATGGCCACCTCCACACTCAAACACAAAGCAGTACCCACAGGCCATACTGGCCAGTCCTTTGTCCTCTGCCTGCCTTTTTTGAGTGCAGTTCACACAATACAGATCCTCTTTAAACAGGTCCAACAAAAGCATACAAGGGACTCATCACTCACCTGTCTGGGTTGTCCTCACTCTTCCCTGAGAAAAAGCTGGTGACATCTTTCCAGCTCTTAGTCCCAACGCCCTGCACCTAGAGAAGAGACTGAAGGTTATATTCTGCTCTTTGCCATCATATGCCAAACCAACAGCATACCCAAAACAGGCTGGTAACACAATTCTCCCTACTTAGCGTTGGCTCCACTGCCACCCTTCTCTGCAAACTCATTTTCCTTGAACTACTTCGCTGCTTCGCTCAGCCTCTGGAAGTGAAGAAGCCCTGTGTAAGCCCCAAATCATAACTTGGAGCTTACACAGGGCTGAGGACCCTCTCCCTACCCTATGTGACAGTGCTGGGTGCCTAAGCAGCCAATCACCTTGTGGGGAGGGAGTCACATAGCGAAAGTATTGCTTATTTCTCTTGGCACCTCCTGACTGAACAGAGCAATGGGGTAGCAACAAAGAAAAAGTGACCTGCCTATCCTACCCTGAGCCCTCTCAGCTAACCTGTCATTCGTGCTGAATATAATGAAAAGATTTATAGAAATACCCATACTGAAGATGTTGTCAGAGATGTTGATCCTTCATAATCCAAAAGGACTTCAACCGTTTTGGTCAGAGCTTTAAAGACAAAATGTCAGGTCTCTAAAGATGTAGAACTACCAGTACCATGCTATAGAAGACAGAACACCCACCTCGCCAGTGGCCCATGTCTTTGACCTCCCCTTCATTCCACCTCCAGACATGTTGGATATCTGTTCCCCTCACCACGCACTCTAGTACCAGCATCTGACCTCTATTCCACTGCCAAGTTTTGTAGTTACATAGGGGTCAGAGGAAGGAAACACGACGCACAGTGAAGAGGACAGGTATCTGGAAGGAGTTAAATGCCTAAGAGACTTACAGAGGCTGCAGAGCTAGAACAGAAGGGAGATCGAAGACCTGGCCATCAGTCTTCTGCTGCAAGGTACTGGTCTGACATCTTTAGAGACCTGACATGGTGTCTTTAAAGTGAACATTTCCATAGTCCATATGGAGCAAAAAAAGATTCACTTAGCTCCCACCTTCCCTAGAAGAACACTTTCCCTTTTCCTTCATTCCTCCGCTGTTGTGCACAGCCTATGGGAGTGAAATATCTGGCACAGCCTACGGGAGTGATATATCTGGCACAGCCTACGGGAGTGATATATCAGGCACAGCCTACGGGAGTGAAATATCTGGCACAGCCTACGGGAGTGATATATCTGGCACAGCCTACGGGAGTGATATATCAGGCACAGCCTACGGGAGTGAAATATCTGGCACAGCCTACGGGAGTGAAATATCTGGCACAGCCTACGGGAGTGAAATATCTGGCACAGTCTACGGGAGTGATATATCTGGCACAGCCTACGGAAGTGAAATATCTGGCACAGCCTACGGAAGTGAAATATCTGGCACAGCCTACGGGAGTGAAATATCTGGCACAGCCTATGGGGGTCATATATCCGGCACAGCCTATGGGAGTGAAATATTTGGCACTTCCAGGTATGGGTGACCTACTTCCTTTCTCCCATGTGGCAGCATTGGGTGTCTAATGATTGGCCCAGGACTGTCAAAAGAAGCCTTTGGGTTCCAAAAAGTTGGTTTGGAGCCAACACAAGGCTTTCTTATTGTGGTCCTGGTGGCTGAATAAAGCTGTAGGGGAATAAAGAAGGGAAAATATGCACTTGAAAGATGCTGTGTCCTCGACCTCACTTACTTTATTGGCTTATTGATCCAGATAAGGGACACATTGAATGTGGATGACAATACCAAAGCACAATGGCAGCATAGCTCTACCTTGACAGCTGCCCTTTAAATGTAATGCACACAGCTTTGTAGAGCTCACTGATCTCTGGCAGCAATATGACTCAGGTTAGGAATAGGATGCACATTAAGGTTACCTCTGCATAGGGTATAGACATATAGAGGACTCACCGCCACATCCAAAAAAGAAGGAAGCGTGAAGAAAACAAAAACATATTTGATTAGAGGTTGACATAGTAAATACAAGACGGCACGTGAGCTGTCGCCACATCCATTGCATGCTGTGGGGTGACCATGTCATGAACACTAACACAGAGTAGGTACGTCTCCACTTCCCATGTGATAACCCACACATTGCGGGGTGACTATGCTCTAACCACAGAAGTCCAAGTTTACATGGGTGTTTTGGGGTCACTCTAGGGGGGTGGTCACATTAAAAGCATATCACCACTCCTCACACTGGTCTAATTCCTGAAGCGGTGTGACAGGTTCTCTTGAAAGTCTGTTCACACAAGATCACCAGCAACTGACATATACACAGGATGTGGCGTCCAGCTACACGGTGCCATCACAGCACCCCCTACCTTTACGGCAAGACTGGATACTGAACTGGTGACATCTTCATAGATTCGGCCTTCTTTTACCTAGAACGTGGGTGGAAAAGGGATACAGGGGGTGGGTTTAGAGGAGGGTGGTGGTTATGTGCAGGGAGGACGGACTCCAATCACCAAAAAGCCAATCAGGTGCAGCGATGTTGCCTTGCATAGATTAGAGCAGCGGGCTTGGCGTTAGGAGGTGCAGTATTGGTTAATAGATCACGCCTTGCACAGGAAGCATTAGTCACAATCAGGACACAGAAGGTGGGCTAGAGAATAGGGATCCCCATTAGTGCTAGTGATACAAGCATTACTAGTCCTCATCGGACTGCGCAGGGCCCAACAACCAATAGTAAGCTTTGTTTTCAACCCATCACTTTATAATAAAAGCAGCAGTTGTGACCACTAATTATAACTCATACGTAGTCACTCGCTCTTCCTTACAATGGTAGAGGTACTCATATGCATTTGTGCACCTGACAGCTGAAAAGACCAGTGTGCCGGACAGCATCTCCCGTATCATGTCCGCAGTCTATGACCATCTCCCGTACCATGTCCGCAGTCTATGACCATCTCCCGCACCATGTCTGCAGTCTCTGTCCCATCTCCCGTACCATGTCCGCAGTCTCTGACCATCTCCTGTACCATATCGGCAGTCTCTAACCATCTCCTGCACCATGTCCGCAGTCTCTGCCCATCTCCCGTACCATGTCCGCAGTCTCGCCCATCTCCCGTACCATGTCCGCAGTCTCGCCCATCTCCCGTACCATGTCCGCAGTCTCGCCCATCTCCCGTACCATGTCCGCAGTCTCGCCCATCTCCCGTACCATGTCCGCAGTCTCGCCCATCTCCCGTACCATGTCCGCAGTCTCGCCCATCTCCCGTACCATGTCCGCAGTCTCGCCCATCTCCCGTACCATGTCCGCAGTCTCGCCCATCTCCCGTACCATGTCCGCAGTCTCGCCCATCTCCCGTACCATGTCCGCAGTCTCGCCCATCTCCCGTACCATGTCCGCAGTCTCGCCCATCTCCCGTACCATGTCCGCAGTCTCGCCCATCTCCCGTACCATGTCCGCAGTCTCGCCCATCTCCCGTACCATGTCCGCAGTCTCGCCCATCTCCCGTACCATGTCCGCAGTCTCGCCCATCTCCCGTACCATGTCCGCAGTCTCGCCCATCTCCCGTACCATGTCCGCAGTCTCGCCCATCTCCCGTACCATGTCCGCAGTCTCGCCCATCTCCCGTACCATGTCCGCAGTCTCGCCCATCTCCCGTACCATGTCCGCAGTCTCGCCCATCTCCCGTACCATGTCCGCAGTCTCGCCCATCTCCCGTACCATGTCCGCAGTCTCGCCCATCTCCCGTACCATGTCCGCAGTCTCGCCCATCTCCCGTACCATGTCCGCAGTCTCGCCCATCTCCCGTACCATGTCCGCAGTCTCGCCCATCTCCCGTACCATGTCCGCAGTCTCGCCCATCTCCCGTACCATGTCCGCAGTCTCGCCCATCTCCCGTACCATGTCCGCAGTCTCGCCCATCTCCCGTACCATGTCCGCAGTCTCGCCCATCTCCCGTACCATGTCCGCAGTCTCGCCCATCTCCCGTACCATGTCCGCAGTCTCGCCCATCTCCCGTACCATGTCCGCAGTCTCGCCCATCTCCCGTACCATGTCCGCAGTCTCGCCCATCTCCCGTACCATGTCCGCAGTCTCGCCCATCTCCCGTACCATGTCCGCAGTCTCGCCCATCTCCCGTACCATGTCCGCAGTCTCGCCCATCTCCCGTACCATGTCCGCAGTCTCGCCCATCTCCCGTACCATGTCCGCAGTCTCGCCCATCTCCCGTACCATGTCCGCAGTCTCGCCCATCTCCCGTACCATGTCCGCAGTCTCGCCCATCTCCCGTACCATGTCCGCAGTCTCGCCCATCTCCCGTACCATGTCCGCAGTCTCGCCCATCTCCCGTACCATGTCCGCAGTCTCGCCCATCTCCCGTACCATGTCCGCAGTCTCGCCCATCTCCCGTACCATGTCCGCAGTCTCGCCCATCTCCCGTACCATGTCCGCAGTCTCGCCCATCTCCCGTACCATGTCCGCAGTCTCGCCCATCTCCCGTACCATGTCCGCAGTCTCGCCCATCTCCCGTACCATGTCCGCAGTCTCGCCCATCTCCCGTACCATGTCCGCAGTCTCGCCCATCTCCCGTACCATGTCCGCAGTCTCGCCCATCTCCCGTACCATGTCCGCAGTCTCGCCCATCTCCCGTACCATGTCCGCAGTCTCGCCCATCTCCCGTACCATGTCCGCAGTCTCGCCCATCTCCCGTACCATGTCCGCAGTCTCGCCCATCTCCCGTACCATGTCCGCAGTCTCGCCCATCTCCCGTACCATGTCCGCAGTCTCGCCCATCTCCCGTACCATGTCCGCAGTCTCGCCCATCTCCCGTACCATGTCCGCAGTCTCGCCCATCTCCCGTACCATGTCCGCAGTCTCGCCCATCTCCCGTACCATGTCCGCAGTCTCGCCCATCTCCCGTACCATGTCCGCAGTCTCGCCCATCTCCCGTACCATGTCCGCAGTCTCGCCCATCTCCCGTACCATGTCCGCAGTCTCGCCCATCTCCCGTACCATGTCCGCAGTCTCGCCCATCTCCCGTACCATGTCCGCAGTCTCGCCCATCTCCCGTACCATGTCCGCAGTCTCGCCCATCTCCCGTACCATGTCCGCAGTCTCGCCCATCTCCCGTACCATGTCCGCAGTCTCGCCCATCTCCCGTACCATGTCCGCAGTCTCGCCCATCTCCCGTACCATGTCCGCAGTCTCGCCCATCTCCCGTACCATGTCCGCAGTCTCGCCCATCTCCCGTACCATGTCCGCAGTCTCGCCCATCTCCCGTACCATGTCCGCAGTCTCGCCCATCTCCCGTACCATGTCCGCAGTCTCGCCCATCTCCCGTACCATGTCCGCAGTCTCGCCCATCTCCCGTACCATGTCCGCAGTCTCGCCCATCTCCCGTACCATGTCCGCAGTCTCGCCCATCTCCCGTACCATGTCCGCAGTCTCGCCCATCTCCCGTACCATGTCCGCAGTCTCGCCCATCTCCCGTACCATGTCCGCAGTCTCGCCCATCTCCCGTACCATGTCCGCAGTCTCGCCCATCTCCCGTACCATGTCCGCAGTCTCGCCCATCTCCCGTACCATGTCCGCAGTCTCGCCCATCTCCCGTACCATGTCCGCAGTCTCGCCCATCTCCCGTACCATGTCCGCAGTCTCGCCCATCTCCCGTACCATGTCCGCAGTCTCGCCCATCTCCCGTACCATGTCCGCAGTCTCGCCCATCTCCCGTACCATGTCCGCAGTCTCGCCCATCTCCCGTACCATGTCCGCAGTCTCGCCCATCTCCCGTACCATGTCCGCAGTCTCGCCCATCTCCCGTACCATGTCCGCAGTCTCGCCCATCTCCCGTACCATGTCCGCAGTCTCGCCCATCTCCCGTACCATGTCCGCAGTCTCGCCCATCTCCCGTACCATGTCCGCAGTCTCGCCCATCTCCCGTACCATGTCCGCAGTCTCGCCCATCTCCCGTACCATGTCCGCAGTCTCGCCCATCTCCCGTACCATGTCCGCAGTCTCTGTCCCATCTCCCGTACCATGTCCGCAGTCTCTGACCCATCTCCCGTACCATGTCCGCAGTCTCGCCCATCTCCCGTACCATGTCCGCAGTCTCTGCCCATCTCCCGCACCATGTCCGCAATCTCTGTCCATCTCCTGTACTATGTCTGCAGTCTCTGCCCGTCTACTGTACTATGTCCGCAGTCTCTGCCCATCTCCCCCACCATGTCCGCAGTCTCTGCCCATCTCCTGTAGTATGTCAGGAGTCTCTGACCATCTCCTGCAGTATGTCTGCCTGCTAGCTCCAGCTAAAATTGCTTAGTTTAGTATGGAGTAACAAAGGGGTAGCAGTAGCTACAGGTACCCGTGATGCCATAAATCAGTGTTTTTTTACCTAGTATGGCCGGGCTACATGGGAGGGTACTCTGTGGGACTACATGTCATTGCCTCTTTCGTTACAGGTGCCACACAGAATTACACATCCCATAATGCATTAGGATGCTAGTGACAATTATGGATGTTCATTGAGCGGGTCCGCAGCAGATTAGGTGATGAAAGGGAGTGGGAAGGAGTTGGGCAGAGAGAGGCAGGATGATCCTTAAATGTTCACTTCATACATGTCTACACTTCCCCCTCGACCTTCTACATGTGGACAGAACTAAACCAGGACAAAAAAAAACAGCTCAGCTCCTATAATGCAATGACGGCTTTTTCTGGTGTAGACTGTATGAGCTGTGGCGTACATCAGAGGTTGTCAAAGAAACCGATCAGTGAGGGTGTCGCATCCTCTGCTTTCATATTAGGAGCTCTGTCATTGCAAGGATGAGCGGAAAGTGAGAACTGCTTGTGGTCAGAGATTTCAGCAACTGCTGGGTTTTATTGATTCCATATCCGGCCTTTATTCATGAAAGTGCCATTCTCTAATCATCGTTATAAAATCGCCCAATGTGCAGGAAAAGCTTCTGGCAACTTAAGCTGCAAAGCAGTTCTTAAGATTTTTCATGACAAAAAACATCAAATGACCGATGAGAGCTTAGCAAAGCAACACGGAGAGACAATGACCCACGGTGGACAAAGCAACAATTGGAAAGCCAGTGTTAAAGAGCACCTGTAGCATTACAGAACGCGGTATGCTGTAGAGGAGGAAGGTACAGTTCCAACTAAGTTTTATTATAAGGGTTTGGGGGCAATTTGGATGGGAAGTCCCGCACCCATATTGATATGTCCCATCTTACTTTATCAACTCAACCTCATCTCCCCATGACACTAAGCCCCAGCCACTTGGCAGCTATCAGAAGGTTGGTGTCTTAATGATGTTCTCAGGAGCTGAATGACAGATGAACCCGTCAGCCCAACCTACTAGAGAGCTGCAACTCTAAGGGGCACACAGTATATGACAGTCATTGTCAACCAGTGTTCCATGGAAGCCTAGAGTTCATCCAGAGGTTGCTAGGAATGTCTTGAGCTGTCGCTGATTGACCTCCTATTTGATGCTGCCTACATAGATATGAGGCCAATGCCACTTGGCAGAGATAGCAACAATGGTCTTTCTAGGTGTCAGTTAAGAGTGGCATGCTAACCACCACTGGCCACCAATGTAAGGGTCATTCTTCCCACTGGCCACCAATGTAAGGGACATCCTTCCCAATGACCACCAATGTAAGGGACACATTCCCACTGACCACCAATGTAAGGGAGATTCTTCCCACTGACCACCAATTTAAGGAACATTATTCCCTCTGACCACCAATGTAAGGAACATTCTTCCCACTGACCTCCAATGCTAGGGACATTCTTCCCACTGACCACCAATGTAAGGAACATTCTTCCCACTGACCTCCAATGCTAGGGACATTCTTCCCACTGACCACCAATGTAAGGAACATTCTTCCCACTGACCTCCAATGCTAGGGACATTCTTCCCACTGACCACCAATGTAAGGAACATTCTTCCCACTGACCTCCAATGCTAGGGACATTCTTCCCACTGACCACCAATGTAAGGAACATTCTTCCCACTGACCTCCAATGCTAGGGACATTCTTCCCACTGACCACCAATGTAAGGAACATTCTTCCCACTGACCTCCAATGCTAGGGACATTCTTCCCACTGACCACCAATGTAAGGAACATTCTTCCCACTGACCTCCAATGCTAGGGACATTCTTCCCACTGACCACCAATGTAAGGGGCATTCTTCTCACTGACCACCAATGTAAGGGGACATCCATTCCACTAGCCACCAATGTAAGGGACATTCTTCCCTCTGACCCCCAATGTAAGGGACATTCTTCCCACTGACCCCCAATGTAAGGGACATTCTTCCCTCTGACCACCAATGTAAGGGACATTCTTCCCACTGACCACCAATGTAAGGGACATTCTTTCCATTGACCACCAATGTAAGGGACATTCTTCCCTCTGACCACCAATGTAAGGGACATTCTTTCCATTGACCACCAATGTAAGGGACATTCTTTCCATTGACCACCAATGTAAGGGACATTCTTCCCATCGTATGCCCAGTTTGAATTATTAAGGTGACTGGTTCACTTTAGAGACGTATAATAATTCCTAATAAATGGAAGTCCAGCGTCAACTCCCCATACACTTCCACCTCACAGCATCGGTTATAGCTCAGGTACTCGTGTGGACACACGGATAGGACCTTCACAGACAGAAGACACTGATTAACATATAGACCGCGCTGAGCCCCACAACCAGCAGTGTTGATCTCTACAAATAGTGCGGACTCTGTGAAGTTACCTTATCCTGGGCTGGTTTGACAACATTCTCATTAATGGTCTGGCCTAGCTCAGAGGCCTATCCAGGGATTGGGGGGGGGAAGAAAAAAAAAAAGGAGACAAGTCAGGATGGAGAGTGGATGACAGACGGATACAGGGAGATTGCATATATCGCCGACACCTGTGAGAGAATGTTTGTGAACCCTCAGCGATTTTCTCAAAGGTGATCCTAGTATCATCTAGAAAATTCCTGAGGGTGCTTAGACTTTTTCTCACAAATGGTCAACTGTATGTGCCGTACATGAGTCAGTCATGCAAACCACTGATCCGTACAGACTGCATGCAAGGAAATGGGGAGACAGAAGGCAGGTCGGAAGAGGAATTTAAAAGAAACGAGAAGCAAGATGGAGGTAATTCAGTGGTGCAACGTCAGGCATAACCCTGTAGGCACTCCAACAACTTTCTGCCTTCAGTCTTTAATGTTCTGCTGCAAGATGGCCCATGTTGAGGGTATATTAAACTGACAGCTAGCAGCCGACACTGTGCACAGCTGCTAGCTGTCAGACTGAGCCTTCACTAAACCTTTCGGTCCCTACTAATAATAGGGAACCGATCAAAGTTGTTCCCCTACATGCAGACTCAAGGCTTTTTTTCAGAGGTATCCAGACTTTGGCCCTCCAGTTGTTGTGGAATAACAAGACCCTTAAAAGGACAATTATGAGGCGAGTGATTTTCACTCAGCCTCATAATCTGAGCCGACCTGTGACAATGAAACTGTCACAGGTCGGCTCAGTAGATCGGGAAGTGAGCGAACAAATACCGTCGCTCGCTCACTTCTCGATCTATCCCTGCAGAGAGCCGTGACTGTCACTCACAGCTCCCTGCAGGGATCCCCCTCCCTCCGATCCTCCAGCACTGACTGGCGGAACGGACGGGGGAGGGGGCGGGTACAGCTGGCTCTGCCTCTAGATAGGCAGAGCCAGCTGTCACTCACGCAGCTGGGTGGATCCAGACAGAATTGTCGGGATCCGTTCCGGCTGCGGTGTCTCAGTATACCGCAAGCTATACTGAGCTTTGGGTGACGGGAGGACGCTAGTTTGTGTCCTCCCGTTAGCCTTAGGAGAACTGTGGGGAAAAACCATAACCCCATAGTTCTCCTTTAAGGCATTACAGGAATCTGACAATCACAGGCATGACTTCTGGAAACAGATGCATGATGGGATTTGTATTTTCACCGCAGCTGGAGAGCCAGAGTTTGGCTACCCCTGCTTTGTATGTTCAATAAATCATCAGTCTGCCGGTGGAGATGGCAGTGTGCCTCTGTTTAAATACTGTAATTGTCAGATAAATCTACAGTATTAAAACAGTTCCACCTTAATTACAAAAAGATGAAAAAAACAAAATCAGTGTCTACTTTATTAATGAGTACAAAATAAAAGCTTTGCATAAAAGAATGAGGGGGCGGGCTAGAGACAGTCAGGCTGGGGATGGACGTCCTCCAGCCAGGAAATGAGGCGGGCTCTGACTTGCTGCAGCTTCTAATGCACATTATGAGAAGCTCCCAGTGTGCAGTGAAATCAGAGGAGGCCATTTCAGTCCGGGAGAGGAGCCGGTACAACTGTGCAAGACTGAAGGAAGCTTTAAATATCACCTGCACACAATGCACTGAGACTACATCACTGAATGAAGGGTGAGAACAGGCAAATATGAGTAGAGGAGAACATAAGATGGGTCCATAGAAGCTGGGAAGGAAGACATCACAGCACAGAAGAGAGAAGAGTGACTGGTCATATACAACATTCTCTATGAAATTCCAGTGCATTTAGTTATTAAAAGTGTATCTAAAGCCAAAACCTTCTTCGAGGGGTTAGATCAGGGGTACCCAAACTCCGGCCCTCCAGCTGTGGTGGAACTACGAATCCCATGAGGCTTTGCAAGATTCTCACAGCCGCAGACATGACTCCCGGAGAGAGATGCATCATGGGATTTCTAGTTTCACCAAAGCTGGGAGGACCGGAGTTTGGCTACCCCTGGGTTAGAACCTCTGTTCACTTTGTCTTCCCTGCTAGCCACTGCCAAGTGAAGGGAAACCCAAAAACTCGAGTTACCACTAGAACAGCAACAGAGGAAATTGTTCCAGTGGGGACACCTGTTCTGGTGAGAACTAACTGGGGATCTCCACTCGCTTTGGAGAGAATTCTTCCCACTTCCTGTTGTGACTACAGGGTGAGAAGTAAATGAAAACCCCCGAGTGGGATGTTTTAACCCTTCCTTACTCTATCCAAAATTAAGAAACGGAGGCTTTACATATACTTTATGTCCCTACGTAGTGCAATAATGAAGTGCAAAGTCCGGTAATACAATGACAAATCAGAATCCATCTGCTAAAGCATCAGTCCACCCAAAACAGGTACAACAACTGTCTTAGCAAGTCCAAAGGTTAAAGGAAACGTGTAGTGGGGAGTATGGAGGCTGCCATTGTTGACCTCTCTTTCTGGAAACACTAGTTCCATGGCTATCATGTATTTGTACACCAGAGAATATCACAGGAGGAAGGGGAACACTCTGAGTTAGGTGGAACTGGCAAAACTGAGCACAAGGACCTGCTTGACTCCACCTATGTCCAGTTTGTGGACACCTACCCATCATACCTAAATGAGCTTTGGTGGACATTCCAAAACCATGGCATCCATTCTTCTGGGAAAATATAGTGTGCCTGTGGGACTTTGTGCCCATTCAGAACATTTGTGAGGTCAAGTACTGATGTTGGATGAGAAGACCAGGCTCACAATTAATGTTCCAATTCACCCCAACGGTGTTCAGTAGGGTTGAGGTCAGGGCTCTGTGCAGGCCACTCCAGTTCCTCCACACTAAACTCATTAAGCCTTTTCTTTATGCAGTTGGCTTTGTGCACAGGGGCACAGTCATGCTGGAACAGAAAAGGGCCTTCACCAAGCTCTTGCCACAAGGTTGAAAGGGCACAATTGTCTAAAAATAAGATTTTTGTACTCACTGTAAAAAAGATTTATCTGCGTTCATTGAAGGACTCAGTGGAGATCTCCAGATCTTGACCAAGAACCAACACTTGGCCAAGATCTAAAGATCTCCACTGAGTCCTTCAATGATCAAAAGAGAAATGTCCCAATTTTGAAAGGGTCCATCTACTTCTGGTCATATAACTTAAGTGTGACGGTCAGGCGGCCACCCACTTTTGGCCACTACAGTGGACTGACCCTTTAACTGAAGTGACTCCAATAAAGTGAAATCTCATTGGGTACTGCACTTTGCAAGTCATCTTCGCTCTTTGATTTACTGGACAAGCCAGCAGCAATGAACTGTAGGAGGGGAACAATGAGAAGTAAAGGTTGGGGCTTCCGTACAACACATGAAACCATAACAACAGCCATACACAGACCATGCCTACAAGTACGGCTCCATTACCGAGTCCGCTGGATGCTTGTTCCCTCCCCAAAACTGCACGCCGGCAGAGATGGGGGGAGGGAGGGAGAAGAAGCCGCTTTAGTATGGTTTCAACAACCTCACCAATTCACTTTTTTTACTACACTTATACATTGCACAGCAGATTACTATTACAACAGGAAGAAGGCGTGTTGTCTGCACCATCCAATCAGATAGCTTTTCATCTAGGTTCACACATCCAGAAGAAGCACAGCCTTGAAAATGAACGGGCAGTCAACTCTGCACCAAAACTACTGATTGGTGGAAGATTTAGAGCTGCTTGGCATTGGACACGCGGATTGGTTTTCAACCTTCATCCTGAAAGTGGCAACGCTCCATTGTTTCATTTTCAAAGATGTTTGACTTGATCACTGACCGTCTACTGGGTATAAGTACAGGCAAATACCGCATATTGGTATATTCATTTCACTTTAAGAGTCCATTCACATCATAAGCATTGGGCAATCCCAACGCATAGACAATGCAATTTGCCTGATGTCCTATTGGTTCAGTTCACACCAACGCGCTGCGTTATACAAAGCATAACGTGCGTCTGAAGATGTAGGCCTGCAGGTAACAAGGAATGCTCATTGTGTCTAGCATGAGCTTAGATTGAGATCAGAACGTCAGGTCCCCCAAACATGGACGGAAGCTCCTTCCACCTCTGCCCAATCAGCTGCAGCCGGGGAATTCCCAGCCCAAGGCAAGGGGTAAAATGCTGCAACATCATTGTCCTTATAGGCTAGAAGATATGTTGTCCGCACACCATTCTGCTTTCTAATGTCCTCTTTATTGGTATTCCTTTAGCATGAAATGTGAATGCAACGTTTCGGATCCTCACAGGACCCCTTCGTCAGGCAAAGTGATATTCCGAAGCAGAATGGTGTGCGGACAACATATCTTTTAGATCAGGGGTCTCAAACCTCCGGCCCTCCAGCTGTGGTGGAACTACAAATCCCATGAGGCATTGCAAGATGCTCACAGCCACAGACATGACTCCCGGAGAGAGATGCATCATGGGATTTGGAGTTTCACCACAGCTGGAGGGCCGGAGGTTTGAGACCCCTGTTCTAGATTGTATACTGTGGCGCCATCCACTAGTTGTTCCAGCCCCTGATGGATCCTGGGGTATAACGGTACGTCTTGCGAAGGAGACATTACAAAGACATATACAGCGGTACCTCGGTTCACAAACTTAATTTGTTCCACGATTCTGGTCGCGAACCGAATTGGTTGCGAACCGAAACAAATTTCCCCATAAGGTTCCTTTTACCACCATGCTTGCTCTGCACTTTCTTTGGAGCCATGCTGGATTGAATAATACTTTACAGTACAGTATGTGCTAAAAAGCACACAAAAAAGCTTTACAGTGTGCACAGGTCTGTCTGCGACCGCGATCTCGACTAGAGGAAGCCACGATCAAGTGTCACAGCGGGGAAGATGGCCACGGTCGTGTTCGTCACCCGATGTGGAGTTCGCGAACGGAAGCAACATTTTGCCAAACTTTCTGTTCGCGAACCGAATTGTTCACGGACAGAAGCGTTCGTGAACTGAGGTATTACTGTATTGTCCTTATAGCGCCTCATGTCACTGACCACATGACCGTATACGAGGTCAATGTCGTCAGCATCTCGCCCCTTTGCTTATGTGAATATGTTTAAGTGGCCCCGTGTTCCTTTCAGGTCCGGGGGAGCGAAGGCTCAGCAATATACTTGGTCTGAACCTGAGCTCATCCCTAGACACATTGACAGGTGACATCCACAGGAACAACCTACAAGAGGGATAATGGTGAGCAATTATACTGACATCAATCACACAATTCAATCAATCAAGTCAACGAAATGGTCAAAATTGTAAAATATCAGAAGGTTTGTGAACAGGTCTCATTCTGATTAATACCTACAGGGGTGTCCATACATATACACATACACACAAGTATTTATTTTAATGCAGTGGTAAGGCCACACTGCTGCTGTATAAATTTACCCCGAGGAATAGTTACTGTCCCAGCACCAAAGGAGGGCGACTCTGAGCCGTCACTACGCCAGGCCAATGAGCCAACCCTTCCTTCAGTCCTGTCTGACCTTACCTTCTGGGTGGCTTGTGTTCCCAGCTTGGTTGCCTAATAAGAAATAGAAAAACATACAAGCATTATAAGAAGCAGTTCATCATAAACATAAAATAGGGATGCACCGATATATCGGCCGAAAATGGCACTTTCCTGCCGATACATCGGCGCATCCCGGATTTCTTTCCTCCCAGCTGGGCGCTGCTCTGTGTCCCAGCGGGGAGAAGAGAAAGTGACAGCCGGCCGAGCGCTGCGGTGGAGAGTGCTGTGAGCGGCCGGCGTCTCCTCCCACACCGCTCTGCCGCCTATCGCAGTCCGGCAGAGCGATGTGGGGGCGGAGACAGCGCTGTCACAGGAGGCTGGGCTCTCCTCTCTACACCGCTCGCTCAGCCTCCTGTGACAGCGTGTCAGAGAGAAAAGCAATGTACACACACTCAGTGATCGCTGAGTGTGTGTACATAATTGAGGACATGGTATGTTAACTATATCCTCAATTAGGAATGAATGGGAAGTCACCTACATCACTTCCTGTTCATTCATAATTGTAGTTATAGTAAACAAACAATGTACTCATGTTATCAATGAACAGGAACACTCATTGAGGATTCCTCTTCATTTATATCAGGGGATACAGAAAAAGAGATTGAGGACTTTGTGTTCTCAATCTCTTTTTCTATTTTAAAAAGGGAAATATCAGGGGTCTGTTTAGACCCCTAATATTTCCCCGAAGCCCCTAAAAGTAAAAAATAAAAATATTTAATAAAAAATGAATAAATAAAAATATTTTTTTTAAAAAGAAAAAGTTAATAAAAAATAAAAAACATTTTCGGTATCAGTTTGGGCCTGACATTTTTTTTAATTTCGGTTTCGTTTCAGTTTTAAAATTTCCATTTCGGTGCACCTCTAATATAAAATATTCCATGTGAACACATTATGAGTCTGGCTTTCCTTGCCCCCTGAATTCAACGGGTCTAACAAATGAAGCATTAAAAGGTAAAAAGGAACCAGGAATGACTGAAAACCAAACTGAAAGCCAAATCAAGTGCGCTGCAATGTGCAGCTACCACTGCCGATATGGAGTAATCACCAGTATAACTGGAGTTCCTTTAAGACTATTATTATAGTCCATAAACAATCCATCTAGTTGCGCAAGTTGATGACTTCAGTTTTTTGTTGAACCACTGCTGATATGTCTGTGAAGGTTCTCCTTCATCCAGGTCCTGGTATAGATAGTAGTAAAGACACACTCAGCTGGACCTGCTCAACTAGACTTGCAGCTTCTTCATTTCGAATGTGTGTCAGGAAGATACCCCATGGGTAGCACAGACACCTCTAACCAATAGCCATGAAAAGTGTAGATGCGGCTTGCCCAAGTACAGGATGCGAGGTGTGAAAGTTGTGGAACCACCTTGTTCTAGCTATAGCCCCATCCAGGGGCGCCCCAAGGCCAGGTGTCACCCGGAGCGGGTATCGGGTGACACCCCCCGCAGTGACGTCATCGGGCATACGATCTTGGTGATACATGCCAGCGGCTATCTTGGTGATGGACGCTGGCAAAGAGAGGAGGGGACGTTTGCCAGGTAGGATAAGGTATGCCGCTGGGTCCTCTCCTCTCTCCTGCAATTGTCGGGCTCTCGGTTCATTACCAAGTGCCCAACCTTTCAGAGGGGGTGAGACCAAAATGACTGTCAGTCATTTAGTTGCCACCCCACCCATGGTGTCACCCGGGTGCGGGCCGCACCCCCCTCGTGACACCACTGGCCCCATCCTTGTCAAAAAGTCTGGATAGGTGTTAACCTTTCTATTCATAGGACTGAAGGTGTGAATTGCTGTCAAGTTGTCGGGGCAGAGATGTTAAAATTTACAGTGGAAGACAGATACTTTGGAAGGCCTCACCTATTGGGGAAACCAAACAACCTCTGAACAAACCAATGGCCCAACGTAGGAGGGCAAATTCTACAGGTCAAGGTTTTTCTACCTTCAGGAAAGGGACATCCTTCCAAGGTCAGTAAGGTGCACATTTTAGATAGAGAGGACAACTGGATCACAAAAGGCATGAAAGAGGCCATCCAAGTCAAACTGAAAAGCTTTCATTAAACAGTGCTGGAGGCCTTCAACACCATTTGTCTTCCACATATGTCTTTTTAACATCTCTACCCCCGGCAATTAAGGAACACGCACCTTCAGCCACAACATTTGAGAAATTACCACCTATGCAGACCTCCTGACACCAAGAATGGAACTGTGGAACCACCCTGTTCTAATGACTTACCTTCCATCATGTTCGTGGATAATCAACATCTACACATTCCATGGCGATTGGATTGAGGGGTCTGTGCTACCTTTGTGGATATCAATGCTAGGGTATGTTCCTGACATTCATTGAACTAAAGAGGCGGCTTGGAGAAGCTACGAAACCCCTTCAGCGTTAGAGAATGTGATGAGTCTACCTACTATTAGCCCTACCACTGTTGACCTCTCCTGAAGTTGCCTGTTATGCTGGCCTTCTTTATGCTTTCTGAGCCAGGAACAAGTATGCAGACCGGAAAGGAACATGGAGCTCACTTTTTACCATGTTTATATCACTTACACTTTCCTTGGCAGCAGATGCAATCTTGCTGGCGCCGACCGTGAAGCTGCTCCAGCCCTGTAAGGAGACAAATTAAAAGTCTTTTTGTGCCCCATGACCAAACCATATTATAGAACGCCGATAGGTAAATGTAAGGGGTTATCTTCTCATACCGAGTACAGCGAGGTCATGGCGTTGTTCAAGAAGTCCTCTTCCTTCTTCGGAGGGTTAACTGTATTACCAAAACCGACGTATCTATTTTCCTGGTTCCCGGCGCCACCACCACTAGAAGACAAGGGTTGTCCCATAATCTCAACACCGCAAAAAGATTAAGCCCCTACACTTTAAAAAAAGCCATGATGTATTAAAAAAAATTGCCAAGAAGATCAGAAATTCCCCTTTACGACTGCTTCCCATCATCCTCTGCACAACAGGTTGACCTTACCTCTGATAGGAACTGACATCATCATCCAACCAGTCCTCAAATGCCTTGTCTCCGCCCCCTCCGTTGTTGCCGCTTCCTACTTTTGAGCTGAACATGGAGGAAAAGAACACGGATTGGTCTCAATTTTCCGATTACAACACCACATGACCAGACGATTCCAATGACCAGGAGAGGAAGGACCAGAAGAGTCTTACCGATGAGGCGGGCCACCCATCATCTTCGGCTGTGGAGGAGTCCAGTTTCGGGCTTCAGATGTCTCCTCTGACCACTCCCGGCCTTCAGTCAACGTGGCAATCTAAACATATATATTCTATAATGTTCTCCCAGCGTTTTCATGGTAGTTGAGGTAGCTGTAAACCCTAACTGAATGTCATCTATGTGTATCACAAATACCTCAGCATCTACCAAAACACAGATTTATCGGCTTTGAATGGACTGACCTTTAAACAGAATCTAACAAATGTCTGACTTAAGATTGTATTTCTTCAATTCCAAGTAAGAGCAAAGCCACCAGTCGCCCTCGGGCGGGTAGCCTCACCTTGTCGCGGTAGAGAGCTGCTGCTCGGCTGTTGTACTTCTCCTGCAGGCTCCAGCAGGGGTCAGAGTCATCCTGAGTTTCCAGGAACTGGCGGAATTTGGCGTTACCTCCGGCCTTCATCTTCTCCAGCTCCACATCCTTCCACTTGTCCATGGTGACCGAACGGACAAAGCTGGGAGGAAGCAGAAACATCAACATCAGCGCCATACGAGAGGGACTTAACTATATAAACACATCAACCATAGTAAGGTGGTTGATGGGTTTACAGTGGAAGACAGATACTTTGGAAGGCCTCACCTATTGGGGAAACCAAACAACCTCTGAACAAACCAATGGCCCAACGTAGGAGGGCAAATTCTACAGGTCAAGGTTTTTCTACCTTCAGGAAAGGGACATCCTTCCAAGGTCAGTAAGGTGCACATTTTAGATAGAGAGGACAACTGGATCACAAAAGGCATGAAAGAGGCCATCCAAGTCAAACTGAAAAGCTTTCATTAAACAGTGCTGGAGGCCTTCAACACCATTTGTCTTCCACATATGTTTTTTTAACATCTCTACCCCCGGCAATTAAGGAACACGCACCTTCAGCCACAACATTTGACTTAACTATATAAACACATCAACCACAGTAAGGTGGAGCAGGTGACCTTGGGCCCATATCTTCTCATGATGCAATGTGGTCCATCACCAGGCCTGAGAACCTTCATGAGAGGGGAAAGGTCCACAGTCTCCAATAATGACTGGTATGGATCTTACACAGGACTCCAACAGGATGGCAGGAGACTCAGGGTAGATAAGCGTTGATAGCAAAGGTATGGGCTATCAAAAGAATCAGATACTTTGCTCCGAGTAGGTTCTCTTTATCGTTAACAAAGCATGCTCCACAAGACTGCATTAAGAATATCTGAGGCATCATACATCCCCATGAAATGACTTGTTATTCGAAGCCTTGGAACCGTCCCTAGAGCCGTTACCCAGATCTCCTTCTCTGCTTGGCACCATGAGATGTTCTAAAGCTAGAACAGTCACTGTCCTTGATAAACTGTTGGCCTGTAAGAGCTCACAGACCGGCAACTCGCAGTTTATGTTCCTTTGGCTGGTCAACAATATGAAAAGCTCTTAACATGTTCGAAACAGCCATTCCTGAAGCCTTTATCTCATCATATGAAGGCCACCACTGCCCGGTTGACTTGGTTTCGGTACTTTCACAGCCACTTACCTCCACCATGCTTATGGTCAATGAAAAACGTTATATAACAGATGGGAGACTCTCACCTGAGATGGACTCCGAGGCCCCGATGTTTTCCAGAACATTCTAGACATATCCAGATACCATACGTCACGCTGACCCATTGAGGGTTAAACGCCCCACACTCAAAACAGATCTGGAAAAGACAGATTGAGATGTGTTCATTGCTACTGAGATGATCCCAGAAACGGCCAGATTCTATTGTGTCCTCCAGGGACACAGAAGCTCCGTGGCCCTAACCATGGCACCACCTTTGTAACTTTCTGTGCCTCGCTATTGGTCAGAGGGGCCACCAATCTAAGTGATCAGCCAACAGTGAAGAGCAGGAGGTAGGAGAAGAGCCAGGCTCTTCACAAGGACAGCTGATGGAACTTAGCATACCAGACCACCCCCAAGAGTCCCCAAAAAGTAAGATGGAGTGACATCTGGGAGGTGTCTACTATTGGTTATCTTTGTTATAACTGGAAGGTGACACCACTATTCAGATCCTTCCTTTCAGCAACTGCCTATCACACTCCAGCCTGTTCATTGGGCTATACAGGAACATCAGTACAATGCTAAGTGAAGGCTCTGAAGGAGACACCTATTCTGGTCTAAGAAGTTCTAACCCTTCCACACACTATCCCAAAAAAACCAAAACTGGCTTCAGACATAAAAACCACCCAGACAGGGACATGGCTCGCAGAAACCGACTTACATTATTCTCATCCTGTACCCGAACCTCCTTTAAGACTTTTCTTGTCCGAGGACTGGCCATTGCTCTGCAAGACATAAAACAAAGGGTTATATACTCCTCATAGCTCCATCCCTATGAAGACCGGCTGCTAGGATGCGGGGGAGGATTTCTATAGTGAGATTGTGAATAGGGATGCACAGATACTTTTCGAGTGCCAGTGCAGATACTTGGCATTTTCATGAGAACTACCAGGGTTACAGCGGTTGCAGCTGGGGCCTGGCTCTGGCGCTCCACCATTGTCCTGAAATCATTAGTCTGTATTGATTTAGAAAACCTGTCACATGACAATAAACAAAAATGTATCAGTACTCGTACTTGTAAGTACTCGGCAAGTACCAGTACTCGTACTCGCAAAACTGGTATCTGTACATCCCTTTATTTATATTTCTAAAAACAAAATCATACATTAAAACAGAGATGCACAAATCCCAGGAGCTCCGTGTGCTCCTTACAAATGACAGCGGCCTCCTAATTTTTTAATTTTTCTTTAGTCTAGTCTTGGAGCTCAAAAGTATTGGTACATGTACTCGTACTTGCACCGAGTACTGTACTTGGTATCTGTGCAACCCTAATTGTGAAGCCACGGCTCTCCAAGGTTGGCTTTTGTCACTCATTTCCTACCCAACTTGGGATCTCAAAGTTCTCCCTGGTTGGCCCATGTCACTTTTTGCCTACTCCGTTTGAGAAACTACAGTGCTCCATGGTTGGCCCATGTCCCTCAATTCCAGAAACAAAACAGGAAGTGAGAGGAAAACTCTGCAAAGCGGGGGAAATCCACCTTTAGACTACTGTCACCGCCACAGGACAGATTATAAAAAATATTGGATTTCCCATTACTTTTTGTACTAGTAATACCGGGTCTTCAACCCCTACGCCTTCCAACCCCGAGTCTTCAGTCCCCGGACACTGGGTCTTCAACCCCTACACCTTCCAACCCCGGGTCTTCAACCCCTTCCAACCCCAAATCTCCAGTCCCCGGACACTGGGTCTTAACCCCTACGCCTTCCAACCCCGGGTCTTCAACCCCTTCCAACCCCAAATCTCCAGTCCCCGGACACTGGGTCTTAACCCCTACGCCTTCCAACCCCGGGTCTTCAACCCCTACGCCTTCCAACCCCAGGTCTTCAACCCCTTCCAACCCCGAGTCTCCCGTCCCCGGACACTGGGTCTTCAACCCCTACGCCTTCCAACCCCGGGTCTTCAACCCCTTCCAACCCTGAGTCTTTAGTCCCTGGACACTGGGCCTTCAACCCCTACGCATTTCAACTACGGGTCTGCAACCCCTTCCAACCCCAGAACACTGGATCTTCAATCCCTTCCAATCTTGGGACACTGGGTCTTCAACCCCTATGCCTTTCAACCCCAGGACACCGGATCTTCAACCCGTTTCAACCCCGGGACACCAGATCTCCAACCCCGGGTCTTCAACCCCTTCCAACCCCCGGGACACCGGGTCTTCAACCCCTACTCCTTCCAACCCCCGGACACCGGATCTTCATCCCCTTCTAACCCCGGACGCTGGGTCTTCAACCCCAGGACATTGGGTCTTCAACCCCTAGAGACTGGATCTTCAACCCCTTCCGACACCCGCATCTTCAACCCCTTCCGACACCCGCATCTTCAACCCCTTCTAACCCCCGGACGCCGGATCTTCAACCCCTTCCGACCCCCGGATCTTCAACCCCTTCCGACCCCACATCTTCAACCCCTTCCGACCCAGGGACACCGGATCTTCAACCCCTTCCGACCCAGGGACACCGGATCTTCAGTCCCAGGACACTGGGTCTTTAACCCCTACGCCTTTTAACACTGGGTCCTCAAACCCTTCCAACCCCAGATCTTCAACCTCTTCTAACCTCGGGACGCCGGGTCTTTAACCCCTAGAGACTGGATCTTCAACCCCTTCCGACACCCGCATCTTCAACCCCTTCCGACACCCGCATCTTCAACCCCTTCTAACCCCCGGACGCCGGATCTTCAACCCCTTCCGACCCCCGGATCTTCAACCCCTTCCGACCCCACATCTTCAACCCCTTCCGACCCAGGGACACCGGATCTTCAACCCCTTCCGACCCAGGGACACCGGATCTTCAACCCCTTCCGACCCAGGGACACCGGATCTTCAACCCCTTCCGACCCAGGGACACCGGATCTTCAACCCCTTCCGACCCAGGGACACCGGATCTTCA
>NW_017306285.1:2596749-2601114 GCF_000935625.1 Nanorana parkeri | reverse complement strand
ATTGCAGATCAAATTGTTTCAGATGATCGGTCACTTTGTGTATCAGAAAATCGATTGATCGGTATTGGTCAGAACGATCACCAATCATTGCTATCACACAGATCGTTGTGCCTCTCTCTGTTCTCTATCAGGAGGAGGAGATTCCGGAATCTGATGGATTCTCCCATTCAAATGATCGAATCTCCCGGAATGGACGGGGAAGCCACTGACACTCAGGCCGGACAGTCGGGGGGCACTGCCCGGTGCTGGGGCGGCTCACCTGCGGGCGGCGGGTCACGTGATCCCGGTGTGTGCTCGGTGCGGCTCGGTGCTGTGATCGGTGATGTCACTGTCCCTCCGCCGCCATCTTCCGGCTACGTTGCAGCCGCGCAGAGGATTGTGGGAGAGGCCGGCAGTAACCCTCCCGCTGCCGGGTAAGCGGACCTGTCAACCCTGAGACCTCATAATGACACCCCCACATCTTCATCTGTGTAATATCACCCACAATCATACATACAGGGGCCACACTGGCATTACAAGGGCCACGTAGGCAATACAAGGGCCGCACTGGCATTACAAGAGCCACGTAGACAAAACAGGGGCCACGTAGGCAATACAGGGGCCATACTGGCATTACTTGGGCCACAATGGCAATGCAAGGGCCACACAGATGAACAGGGGCCACACAAGCAACCATGGCCATACAGGGGCCATTTCAAAAATACAGGGGCCATATAATCAATACAGGGGCCACACAGTCTATACAGGGGCCATCAATACTGGGGCCACAAAGCCTATACAGGGGTCAAATAAACAATACAGGGGCCACACAGCCTATACAGGGACCATATAAAAAATACAGTGGCCGCACAGCCTATACAGGGACCATATAAAAAATACAGGGGCCACACAGCCTATACAGGGGCCATATAAAAAATGTAGGGACCACACAGCCTATACAGGGACCATGTAAAAAATACAGGGGCCACACAGTCTATACAGGGGCCATATAAAAAATACAGGGACCACACAGCCTATACAGGGACCATGTAAAAAATACAGGGGCCACACAGTCTATACAGGGGCCATATAATCAATACAGGGGCCACAAAGCCTATACAGGGACCATATAAAAAATACAGGGGCCACACAGCCTATACAGGGACCATATAAAAAATACAGAGACCACACAGTCTATACAGGGGCCATATAATCAATACAGGGGCCACAAAGCCTATACAGGGGTCAAATAAACAATACAGGGGCCACACATCCTATACAGGGACTATATAAAAAATACAGGGGCCCCACAGCCTATACAGGGACCATATAAAAAATACAGGGGCCACACCACCTATACAGGAATTATATAGAAATACAGGGGCCACACAACCTATACGGGGACCATATCAAATATACAGGGGCCACCCCACCAATACATGAACTATATAGAAATACAGGGGCCACACAGCCTATACGGGGACCATATAAACAATACAGGGGGCCACACCACCTATACAGGGGTCAAGTAAACAATACAGGGGCCACACAGCCTATACGGGGACCATATAAACAATACAGGGGGCCACACCACCTATACAGGGGTCAAGTAAACAATACAGGGGCCACACAGCCTATACGGGGACCATATAAACAATACAGGGGGCCACACCACCTATACAGGGGTCAAGTAAACAATACAGGGGCCACACAGCCTATACAGGGGTCAAATAAACAATACAGGGGCCACAAAGCCTATACAGGGGGTCAAATAAACAATACAGGGGCCACACAGCCTATACAGGGACCATATAAAACATACAGGGGCCACACAGCCTATACAGGGACCATATAAAAAATACAGGGGCCACACCACCTATACAGGAACTATATAGAAATACAGGGGCCACACAGCCTATACGGGGACCATATAAACAATACAGGGGGCCACACCACCTATACAGGGATCATATAAAAAAATACAGGGGCCACACAGCCTATATAGGGACCCTGACATGCCAAAACCTGGACATACTGGAGAAATGACAGGTTCCCTTTAGCGGGCAACTTACACATTTCCATTGGCCATGGAAGCAGCCAATCATAGTGACGGGCCGGTGGAAATGTGCGGGGAGCCGGTAATTATCGGGGTCACGCTGGGATTCGGGTGCAGTGGGAGGGGCTTGCTTATTGTAGATTTTTTTTACTTTAAAGTGAACCTGCGCCTTTGCCCATGACCAGCTGCTGGCCTCCGCTCATGTCAGCGCAGCCACACCTGTGCCCTATAGCAGTTGTAGTCAACCAGCTGTGCTGAAACTACAACTCCCATAATGCCTCTGCCTCTGGAAGTCATGCCTGTGGCTGTCAGAGCCTTGCAATGCCTCATGGGACTTGTAGTTCCACAACAGCCAGAGTGCTGAGGTTACCCACCCCTGGTGTATGGGGCTCCTGAGTGAAGGGGTATTGCAGTGCTTGTTATGTCCTATTCAGAACAGCAGGGGGCAGCAGAGTCCAGGCTACGACCGCCCTTCCCTTCTCTATAAAGCAGCGCTCCGATCTCTATGGTGACGGGACTTCATGGAACAAGTTTGATGGCTTCGGTGACACCAACGAGATGAAGACGTCTTTCTGGTAAATCCTCCCCTAAGATATGTGAGCCAATGGAATCAGCCTAAAGCCCTTTCAGTTTGAATCAGATACATTTCGGGTGTACCGTCTCTTTAAAACACAACCCCAGCCTGAGTAGGGAAGCCCGTCCCCTGCCAGCACTCCGCAGAGAAGGAGCCATGTTCTCTGTGTGGAAGCAGCGGTCTCTCTGCAGAGGTCCAACACCTAGCATGCTGCAGAGAAGGAGCCATGTTCTCTGTGTGGAAGCAGCGGTCTCTCTGCAGAGGTCCAACACCTAGCATGCTGCAGAGAAGGAGCACAGTCAGTTCCAGGAGCATGCTGATAGGAGGAGAGAGCAGAGAGATGAGCTCGTCCTCGCACTGCTCCTCCTGGGCAATGTGAAGCGGCGCCTTTTAGTCTCCATCGGACTGGGTGACAACACAAGAGCACAATTGCGAGACAGCGTTGTCACCCTGTAACAGGAAGTACCTTCATGGCAGGATCAGTAGGGGATTTTTTTTTTTTCGGTAATGAAAGCTGCAGATGACCTTTGAAAGGACATTCACCTGTTAAAGCTGCTATGAGATCTTACAGGTTGGGTTTACAGCACAAGGAGCCAATCAGTGGGTTGATGAAGCACGCTGATAGGAGGAGAGCGCAGAGAGATGTGCAGCTCCTCCTTTCCTATGCTCCTCAGCTCCACCTAGTGGCCATATTGAGATGCGCATCTTGTTCACTATGTGTCATATCTGACTTGTCTCACCACAGTGCTGCCCTCCGGCTGTTGTTCTCCTACATGTCCCATGAGGCATTGCAAGACTGACAGTTACAGCCATGACTCCCAGAGGCAGAGGCATGCTGGGATTTGTAGTTAAAGCACAGCTGGAGGGTTGCCCACCCCTGCCTTAAAGTGTATGTACACCCCAACAGTGAGTTCTCATATGTGGTCCCTATTGGTCAGGTAAACATACCGATGATTCTATCTGTAATATTTATTTATATATATATAACTTCCTGAGCATGTGCTGCTCTTGTATTGTCCCCATCAATCTCTGCGGACTACAAAATACCTCCCCCCCCTATGTTATGGAGAAGAGGAGAGTCTTGAACTCGGGTGACAACGCTGCTCCCCCGTACAGCACAGTGAGTGAGCGTTGTCACCCTAGGACAGGAAGCGAGTGATTCGCCAGGACATGAAAGAAGCCAATCTAAAGTGCAATGTATGACATTCATGTTCCTTGATTCAGACACTGGCATGCTTTCCCCATCACCGGAAATATGGAACAGCAAACAGGCAGAAATGGACCGCTGAGTGGAAGACCCCCCTTTACAGAGACCCCAAAGAATCTTTTTTTTTTTTTTTAAAGTGGTACCACACTTTGATGAACCCGTTCACATGTAAAGAAGAAAAAAAGCTTTTTCCCTTTAAGTGCCCAATGCGGAGCCATTGTTGGGCTCTTTTGTGTGTGATTAGCGTGACGCGGCTCCTTTAAGAGGGACCCTGGCCCCTCCCTCCTCCTTGCTATGGTGAGAAATAGAGGTTAGTGTAGGGGGGGGGAGACACTCGGCATCCGTCGCTTGGTCACAGAGGGAGCCCAGCATCTGTCCCTGCAGCACGGCGAGCAGCTCCTCAGGACCGTCCGGCGGCTGAACATGGTCCGCGCTGCACCCTCCTAGTCCCCGGCAGTGCCAGAGGGACCGGCGGCAGCATGGGGTGCTGTACTGGAAGATGCACCCTGATCCTCCTCTGCACCGTCCAGCTGGTGAGTTCCATGGACT
>NW_017306285.1:2593572-2596564 GCF_000935625.1 Nanorana parkeri | reverse complement strand
AGCGAGATGAGTGAGACTCCCTCTCTTGGCTCAGTGAGGACTTCTGAACCAAGTCTGGAGAGCTCAACTCACAGGTCTGGGGAGGTGGAGCAGCCAAATGTAAGAGGACGGTTTCTATAATCATCACCTACCTTCATAGACCCCCATAACGATCACCTACCTCTATACACCCCCATAACCATCACTTACCTCTATACACCCCCATAACCATCACTTACCTCTATACACCCCCCATAATCATCACCTACCTCTATACAACAAAGTCAATTGACTTTTGCAGAATAAAAGCCTATGTATCATCCGGGGTCACCATATCACCATCACATACCGTCTCACAGATAACACCTTGTGATTTGCCACAAAGTTACAATGTACAGCCTGAGTGATCACTGGGGGAGAGGAGACTGAGGAAATGCTTCCTCCTGCCTGCAGCAGACTGATGACATCATCTCAGCCTAGGCACAGTCACTGTACTGGAGCTCAGAGATGGCTTTGTAATGACATCATGTCTTTCTTCTGTCGCTGTGTACTGAGACTTGTCCGGAATGTCCGGGTGTAACGTCACTGACAGGTCCACTTTATATGGGGGGATTTATGGATTGGAGCTCTCCATGGCCATTCTGCATTACAGCCCCCGTGATACCAGCCACACAGGGGGGGCATGGGTTTCATTGTGTCACATGACTGGCGTTGTGAGCCCTCTCTAGTGCTGCTAAGCCTGCGTATGTAATGAGCGCATACGGCGGCTCCATTGGTCTCCGTTATATGTTTATGATAGAACATAAGGCTGTACATGCCCAGTGTGGCCATACACTGTACCATCATATGGGCCAGACATGGTTAGTGACAGGTCCTCTTTGTGGCCCGCCATGACATCGTCTGACGATCATATGTGAGCGTTCTTTGTTTTTGAATGCATTCCCCAGTTATTCGGACGCTTCATTTTCCCCTCCCCCCCCTTCCCATCCCCGTCCCCCGGGCTCTCTTCTCACGCTTGTGTTGTGTATTGATTTGATAGACGACTGATCGATCTGCCGCGACTTGCCGCGGTCAATAGAATTCGATGCCCCCGGGGGCGCCCAGACCGGCAACAGCTGCTACAAATACAGAGAGAGAGAGAGAGACGGGTGACACTCAGCGCTGGGACCCAACCCTCTGCCGTGGAACTACAAGTCACAGCAAGACCCACCAGCTGACCTTGTATCAGGGGTTTGCAACCTGGACACTCCAGCTGTTGTGGAACTACAAGTCCCATGAGGCATTGCAAGACTGACAGACACAGGCATGGCTCCCAGAGGCTTTTATATTTGTTATAGGAAGGCGCAAAACATTTTTATGTCAGCTGCCCACGGCGGGAATGCCAAGCTTCTGGCCTCTCCCTCTTTTCGGTGCGCCGCAGCTGAGCGGGGATCAGCCCAGAAACAAGGTGCAGCATGAGAGAAGTTTCCAGGACCGTGATTGGTTCATTTTATTTCATAGGTCACGTTGTGCTTTAGAGCTCCTCAGTCTGTACTAGTGGAAGACCCAACTGGACCCGTGTACACACACACACCCACACCACACCACACCACGACCATGATAGGTGGGAGGGAAGAGCTTACTAGCCACATGTAGCCATCATCATATGGCTACATGTGTGGCCCCCATCAGACCACGCTGTAGGGCAGGCGTAGGCACTCCAGCTGTGGTGAAACTTCCATTCCCCTCATGCCTCTGACCTCTAGGAGTCATGCCTGTGTCTGTCAGAGCCTTGCAATGCCTCATGGGACTTGTAGTGCCACAACAGCCAGAGTGCAGAGGTTACCTACCCATGACTTGCACCAGGGGTAGGCAACCTGGGCATTCCAGCTGTGATGGGCCTACAAATCCCAGCATGCCTCTGCCTCTGGGAGTAATGCCTGTGGCTGTCAGAGCCTTGCAATGCCTCATGGGACTTGTAGTTCCCACAACAGGCGGCGTGCCGAGGTCCCCTCCCCCTGCTCTCCGGTATATGAAGGTGCTATAGACAGGAGAGTCCTGGGACTGATCAATGTTTATAATACGGCTCCAGTCATGTCAGCTGCCCGCGGTAACAAAGCCGCTTCCGTCTATCGATCCGATTAGAAATATCGATCCGATTATGGGAAGATTTTTTCGTGCCGTTGGGGATTTTGTGTTGGCCGCGGACAATCTGTAAAACAGACGAACGCCACGAAATGTTCCGGTGACAGATCGGTGACAGTCCTTCCTGTGGAGACGCTGAACTCCATAGGACACGGCTGGATGTCATTCACCCACCGAACATTTACTGCAGGTGAATCTTCCAGGTGCGTGTGATTTCAGCGACACCGCCAGCGAGTTATGCAGCGAAAATCACATTCACCGCTCTGTAAGAGGGACAGCGACACAAATGGACCGGGGGGGAGGAACCTTTTTAGAAATGCAATTATACAGCTGCTCTGAAATCAATATGGTGATCTGCTCCCCTCAGTCTCCTCCCCCTAGTGATCAGTCTGCTGCAGGCAGGGGAAGCATTTCCTCAGTCTCCTCTCCCCTAGTGATCAGTCTGCTAGAGGCAGGAGGAAGCATTTCCCCAGTCTCCTCTACCCTCAGTGATCAGTGTGAGAACTGCACATGAGCTTAGGCCTGGGTGATGCCTAAGGGAAAAGCAGATGAAGGCATTGTCCGGGAGGGTGGGAGTGTTGGAGCATTATGTGCTTGTGGATTGTGTTGGCCTGTGCATTGGCAGGCAGCAGTAGGCGCTCGGTGTATGGCTGCAGCAGGGGCTGATCGGTGTCAGACATTTGTGAACACAGCCAAGAACTGCACATGAGCTTAGGCCTGGGTGATGCCTAAGGGAAAAGCAGATGAAGGCATTGTCCGGGAGGGTGGGAGTGTTGGAGCATTATGTGCTTGTGGATTGTGTTGGCCTGTGCATTGGCAGGCAGCAGTAGGCGCTCGGTGTACTCAGTACAAACCTGGGTGGTCATTATGGTAGGGGGTTGGGGCGGAG
>NW_017306285.1:2587678-2591815 GCF_000935625.1 Nanorana parkeri | reverse complement strand
CACCGAACATTTACTGCAGGTGAATCTTCCAGGTGCGTGTGATTTCAGCGACACCGCCAGCGAGTTATGCAGCGAAAATCACATTCACCGCTCTGTAAGAGGGACAGCGACACAAATGGACCGGGGGGGAGGAACCTTTTTAGAAATGCAATTATACAGCTGCTCTGAAATCAATATGGTGATCTGCTCCCCTCAGTCTCCTCCCCCTAGTGATCAGTCTGCTGCAGGCAGGGGAAGCATTTCCTCAGTCTCCTCTCCCCTAGTGATCAGTCTGCTAGAGGCAGGAGGAAGCATTTCCCCAGTCTCCTCTACCCTCAGTGATCAGTGTGAGAACTGCACATGAGCTTAGGCCTGGGTGATGCCTAAGGGAAAAGCAGATGAAGGCATTGTCCGGGAGGGTGGGAGTGTTGGAGCATTATGTGCTTGTGGATTGTGTTGGCCTGTGCATTGGCAGGCAGCAGTAGGCGCTCGGTGTACTCAGTACAAACCTGGGTGGTCATTATGGTAGGGGGTTGGGGCGGAGAATTGGGACTCCAGGGAGGCCGGTTTCCAAGCACCCGCTGGAGGAACGTCAAGCTAGCAGAGCATCCTGAGCTGGGGGGGGGAGAGAATGAGACTGACATTAACCATCGAACCTCCACTGAGCTGCCGATGATTTCTTTCATATCCCTTTCCCTGAAGCCTCACTTGGTTGCATCCCGCCGCCGTTAGACCCCCAACACAGCGAGGATTGCACAGTCTGAGGCTAGCCAAGGCTGGGCTCTGCTCCCTTGTGGCTGCCCCGCTGCTTTGTAGGAGCGATCCTTCCATGAATGAGTAGGAGACAACGCCATGTATCGGAAGATCATATTGAGGAGGCGCTGTAGTCACAGGAAATGCTCATGTGTACTGTGTGCCAATGTCTTCAAGGGGACCTGTCATCAAAGATCACACTTTGCTTTGATCGGTAGGGCACGCGGTGTTACCAAATCACTTCTTCCCGTGACTTAGTGGAGACTTCTACAGCTTGTGCATGCGCTCCAATCTCACCTGATTGGCTGCTCAAGCACGGAGCAATGCATTGTGTGGAACCGGGGTAAGAACATTGGTGGTCAGAGGGAAGAATGTCCCTTACATTGGTGGTCAGAGGGAAGAATGTCCCTTACATTGGTGGTCAGTGAGAAGAATGTCCCTTACATTGGTGGTCAGTGGGAAGAGGGATAGTCCTACAGTAGGGCCCACATCAACTAAGAAGAGTTGGTACCTGTGGTTCTTATCATACAGATGGTTGACCACGCTCGCATTAAGTCGGCGGGAAGAACAGAAGGGTTCTCGGGCTCTCTATAGAGAACAGGCAGTGCATATCTCAGTGGGCCACATTCCACCACTGGCCAAGCTGGTAGTAGGTTTATGATGGTGGACATGTGTCACCATTCCCTATGAGACATAACCCCATCTCACGTTTTACTGGTGTCACCGATATCATTGCTGCACAACTCATTATGCAATTTCCTGTGATGGAAGCCCACAAAGAGACACCTTTCTGTGACGGGGGTATGGCTTCCCCTGCAATGCTCTTGAGTTTAGTGCACTGGAGGTTTCATCCTATGCTGAGGAACGCCAATAACAGCCAAAGCCGTCATTCTTATTACAACAGCACAGTAAAGTCTTCGCAGAACAGAAAGTATTCACATCTCATTCCATCACATATCCCAAAAATATATTATTCCTCATTTCAGGATTGTGGGCGGAGCCATGCAAATCATTCCTATGCGCCCCGTCAGCCAAATGCACATCCTATTATAGAGCCTTTTATTCCATGCTCCATACCGCTGTCTCAGGGGGAGTTTTGTTTGGCCATCTTGGAAACCATGACTCCTGTTGAGTAAAGCAACCTCAGCACTCCAGCTATGGTGGAACTACAAGTCCCACAAGGCATTGCAAGACTCGGACAGCCACAAGCATGACTCCCAGAGGCCGAGGCATGATGGGATTGTACCACAGCTGGAGTGCCCAGGTTGCCTAGCTTAGGAGTAGGGCATAGGACTAACAAGACAGTATAACCATACCAGCCATGGTTTCCAAACATTGCACCGATGATGGCCAGAAAGCCTGCAACCGTTGTATGCTGTTTCAGTAGTAGCATTGCCTTTGGTTGCCTCTGTATGTCCAGAGCACAAGCGGGTAGATGTTTGCCACCATTTATATGGTGATTGTATGTCTGTGATGATCCCGAGTTCCTCTGTACAGAGGTCCCTCATTATTCCCCAGACAAGACATAACCTTCAGTAGCAAAGCTCTGATTTGATTGCTGCCAGATCCCTGAATAGCAATGGATTGCGGTTGCCATGGAGAAGTATTGTCACACACCCCCTCCACCCAACCCCATCCTCCCCCTTCCATCCTGACCCTCCTCCACCCATCCCCATCCTGACCCTCCTCCACCCAACCCCATCCTGACCCTCCTCCACCCAACCCCATCCTGATCCTCCTCCACCCAACCTCCACCCAACCCCATCCTCACCCTCCTCCACGGCTGCCCCTTTGTTTTGTTAATCCGTCTGCATGCCGGGGAGGGGGGTAGATAACTGAATGGGAGTTTATTATACTAACAAGGAGCCTTTTTATTGATTACAAGGGAAAAGAAAACTGACAGAACCCATTCAATAACCTTTAACCATCAGGAGAGGTTCTTGCTCTATGCTGCTGATCGGCGATCCTACTGAAACTCTATTCAAATAAAAAAGTTGTGGTGGTGTTTCCAATGCTTGCCTGTGCTTGTTAATATTTAAAGGGTCAGTCCACCCAATAGTCATATTTTTGTCATAGGTGGAGACCAGTGGGCTGAGTTGGCTCTCCCTGCTATGATTACCGATTTCTGTTTGTGTACTCTTGGGAGTTTTGGGTGTTTGGCATGCAGTTGCAGCGCGGTCCCATTGACTTCAATAGGGGTGTTTGGCATGCAGTTGCAGCGCGGTCCCATTGACTTCAATAGGGGTGTTTGGCATGCAGTTGCAGCGCGGTCCCATTGACTTCAATAGGGGTGTTTGGCATGCAGTTGCAGTGCGGTCCCATTGACTTCAATGGCTGCGTGTGACACGTAGTTGTGGTGCCCTACCATGGACTTCAATAGGCACATTTTGCATGCAGTTGCTGTGCAGTCCTATTGACTTTAATGGGCGCATTTGGCACACACTTGCAGCACGGTCCCATTACCTTCAAGAGGCGCATTGGGCATGCAGTTGCAGCGAGGTCCCATTACCGTCAATAGACGCATTGGGCACGCAGTTGCAGCGAGGTCCCATTACCGTCAATAGGCGCATTGGGCACGCAGTTGCAGGGAGGTCCCATTACCGTCAATGGGCGCATTGGGCACGCAGTTGCAGCGCGGTCCCATTACCGTCAATAGGCGCATTGGGCACGCAGTTGCAGCGCGGTCCCATTACCTTCAATAGGCCATTGGACACACAGTTGCAGCGAGGTCCCATTAACTTCAATAGGCGCATTGGGCACGCAGTTGCAGCGCGGTCCCATTACCGTCAATAGGCGCATTGGGCACGCAGTTGCAGTCCGGTCTCATTAACTTCAATAGGCGCATTGGGCACACAGTTGCAGCAAAGTCCTATTACCTTCAATAGGCGCATTGGGCACGCAGTTGCAGCATGGTCCCATTAACTTCAATAGGTGCATTGGGCTCTGCAGTTGCAGCGCGGTCCCATTACCGTCAATAGGCGCATTGGGCACGCAGTTGCAGTCCGGTCTCATTAACTTCAATAGGCGCATTGGGCACACAGTTGCAGCAAAGTCCTATTACCTTCAATAGGCGCATTGGGCACGCAGTTGCAGCGCGGTCCCATTACCGTCAATAGGCGCATTGGACACGCAGTTGCAGTGAAGTCCTATGACCTTCAATAGGTGCATTGGGCATGCAGTTGCAGCGCGGTCCCATTACCGTCAATAGGCGCATTGGACACGCAGTTGCAGTGAAGTCCTATGACCTTCAATAGGTGCATTGGGCATGCAGTTGCAGCCTGGTCTCATTAACATCAATGGGCGCATTTGGCAGTCAGCACCACCTGCCGAAAACATGCCCTTTGCTGCACTGCAAAATGAATCATAGCAGCTGCTTCAATGTATACGGACCTGAGCGGCCACCAT
>NW_017306285.1:2580395-2587369 GCF_000935625.1 Nanorana parkeri | reverse complement strand
ATCATGGATCAACCTCCTGCTTTTACCGCCCCTTTGCTACCCATGTGAACAAGCCATAGGGAGCTATAAGGAACCATTGGTGTGGTCTACCTCTCCAGCATGGCGGACCATGCCATGACACAACGCGATTAATCCAATTATAAGCAGAATGTGTGGGAATGGTTTCTCTTCTCCGCCGGGCTCGCTAAGCGTATGGCGCCCTTTAATCTGACACCCAATTGTTTAACTGTTTGTGTTCCAGCGGGGGGTCCTGCGGGATGCGGCAGTAATCACACTTTCCACAATATCCCGGCCTCCCCCCCTTCAATGGCTGCCCCGACAGATGGTCCTATTACACGGACAGACACTCTTCTGCTCCCACTCCTGGCTTTCTGGGACCGTTTCCAGATGCCGCCAGAAAAAAAAAAGGCTCGGCGTGTTCGCACTGAACTGGGGCTCTCCGCCGCTCTGGCAAAGGATTATGGGAGTCTGTGCGGCCAATTGTCTGCCAGCTGATTATTATCAGCGGGGTCACTGGGGAAAGCCATGTCTGTTCTCGGTCCGTCCTCTCTCTGGCACACAATAGAGCCCAGTCCCTTTCCTTAATGAAATTGGGGAATTGACTCCATCACATCCGCACGTCTGGCCTCTGGCCCCTTTTTGTATTAGCACTTGGTCACCTGGACCCATTCATAAGGGGTCAAAATGGCAACCTCCTCCTTTTCTGGTCCAAGGAGTTTACAATCTACTATCCCTATCTCACCTACATGGGCCATTAAACTTACCAGCATGCCTTTGGGGTGTGGGAGGAACATATGTATGTTTTCCAGCTCCAAGCGACCCAATGCTTAGGTGTCTGTGTGCAGTAGATCACCATAGATTCGGATGCCAGAGGACATTCAGCATCATGTAGCCCTCTCCTCCCTTCCTGACTGGTCCGCCCCTTTCATGCATTGGATTCTAGTTCTTCCAATCAAGGCGGCTTAGCATCACATGGGGGCATAACCTAGGGCGGTCTGCATGCAAATACAGCCTGCCTAGGGACGCCCACTCCTCCAGACTGACATCCACCCATCTAGGCATTTTGATATTTGCATAACTCCTCCTACAATCCAGCCCACTGCTTGCATCAGGAGTACTGAGGCAGGGTGCTGTGATGTTTTCAGGAAGCTATGCACAGCACCCTGCATTGCATGTGATGACATCATCGGGTATAAAATGGCACGTGCAATCAAAATAGAAAGGTTTTTATTTGAATAATATAATTGGCATGTTGATGAGAGGGGAGGAACCAGGTAAGGCAAAATAAAAGCAGATTGCCTTGTCTGGGTGCCACTGAACACTTACAAGTAAATCCAGCAGGAGAGCCCAGAGTGAATGCTGCTGTGGGGACAGCAGAGGGGAGTCTCGAGACTCTCGGCAGTTCGAAGACATACAACCATCCCTTCTTTTGAGTTGTGCTGCAGACTGGAGCCCTCCATATACAGGAATATATCTGTTATGAGTTGATAGAATGACCTAGTGGGCCAGTTTTGAGGCCTAGAGCTGCCATTGCCATGTCTGCCTTGTACATCGATATGGGCCTTCTCAGTACTGACAGAAAGTCTTTGTGCACATTGGAATGCGGGGCATGGAAGGTCAAGGAACATGAAGGCCGATACATCTGTAATGAGCTCTCATTTTCCATCGGAACACGGCCGTTCCCAGTTTGCTGGCGCTATTGGAAAATGATCGTTCCGGGATACTGAAGATCTATGGCGTTGGGTTAAAAGCCTCTCTGGAGCACTGGAGGGGGTTGGTGGTTCACTTTTGGGAGTTGAAGGTAGCCCTGGGCAGGCGTGTCACTGATGCCTCAGACACGGGCTATGCCTGGGAAGTAGGGTTGCCACCTTTTCTTCAAGTGAAACCCGAACACTAGCGCCGTGCGCGGCAATTCTTTTTTTTCTTTGAGAGAGAGCAGCCAGGGGAGGGAGTAACGAGACCGGCTATAGAGGACTACAAATCCCAGCAATACATTATAAAGCAATACAAAACATAGGAAGCTACATACTCGATGTTGTACTGGGTTGGCGCCCTAATGTCTCTAGGTAGCCTAGTGGCCTGTGCGGGTTCTCAGGTGGGCTGTGCGCGCTCTCAGATGGGCCGTGCAGGCTCTCAGATGGGCCGTGCTACTCTCAGGTGATCCATGCGGACTCTCAGGTGGGCCGTGCGACTCTCAAGGCTGTCTGGGCTATGGTATCTTACCAGGGGTCCGCAGGCGAGCAGCACGGTGTCAGGAGGAGGAGGAGCAATCACAGATGATGCTGCCGAGAACCCCGGCAAGCACGATCTCGGGCGGCCGCATCTGTTTGAAACCCGGATCTTCTTACAGGCGCCCGCAGCTCAGAGGAAGATCCGGTTTCAGACTGATGCGGCTGCCCGAGATTGTGCTTGCTGAGGACCAAAGCAGCCTCATCTGTCAGAAAATTTAAAGTGCCGGTGTCGGCACTGAGTGTCTTGTGTTCGGGTGCCCACTGGCTGGACACCCGGACACAAGACTCCAAAACTGGACTGTCTGGCAGCCACCTCTGGGTAGGAAACCTGGCTGGAGTTGGACAACATCAATGCAAAATGCCATTGATCGCATCACATGTGGCAAAGTCATCTCGCTTGGTGAAGGCCTGAATGACCCTGGAGGCCCTCCATGCAGTGAAATACCTGTATTCTACTGTACTTCCAGATAGGGTTATTTGGGGCCTGGTTGTTGATGCTCTCTAATTACCCGGCTCAGTCTGGCGCTCAGCACGTGCCGCGGCTTTGTCTAACGGTCTCGCATGACAGAGGATTTCCCCCGGGCTTTTACAGCTCCAGGATGGAATTGTGTGCAGACAATGAGCTGGTTTGTTTTACCGCAGGGAATTGTTGTGTGTGTGTGTGTCTCATAATACACACCACCTCCCGGTGTCTGCCGTGACATCTGTCTGCTGCGATAAAACCACACAGGTTGTAAGGCCCTTCGAGTCATTGTAAGGCCTGTCGAGTCACTCGGGCTCAGATGAACCTGGTGGAAAATTCCAATTTCGAGCAAAAATATTTTGTCAAATTGTTGGCCGTTTTCCCCCTTCACAATTGACGGGTGCGTAGTAGGGTTGTCCTCTGGGTCATAATGGAAGATATATGTCTTGGTAGCCCCCCTCCTCCGGGCTGTGAGTTATTACTGCACTCAGACTATATTATTTTCCCCTCTACCTCTCACTACATTTACTGCCGGGCAATGACCATCCATGAAAAGGTGCCCCGTGCTGCTTCCTTGGATAATTTTTTTTTTACACCTTCTCTCACCGTCTCGGAAAGGTGACCTTACTTATGGGAGGATAAACACGAGCTTTGTATGCCTGAGACATTTTACTATGGCTATCTTTTATTTATATAGCGTCATATATTTTGCAGGTCTTTAGAGGAGACATCGAGCAATGCAAAAACAGCCCCTGCCAAGTAAAGGCAGCAATTCAATATCCCTAATGGACAAACACAAGCTGGGGTCAATTATAAAGGTCAGAGCTTACAAAACATAGGCGTCATCTAGTAGGCTCCCGGGTCTGTAAACCTTCCGAGAGGTTCACACTTCCCTTGTTGGATTTTTAGTTCATTGTATAGGTTAGGGAAGAGTGGGAAGGCCCAATGACGGGTGAAAACACCCAGAGCCAAGAGCTACGGGGATATGAAGGTCTCACTACCAGAGTCCCCAAGACATAGAAGAGGCCAATGAGTGACTTAGCACACCAGACTTATTCTATAACTAGGATATCACTTTTACATGGACTGGGCCATTGGGAGAGCCGAGGCTCCCATCTTGTACTGTGTGTCGGCATTGCCTGACTCCTGAAAGCAGTGGTAGTTGGCCAGTTCATGGGTGATGCCATTGCAAAGGGCTCCTATTCTCCTACCTGGACCGTTACTTCATTATATAGCATAGGAAATACAGAAGGAGGATTGGGAAAACCATAATCTCTGGAGCCAGGACATACATGGATACAAAGGTATCCCTGTCAGAGTTCCCAAGACGGATAAGAAGCCAATGAGCCACTTGGGCATTTCCGTATTCCTAAAAACAGGGTTAAACAGCATTGGCCAATGAGGCAAATGAGACAGAACCCAACCGGCACTCTGCTAATTTCAATGAAAACAGGTTTAGAAAATATTAATGTGTCGCAGAGCAATTTAATTGCCTTGCTGGAGCTTGCCGGAAACGGGGACCCCCTACTCGGGCGCTCGAAATTCTCGCAGAGCCGCAGCTGCGCTATTGCTTGGCAAGGGGTTAAATGCAAAATTGACTTTAGGCATCCTCCACTGGTGACCTTTGCTTGCATGCAAGGGGATGCTGGGAAACGAATCGCAAATTGCAGGACCCCAAGGAAGGTTGTCATGGCAACTCCGGCGGGGGGTAAAGCAATTAAAACAAACACAGCGAAGAGTCAGACCTCGAACAAAATTAAGAAAGCTTGCAGGTAGGCGCCTCTTCTCGCTACCCCACCCCCCCCCTCCAGGATCATTTGCATGCAAATCAGATCTGTTGCAAGTGTTGCTGGCAGTGCCAAGCCCGTCTCGTCTTCACCGGGGTGACCCTGGAGGGATGTCGCGGTGAATGCACGTTGAAAGGACGGCATGATGAATCCGCTCGGTATCAGCGGCCACGGAGACAGGATGATGGATTCATCACAAGGAAAGTGGACAGGGGTATCCATCATGCCGGAGGAGAGGCCTGGATAGCAAGCCAACTCCCGGGAGCCTCGCCGCGCTGACCGTAATTGCTGCACAGCGGCCAAAGGCCCCGTCGGTGCTGAGCAAGGGTAAACTCGATAATGAGGACGGCCTATGCGTCCCCAGGCGCCTCCGTCACGCAGACAATTTCACACCTATATGGGTCTCACAACACATTACCCAATGACATTTCATAATGGCTCCCAACGGTCCCTTTTACCGCCCAACCCCCCTCTGTCCCATTTCCTTCTGAGCTCTAAAGAACAGATCTGTAGAAGAACGATTTGTCCACCAATGCCAACCAACGGCATGTAATATGAGGACCTACCTAACCCATCCAATCCTTTTATATCCAATCAGACAGACCCCCATACTACATAGTGGTTGGTACAACAGAAGGACATTGTACAATCAGATTGTAACGTGTGTGCTGAGCTTTACTCAATGGATATGAATGTCTGGTCTCCAGGGCAGAGAGGAAAGCCTTAAAGTGCATGTAAACTCCAACAATGATCTTCTTTTATTTGTTCCCTTTTGGTGTGTTATATATCCCATTGAAAGCATTTCCTTATAGCTGTGCCAAAAGATACCTGTCCATCCTGCCAGAAATCTAGTGAGCCGATCACTTCCTGATCTGTCTCTGATTGTGCTGATTCTTATTCGCTATATTCTTTCCATTTATCTTTGTGGAGTACAGAATACCCCTCTCCTGTTTTATGGAGAAGAGAAGGGGAGGTGCCGGTGAGGGGTAGGTGGCAGAGTCTCTCTAAAGTTGATGACAGGGTCTCCTTAAAGATAGTGACAGGGTCTCCTTAAAGATAGTGACAGGGTCTCTTTAACGATAGTGACAGGGTCTCTTTAAAGATGGTGACAGGGTCTCTTTTAGGATGGTGACAGGGTCTCTTTTAGGATGGTGACAGGGTCTCTTTAAAGATTGTGACAGGGTCTCTTTAAAGATGGTGACAGGGTCTCTTTAAAGATGGTGACAGGGTCTCTTTAATATTGGTGATAGGGTCTCCTTAAAGTTGGTGACAGGTCTCTTTAAAGTTAATGACAGGGTCCCTTTAAACTTGGTGACAGGGTCTCTTTAAATGGCCGCACAGTGATGTCATAGCCGCAAACCATGTGACCTAGAGCTGCGTAAAAGCGGCGCCACATAGTACAAATAAAAAATGTTAATTTACTGAATTCTCGTTCCTCTCTCTCCCCCTCCCCCCTTCTCTCTGTACAGATCGCGGCGCTGGAGCGTCAAGTCTTCGACTTTTTGGGCTATCAATGGGCGCCCATCTTGGCCAACTTTCTACACATCATAGCCATCATATTGGGTCTGTTCGGCACCTTGCAGTACAGGCCGCGCTATGTCATCGCGGTAAGTGTGATGGAGAAGCGGGCACGGCGTCAGCGGGTCCATGTCTGCGCTACCAGAGGATTCTGGGAATTAAAGCAGTCACAGTTGGTTCATTAGTCTTAGCAGAATATACAAGGTGGTGTTCCTTTAAGAAAAAACCTGCGGTTAAAGTGCGTTTTCGAAGGGTGGACACCGCAAGATGGCGTCTGTTGCCCAGAGAGTGCTCCTCTCTGATTCGGTTCCACTGTATTACTGGGACCTGGCACAGCTCTATCGACCGCCATCAGTAAAGAACTCTCGCCGGACATGGGGGATGGCCGTTGATGGAGCTTTGCCATGAATGAAAGTGAATCAGAGACGGGCGCTGAAAAGGCTTCCCCGGCAATAAGGAGCACCCTGCGGTGTCCGCTCACAGGCAGGACTTTTCCTTTCAAAGTTTTAAACCCGGGTAAGGTTCACTTTAAATCTTAAAGCCACCAGCCTTCGTCTAGAAATGAAATAGCAGTATTTAGGTGAGAGAGCCCTTAAAGGAGCAATCCACCCCAGTCAGGGATCGTATATCCCTCTGGCCCCACATAGGAGTTGTAGTGCCGATTCACGTTGGGTGGTGCCAGCCTTTAATCCAATTGAATTATGTACGAGTCTGCTACTGCAATCCCCATTCCTCGAATTATTTGCATGAAGGCTGGGCACCGAAATCGAGTCAAATCTCCTCGGAGCGCCTAAAGCAGCTTTTCTCGGGAACAATTCTGGATTCTTCCACGCTGCAGCTAATACAAGAGGATTAAAATGAGTCAGCGTGACGCGTTGGTTTTTATTTTTAGAATCGGGATCGGGGAAGAGGCACTCGGCTCCTCTGCAGTCCCTTTAAATGAAGCGGTGCTCCCATTATTTGGGGGGGGGGGGG
>NW_017306285.1:2557726-2579071 GCF_000935625.1 Nanorana parkeri | reverse complement strand
CCCCCCTTCCCTGCCTGCTTCTACTATGGCCAATGGGACAGAACATTGGCCTGCTGCTGCAGTTGGATGGTTTACCCACCAACAAAATGGCGCCCACCGCACAGCAATGCCATTGAGCCCAATGGAACCATACAAACGCATTTCCCTTTAAATGAAGCATGCTCCTTTTTGAAGTTGGGGGGGGGCTGCTTCGCCATGCCACATGGGGATGCCCCGCCTCCCTGCCTGCTATTACTATGCCCAATAAGACAGAACATTGGCCTGCTGCTGCAATTGGATAGCTTACCCACCAACAAAATGGCGACCCACTGTTCAGCAATGCCATTGAGCCCAATGGAACCATACAAACGCATTTCTAGCACCTTGCAAAAAAAGAAGTTGGTGACAGGGTCTCTTTAAGTATTTACCAGCGTGCCGGATACACACTGACCCTGGCTAATCTCTTCTCTCCCCTCTCTTGCTTCCAGTACGCCATCTGGGCTGCCGTGTGGGTGACCTGGAATGTATTTCTGATCTGCTTCTACCTGGAAGTGGGCGATCTGTCTAAGGTAAGTCACTTCATGTCCTAAACGGCACCTCTGCTCCCCCCCTTGAGCCGTGACACCACAGTTCAATTAATTCAGTATGACCCCCCCAAATATTGGCACTGCATATTTGGATGTTGGGGGGCATGACCACAGCTCTGACCCAGGGCAAAGGTCAAGGCCTCGTGTTCCGGAGGCCTCCCAGCATTTTACTGACAAGATAAAGAGTACATGCAGACGCCACAAGGTGCTGTAGGAGGTCACATGACTTCCCTTTATTAATTATGAATGGATGAAGCATGTCGTGCTGAGCGATAATTACTTCATGCAGCCATCCCCCGCTCTGATCTCTACTGGATACATATAACACACACGTGTCATCACCTGTTCCATGTACATACCAAGCCGTGTCCTGCCTGCTCCATCGCTGAGGACCCCATTTGCCAACATTCCACGTCCATCTGTCGCTGCGCCGCGTCTGCTTTTCACATCCGGTTCTGCCACTTGGTATAAATATTTCACATAGTTGTGAATCCGATCACTGAAATCCCTGAGGATCCCTGGTATAGGGTGACAACGCTCTGTCCCCGTCTCCCAATGGGCAGCCGTGCGGTCACCCGTCACATGGACTCCCAGATGGCTGTTTTTTTTAACACACATTACACAGAGATGGTGCACTGTTGTCACCATCAGTGATCGCAACCTGAGAACTGCAATGGCCGCCATCGCTGGAGTGCATGTAGACAGGAAGTGGCTGCAAAGAAGCTGCAGGAGAGCCATTGACATTGTTCACCACACAAGCTCCTCCCCCCCCGTCATAGATGAGAATGATATAGAAGTGTGATCTGTACATTGATGGTGGTTGTGTTTTCTGCTCGCAGGACAGCGACCTTCTGACGTTCCACGTGTCGGAGCACCAGTCATGGTGGAGTGAACACGGACCCGGCTGTATCAGGAAGGAGGCCCCTGTGCCTGGCATGGCCAGCCTGGAGAGCCACTCTTACGTATCGGTGGTTGGGTGTGCCATCGGGTACCAGTACATCGAAGTGTTACACAGTGCCACGCAGATCATGTTGGCGGTAAGTTCAAGATTGATGTTCTTCCCAATGGTGGCCATGGTTCCCCCCCCCCATTATGAGGAGCTCCCACCATCCCCGTGCTGAGTTCCGGGTCTGTACACCTGCTGTGCCCATTATGAGGAGCTCCCACCATCCCCGTGCTGAGTTCCGGGTCTGTACACCTGCTGTGCCCATTATGAGGAGCTCCCACCATCCCCGTGCTGAGTTCCGGGTCTGTACACCTGCTGTGCCCATTATGAGGAGCTCCCACCATCCCCGTGCTGAGTTCCGGGTCTGTACACCTGCTGTGCCCATTATGAGGAGCTCCCACCATCCCCGTGCTGAGTTCCGGGTCTGTACACCTGCTGTGCCCATTATGAGGAGCTCCCACCATCCCCGTGCTGAGTTCCGGGTCTGTACACCTGCTGTGCCCATTATGAGGAGCTCCCACCATCCCCGTGCTGAGTTCCGGGTCTGTACACCTGCTGTGCCCATTATGAGGAGCTCCCACCATCCCCGTGCTGAGTTCCGGGTCTGTACACCTGCTGTGCCCATTATGAGGAGCTCCCACCATCCCCGTGCTGAGTTCCGGGTCTGTACACCTGCTGTGCCCATTATGAGGAGCTCCCACCATCCCCGTGCTGAGTTCCGGGTCTGTACACCTGCTGTGCCCATTATGAGGAGCTCCCACCATCCCCGTGCTGAGTTCCGGGTCTGTACACCTGCTGTGCCCATTATGAGGAGCTCCCACCATCCCCGTGCTGAGTTCCGGGTCTGTACACCTGCTGTGCCCATTATGAGGAGCTCCCACCATCCCCGTGCTGAGTTCCGGGTCTGTACACCTGCTGTGCCCATTATGAGGAGCTCCCACCATCCCCGTGCTGAGTTCCGGGTCTGTACACCTGCTGTGCCCATTATGAGGAGCTCCCACCATCCCCGTGCTGAGTTCCGGGTCTGTACACCTGCTGTGCCCATTATGAGGAGCTCCCACCATCCCCGTGCTGAGTTCCGGGTCTGTACACCTGCTGTGCCCATTATGAGGAGCTCCCACCATCCCCGTGCTGAGTTCCGGGTCTGTACACCTGCTGTGCCCATTATGAGGAGCTCCCACCATCCCCGTGCTGAGTTCCGGGTCTGTACACCTGCTGTGCCCATTATGAGGAGCTCCCACCATCCCCGTGCTGAGTTCCGGGTCTGTACACCTGCTGTGCCCATTATGAGGAGCTCCCACCATCCCCGTGCTGAGTTCCGGGTCTGTACACCTGCTGTGCCCATTATGAGGAGCTCCCACCATCCCCGTGCTGAGTTCCGGGTCTGTACACCTGCTGTGCCCATTATGAGGAGCTCCCACCATCCCCGTGCTGAGTTCCGGGTCTGTACACCTGCTGTGCCCATTATGAGGAGCTCCCACCATCCCCGTGCTGAGTTCCGGGTCTGTACACCTGCTGTGCCCATTATGAGGAGCTCCCACCATCCCCGTGCTGAGTTCCGGGTCTGTACACCTGCTGTGCCCATTATGAGGAGCTCCCACCATCCCCGTGCTGAGTTCCGGGTCTGTACACCTGCTGTGCCCATTATGAGGAGCTCCCACCATCCCCGTGCTGAGTTCCGGGTCTGTACACCTGCTGTGCCCATTATGAGGAGCTCCCATATCTCTTTAAGGTGGACTGTCCCTTTAAGAGTGTGTGGCGGTCTCCTCGCGGTGTCAGCGGTCCTCATGTTCTCGACATCGTTTCCTCAGAAGGATGAGGAGGAGGATGATGAGGAGGATGATGAGGAGGATAACAGAGATTATTTCTAGAACTCACATTTACAATGTTACTTTTGCACTCTGGGCCCCGCCCCTCGCTGTGCTGCCCCATGCGCGCCTTTCCAGAGGCATGTGACCTTTCCATGTCCCGCAGGGAGTCTCCCTGATACCGAGCATTCCTGAACCAATCCCCGGCCATCCTCCCCTCCAGCTGTGCCGGGCCCGGCAATACATCACTGGCATCATATGACACGCAGCCCAGTGCCGGGAACGCCTGCTGCTGTCCCATATTGTCATTCTTGTGTAGGGCATCCCCCTGCTGGATGAAGGCTTAAAGTGGACCTGTCATCCTCCATGCTACAAGCCTGAGTTTAGCTTTCATCTGATGTGTACCAGCTCATTATTAAGACAATGCTCCCTGTCACTCTGCTCTCTCCTCCTATCAGCATGCTCCAAGCCTGATATCTACCCTTCAGCTGGTGTGTATCATCTCAGTATAATGGGAGTTTGCAGTGAGCGGTGAGCCGATGGAAGGATGCTCCTCGTCTAATCTCCCGATTCTTCTTCTTCCCCAGCTCCTCGGCTTTGTCTACGCCTGTTATGTGACCAGCGTGTTCAGCGAGGAGGAGGACAGCTGTGAGTATATCCCTCTGTATACCTGGCCACACCCCAGTGTCAGGGCCCGCCTGATTGGATGGATGGTTGAGGTGTGGTAAAGGAGATTGTACAATCGGATTGTATGGTGGCCATCTTAGAGGGGGAGGAGCCTCCGCAGTGATAGATCCGGGGCCCCGGCTGATACCCCGACCTCCTCCCATCACCAGGACGGGACATCAATAGTTAGCGTCACGTGTCCCTCCATTGACCCAGATTCCGGTCCATCCCCCCCGCCTCTCTGCTCTCCCCTCCTGTCCGCCTGCATGCCCGCGCCATTGTTTGGTTTGCTTTTCTTTCTTTCAGTTGATTTCATTGGTGGATTTGATCCATTCCCCCTCTACCATGTCAATGAAAAGTCCCATCACCCGCTGTTCAAGCAGAGCTATTTGTAAGTATATGCTGTCCAGTACCAGCCAATCAGATCAAGGCCAGGGCGGGCGGACTGACCAATCACATCTTTCGGGGTAGACTATGACTGAGGCAGCTGGAGCTCCAGGGAGTTTATAAAGCCCGATCCCATAGTACAGCGGCCCCACGTATATCATTATTATAATAAAGCAAGCGTGCAAATACAACCTGTTACCTTCCTCTGGCTGTCCACAGTCAGCCGCCAGCAGGAGCCCAACTCACTTTCCTTGTTCTGACCCCGCTCACCTCTTCTGGGGATCTCAGTCACCTGACCACTGATCCTAGATCCACTCCACCACCAGCAGTCACCTGACCGCTGTACTGATTCCTGATCTTAGATCCACTCCACCCCCAGCAGTCACCTGACCGCTGTACTGATTCCTGATCTTAGATCCACTCCACCCCCAGCAGTCACCTGACCGCTGTACTGATTCCTGATCTTAGATCCACTCCACCCCCAGCAGTCACCTGACCGCTGTACTGATTCCTGATCTTAGATCCACTCCACCCCCAGCAGTCACCTGACCGCTGTACTGATTCCTGATCTTAGATCCACTCCACCCCCAGCAGTCACCTGACCGCTGTACTGATTCCTGATCTTAGATCCACTCCACCCCCAGCAGTCACCTGACCGCTGTACTGATTCCTGATCTTAGATCCACTCCACCCCCAGCAGTCACCTGACCGCTGTACTGATTCCTGATCTTAGATCCACTCCACCCCCAGCAGTCACCTGACCGCTGTACTGATTCCTGATCTTAGATCCACTCCACCCCCAGCAGTCACCTGACCGCTGTACTGATTCCTGATCTTAGATCCACTCCACCCCCAGCAGTCACCTGACCGCTGTACTGATTCCTGATCTTAGATCCACTCCACCCCCAGCAGTCACCTGACCGCTGTACTGATTCCTGATCTTAGATCCACTCCACCCCCAGCAGTCACCTGACCGCTGTACTGATTCCTGATCTTAGATCCACTCCACCCCCAGCAGTCACCTGACCGCTGTACTGATTCCTGATCTTAGATCCACTCCACCCCCAGCAGTCACCTGACCGCTGTACTGATTCCTGATCTTAGATCCACTCCACCCCCAGCAGTCACCTGACCGCTGTACTGATTCCTGATCTTAGATCCACTCCACCCCCAGCAGTCACCTGACCGCTGTACTGATTCCTGATCTTAGATCCACTCCACCCCCAGCAGTCACCTGACCGCTGTACTGATTCCTGATCTTAGATCCACTCCACCCCCAGCAGTCACCTGACCGCTGTACTGATTCCTGATCTTAGATCCACTCCACCCCCAGCAGTCACCTGACCGCTGTACTGATTCCTGATCTTAGATCCACTCCACCCCCAGCAGTCACCTGACCGCTGTACTGATTCCTGATCTTAGATCCACTCCACCCCCAGCAGTCACCTGACCGCTGTACTGATTCCTGATCTTAGATCCACTCCACCCCCAGCAGTCACCTGACCGCTGTACTGATTCCTGATCTTAGATCCACTCCACCCCCAGCAGTCACCTGACCGCTGTACTGATTCCTGATCTTAGATCCACTCCACCCCCAGCAGTCACCTGACCGCTGTACTGATTCCTGATCTTAGATCCACTCCACCCCCAGCAGTCACCTGACCGCTGTACTGATTCCTGATCTTAGATCCACTCCACCCCCAGCAGTCACCTGACCGCTGTACTGATTCCTGATCTTAGATCCACTCCACCCCCAGCAGTCACCTGACCGCTGTACTGATTCCTGATCTTAGATCCACTCCACCCCCAGCAGTCACCTGACCGCTGTACTGATTCCTGATCTTAGATCCACTCCACCCCCAGCAGTCACCTGACCGCTGTACTGATTCCTGATCTTAGATCCACTCCACCCCCAGCAGTCACCTGACCGCTGTACTGATTCCTGATCTTAGATCCACTCCACCCCCAGCAGTCACCTGACCGCTGTACTGATTCCTGATCTTAGATCCACTCCACCCCCAGCAGTCACCTGACCGCTGTACTGATTCCTGATCTTAGATCCACTCCACCCCCAGCAGTCACCTGACCGCTGTACTGATTCCTGATCTTAGATCCACTCCACCCCCAGCAGTCACCTGACCGCTGTACTGATTCCTGATCTTAGATCCACTCCACCCCCAGCAGTCACCTGACCGCTGTACTGATTCCTGATCTTAGATCCACTCCACCCCCAGCAGTCACCTGACCGCTGTACTGATTCCTGATCTTAGATCCACTCCACCCCCAGCAGTCACCTGACCGCTGTACTGATTCCTGATCTTAGATCCACTCCACCCCCAGCAGTCACCTGACCGCTGTACTGATTCCTGATCTTAGATCCACTCCACCCCCAGCAGTCACCTGACCGCTGTACTGATTCCTGATCTTAGATCCACTCCACCCCCAGCAGTCACCTGACCGCTGTACTGATTCCTGATCTTAGATCCACTCCACCCCCAGCAGTCACCTGACCGCTGTACTGATTCCTGATCTTAGATCCACTCCACCCCCAGCAGTCACCTGACCGCTGTACTGATTCCTGATCTTAGATCCACTCCACCCCCAGCAGTCACCTGACCGCTGTACTGATTCCTGATCTTAGATCCACTCCACCCCCAGCAGTCACCTGACCGCTGTACTGATTCCTGATCTTAGATCCACTCCACCCCCAGCAGTCACCTGACCGCTGTACTGATTCCTGATCTTAGATCCACTCCACCCCCAGCAGTCACCTGACCGCTGTACTGATTCCTGATCTTAGATCCACTCCACCCCCAGCAGTCACCTGACCGCTGTACTGATTCCTGATCTTAGATCCACTCCACCCCCAGCAGTCACCTGACCGCTGTACTGATTCCTGATCTTAGATCCACTCCACCCCCAGCAGTCCCCTGACCGCTGTGCTGATTCCTGTTCCTAGATCCACTCCACCACCAGCAGTTACCTGACCACTGTGCTGATTCCTGATCCTAAATCCACTCCACCACATATGAATGGCCGCTCACCAGATGGCACACCCCCTCCCCCTCCCCCCACACCTGGGTGATTAGAGACCAATTGAAGCTTGTGTGTAATGAATCCAGGTTCAGGTTATCCGCAGAATGTCAGTGGTTGTCATCCGTCGGATTCCCCACTTGGAATGCCGATCCTCAGTTGTCACCAGAAGAGTACAGACTGCACTGAACACTCGATTTCATAAAACTTTATTAACACCGGATGTTTCGGCTCACATGAACACAGGTCATGTGATGACACTGGTGCCCCGAAGCTCCGCCCTACATGAGACATCCTCAAGAGCCACAGGCCCTTAATATATATAATATAGTGACCACAGCTGGTATTTCATGTGACAAAACATAGAAACATTGTATATGCTCCAAAAATCGTTGTAGGTGGTCTCCCATCCAGGTACTGACCAGAGCCAAACCTGCTTAGCTTCCTGAATCAGACACGTCCTGAGCAACACGGCCACAGATATCAATGGTTCATGTATGAGAGGGTTTATAGCCGAGTGATCAGACAACGAGCTCATACGAAAAATACAAAACAATAAACTAGATTATTATTTCCATCCTTAATATATATATAAAAGAGTGACCACAGCTAGGATTTCATAGGACAAAACATAGAAACATTGTATATCCTTGTAGGGGGTCTCCCATCCAGGAACTGACCAGGGTTCATTGTGCTTGGCTTCCTCCTGAGAAACATGGACATGGACATCAATCTAAGCTGTCGCTGCAGTGATAGAAGTGCAGTGATAAAGTGCAGTGATAAAGCGCAGTGATCAGACTACGAGCTCATACTAAAGATGCAAAACAATAAACTCAGTGACTATTCCCATCCTTAATATACTGTATATAAAAGAGTGACAACAGTTAGTATTTCATATCACAAAAGATGGAAACATTGTATATGCTCCCAAAAGTCTTAAGCGGATCTCTCATCATAATACTGACCAGAACCAAACCTGCTTAGCTTTCAGATCCAGGCCCCCTTTTGACCATAGACGTCAATGTCCCCTGTACAGGAAGGTTTGTCCCTCTGATCAGCCAATGAACTCATACTAAAAATACAAAACAATATACTAAATTACTATTACCATCCCTAATATATATAAAAGAGTGACCGCAGCCAGGATTTAATAGGACAAAACATAGAAACATTTTATATTCTCCCAAAAGCCACAGCGGTGTCTCCCATCCAGGTAGTGACCAAGGCTCATCATGATCAGTTTCCAAAATCAGACATTTCCAAACCAATGTTGGTATAGGGATCAATGTAAGCCGTTACAGCAGTGATAAAGTACTGATCAGGCAATGTGTTCATACTAAAAATATAAATCAATAATCTAGATTATTATTACCATCCCTAATATATATAAAAGAGTGACCACAGCTAGGATTTCATAGGACAAAACATAGAAACATTGTATATCCTCCCAAAATCCAGATCTCAGGGGCGTTCCCCATCTAGGTAGTGACCAGGGCTCATTGTGCTTAGCTTCCAGAACCAGACACCTCCTGAGAAACATGGCCATGGATATCAATCTAAGCCGTCGCTGCAGTGATATCGCACTGATCAGACAACGAGCTCATACTAAGAATACAAAACAATAAACTGGATTATTAAGTGGAACTGAGCATGCTTAGCTTCCAAAATCATACAACTCCAGAGAAATGAAGACACAGATGTCGAGCTGACCCAGGCGTGAAGTGTTTTCCCACTGATCCGACAAAGAGCTCATACTAAAAATACAAAACAATAAGCTATATTTATCACTGCTGCAACAGCTTACATTGATCCCTATGGCCACATATACAGTATATTAAAGGAGAACTATGAGGGGGGTGCTTTCCACTCACCTCATAGTTCTAGCCGACCTGTGACAAAGAGAATGTCACAGGTCGGCTCAGTAGATCGGGAGGTGAGCGAACACATACCGGCGTTCGCTCACCTCTCGATCCTGTCACGGCTCTCTGCCGTGACAGGGGAGGGACTGGATATCAATCTAAGTCAGATCATCAGTAATATCGCACTGATCAGACAATGAGCTCATACGAAAAATACAAAACAATAAACTGGATTATTATTACCATCCCTAATATATATAAAAGAGTGACCACAGCTAGGATTTCATAGTTAAAAATAGGTCTAACTAATGCCATACCCCATACTATACCATACAACATAAACTCTGTATTGACTTCATATTAATATTGAAATGCAGTCATGAAAACAAATGAAGACAAATAGACACACGATGGTTTCCATGGTAATACATGCCACAGATCAGCAGAACAGTGAGTACACAGAGGGGATTTGTTTTTTTTCTGGTTAGATGAGAGTTCTGGTTAGTTGAATTGTGGATAACAGAGAGTTTACTGTATATATAAAAGAGTGATCGCAGCTAGTATTTGACAAAACATAGAAACATTGAATACCCTCCCAAAATCCAGAAGGGGTTCTCCCATCCAGGTACTGACCAGAGATGAGCCAGTATAGCTTCTAGAAGTCAAACAGCTGATGGGAAATAGGGCCACAGACATCAATCAGGCATCTAAGGTTTGTAGTACTGATCAGGCAATACTTTATACTACAAATACAAAACAATAATCTAAATTATTATTCCCATCCTTAATATATGTATGTAAAAAAGAGTGACCACAGCTATTGTTATCCATAACAAAACATAGAAACATTGTATATCTCCTCACAATCCATAGAAAGCTAATAGCATCCAGTATTCCAGGGGGGTCTTCCATCCAGGTACTGACCAAAGATGAGCCTGCTTAGCTTCCAAAACATGACACCTGCCAAGGAACGGTTTATAGACATCAAGACCGCTCATTTCCAATCCATAGAAAGCCCAGAAAGGGGTTTCCCGTCCAGATACTGACCAGAGAAAAGGGTGCCTAGCTTCCAAAATCAGACTCAGCCATAGCACTGTGGCCAGAGACATCATGTTGTCAGGTGATATGAGCTTAAACATTGTATATCCTCCCAAAAACCATATAAAGCCAGTAGGAGGGTATCCCATCCAGGTACTGGCTAGAGACAAGTCTGCATAGCCTCCAAAACCAGACATATCCAGGAAAACATGGCCAAAAATGAACCTGGTAGACAGATGACGTAATATCACATTGATTAGCCGATGAGTTCATACTAAAAAAAATCAAACCAATTATCCAAATGACTATTCCCATACTTAATATATAAAAGAGTGTATTTAATAGGACAAAACACAGGAACATTGTATATCCTCCTAAGGGAGGATCTGCCAAAACAAGAGGGGGGGGGTCTTCCATCCAGATACGAACCAAAGATGAGCCTGCTTAGCTTGAAAAACATGACACCGCCCAAGGATCAGTGTATAGACATCAAGAACACTCATTTCAAATCCATAGGAAGCCAGAAAGGGGTCTCCCATCCAGGTACTGACCAGAGAAAAGGGTGCCTAGCTTCCAAAATCAGACTCAGCCATAGACATCAAGCTATACGTCAGGTGATATGAGCTCATACTAGAAATACAGAACAATAAACTAAATCCCTATTCTCATCCTCTAAACCACAAAAGAGTGACCACAGCTAGTATTAAATAGGACAAAACATAGAAACATTGTATATCCTCCCAAAAGCCAGAAGGGGGATATCCCATCCAGGTACTTGCCAGAGACAAGTCTGCTTAGCTTCCAAAAACAAGACAAGTCCAGGAAAGCATGGCCCAAGACTTGAAGCTAGTAGACCAGTGACGTGATATCACACTGATTAGCCGATGAGTTCATACTAAAAAAAAAAAATAATCCAAATGACTATTGCCATACTAAATATATAAAAGAGTGACCACAGCTGATATATAAGATGTATATCTTCTCAATATCCATATAAAGCAAGAACAGGATCTCCCATCCAGGTACTGACCAGAACCAAGCTTGCTCAGCTTAAAGAATGTGACACTAGCCAAGGAACACAACCATAGAAATGGCTGTGGACCAAAGAGGAATATCAGATAATTAAAAAACAGTTCTTATCAGATTTATTATCAATAAAACAATTTATATTTCACTCATCATTCATAAATCCATCTAGTCTTAGGTATTGAGGTCTCCCTAGTCCTGTTACAACCCTCCAGTGAAAGGAAGGGGGGGTCATCTATAGCTATGAATTTTATACCCATAGGCTTTTTATTATAAGGCGGAGCACAATTGGCACACAAACTATGTCCCTACAACATTTTTTAAAATATAATTAACATGTTCCTTTGATCTCATGGAGGAGGTACGTAGACGACGTTCTTCTCATTTGGAATGGCATCATTACCAAACTCCTTTATTCCTACTTGCAGTGCCCGTGTGTTCCCAACAACATACTACAGTGCAGACCATACGGGAAATGCAAATCTAGACTGAGACCGGCATATAATAAAAATATTAATGGTATTCATTTCCAGTGTGATTAAACAGAGGAGATCTTTAACACTTCACATGTGGCTATATTGCTGTGAGTATTGCTGTTTTTGGAAGCTAATCAGGCTTGGCTCTGGTCAGTAGTTGGATGGAAGACCTCGTCTGGATTTTGGCAAGAGATCATATGTTTTGTCATTATAAATACTAGCTGTGATCATATATATATATATATCGATATATATATATATATATATATCTATATAGGAATAGTAATTCATTTTGCGCACTTGCTGCTGTTTTATATTTTTAGGATGAACTCATTATCTGATCAATGTAATATGACTTCTTATATGGGAGAGACTGATGTGGTGTGACCACAGCCACATATTCCTCCAATATAGTTCAAAGATCTCATTCGAAGCCAGGGCCCGTGGCCCCTGAGGACATCTCATGTAGGGCACAGCTGCAACATTTGGTTTGGTCAAGCCGGCATTTTACTGTTTTAACAAACTGGAAGTTCAGTTATATCCTTTATCATTGGATCCAAGTGGGGAATCCGACGGATGACAACTACCAACATTCTGTAGATAACCTGAGCCTGGATTCATTAGATACAAGCTTCTGTTGGCCTCTAAGCACCCAGGGGCCTGCCATCTGGTGAGAGGCCATTCATGTGTGTTGGTGGAGATCAGGTTGAAAGAAAAAGAACAAAGAAACAAACAGAAAGAAAGAAAAAGAAACAAACAGAAAGAAAGAAAGAAAGAAAAAGAAACAAACAGAAAGAAAGAAAGAAAAAGAAACAAACAGAAAGAAAGAAAAAGAAACAAACAGAAAGAAAGAAAAAGAAACAAACAGAAAGAAAGAAAAAGAAACAAACAGAAAGAAAAAGAAACAAACAAAGAAAGAAAAAGAAACAAACAGAAAGAAAGAAAAAGAAACAAACAGAAAGAAAGAAAAAGAAACAAACACAAAGAAAGAAAGAAAGAAAGAAACACAAAGAAAGAAAGAAAGAAACACAGAAAGAAAGAGAGAAACACAGAAAGAAAGAAAAAGAAAGAAACACAGAAAAAAAGAAAAAGAAAAACACAGAAAGAAAGAAAAAGAAACACAGAAAGAAAGAAAAAGAAACACAGAAAGAAAGAAACAGAAAGAAAGAAACACAGAAAGAAAGAAAAAGAAACAAACAGAAAGAAAAAGAAAGAAAAGACCCATGTTTATGGAGCTCAAACCTATAAGGAGGTTTAATACTCGTGGTGCAGCATTCCAGCTATATGGATTACTCTCATCTATGTGCAGATTGAGCTGTTTTAAGAAACAACTTGCTGCAAGTGAGAATGATTGGCAGATGGGTTGCGCACCACCTTTGAATAGCAGAAGCAGTCCTTCACATTACAGATATGTCCTTGTAACAGATATCAGCCTACGAGCCGGGCGCTTTTATAGCCTAATAGGTCATTCTGATCACTGCTGGGGGAAGTGACTAACAATCCATCATACTGTAGAGAACACAATCCATCAATACACTACAAGACAAGTGACAGCACAAGATGGAGAGCTTTGCCATGTGTGTAATCACAGAGGTGGTCAGTCTCCTCCCCCTGCGCTGAGTGACAACCAGCAGTGACCACATAAGTACTTTTCCAATAACAGGAATGTGATTTATATATATTTATTTTTTCTTATTTTATTTCCTATAGTAACAACTTTCATTTTTGTATTTCATGCGGTAGGTCCTCCACCACTCTTACTGTAAAGAATCCCTTCCTAAATTGATGGTAAACCGATCTACTTTCCCCATACACAGCTAACGTGTCCAGTAAAGAGACAATAATCATAATTAACATTGATCAATGATTCACAATCAGGTCACTTGCTTGTCGTCATAGTTTCATGGCATTTTCCACATCTGACTTTCTTCCATCTTCACCATAGGCCGGCGTAAGTGAGACGAGCGACAAACAAGTGCAGCTACAGGAAGTCTTGAGAGCCAGCACACAGGCTCCGCCTTCATCTGGACCACATACAGGGCCAGGGATTCACCTGCAATAAGAATCTGGACTGTGCATACCGCATGGCAGCAAAGAGACTATGGTGTTGGGACTGCGCACTACTGACTGTTACTGGGCCAGTGTCCCATGAGCACTGCTCTTCCTGTCCTCACCCACTCAGTTTCCTAGGCCCTCTGACTCCGCCCACATGTCAAACCCTTTGCTCTGCCTACAGTACTCCAGACGTAGTTCGCTGCCATCATCCAGTGGCGGCACAACCAGGTGATGATTGATGAGTTTTTTCCTTTAAGGTTTAATAAAAGTTGTCACATGATAGTTTACAGAAACAGGCTACACGTCATACTGGGGAGGTGAGGGGGGAGTCACTTATACATACTTTTGCCCACTGGGTGATCAATGTACATTGAAAGAATGTTACACTGTTATAGATATCAGCCCTTCCCCATTCTGAAGGAAACCTGAATAGGAGGGTCACTAAAACCAGCAAGTGCACCTTCTGTGTTCTAATGAGGAAAGATGCAGAAGAGAAAAACATGACCACTCAGTGGGAGGGTCAGGGTCATTATAACCACCTGGTGCACCTTGTGTGTTTTAATGTGGAAAGGTGCAGTACTTTAAAAGTAGTTTACTCCCTTAAGGAGCATATCACTAAAAACAGTCAGCCTTCATCTGATGCCGGATAGGTCTTCAGGCTGCTCATGGGTAGAACAAGTACTGGTGGTGGAAAGTGCAGCACATGGGTCACCACTTTCTACTACTCAATGAGACGGATCAGACAGCTAATGGGCCCAGGTGCAAGCAGAGACAGGCAGAGGTCTACTACTCCTGGTCGGGTTCTTCCAGGCTGTAGCCATGAACCCGGGGTAGGCATCACTGGCATTCCAGCTGGGGTGAAACTACAAATCTTATGTCTATCATACCCATGGCTGTCCATTTAGCAATGTCTCAGGGGGGGATGTGTAGTTTCACATCTGGAGTACAGAGGTTGCCTACCCCTGATCTATGATACAGTCTGGAAGAATGCATTAGCAGACATCAGCATACCCCTGCCATATACATACATCAGCCTACCCCTGCCATATACATACATACATCAGCCTACCCCTGCCATATACAGACATACATCAGCCTACCCCTGCCATATACATACATCAGCCTACCCTTGCCATATACATACATCAGCCTACCCCTGCCATATACATACACTGAGGGGCGCTATAAAGTGATTGGACCAAGAAAACCAGTGACATGTAATCATCATCATAGCCATCAGCATGACAGGTGACCATCTGCATCCTTGCCAACTGGCCCCCAATGAGCTGTTACAAAGTCGCCTGGCGATTTTAGATTCTAAAGCCTAAGGTTCCACCAGAGGTGTCTAGGGGGGGCTCAGCCAGGTGTGGCTCATTGACCCATTAGCTGGTACCTGCATAGTTCTGGGGTCTCTTCCACTATGGAATCTGTTTTCCTGCCTTCTCTTGAAAAGCTAGACACTTTCTAGAATGGAAATCGGATTTTATAAAGCGCTACCTTTTACAAAGTGGTTTTATAGGAGGAAAAGGGTCAACCCCAGCATTGTGATGTGGAATAGCAGAGCAGATGACAGTCAATGAGGGACATTCCAGACTGCAGCAGGTGTCCTAGTGGAAGCCACGAGACTGTAGGGCAATGCTGCCCTCTAATGGTCAAATAAGGGTACAGCATTGCAGCCTAGTGACCTTTACACTAAACAAATCTAATTCTACCAATGCATCTCTATGTACGGTATGACGATTAACAGACATGACAGGTGTAAAATGCTGTGATTTTGAAATACTTGCAGAGCCTTCATTTCCGGCTTTGAAAGGGAAAAATGACTTCCCTGTTTGCTAACGCAATGCACACTGGGATTGCCTTGCCACCAGAGCATTGCAGGGAAGTAGATTTCACATCACTGTGCCCCACAGAAGGCAAGTGGGATAGAAGAACCTGAAGGCGTTTCTCTTGTTTTTGGATGGGGAAGAGAAAGATGGGCTGTAGTTTCAGTATAATGCACAATGACAGGGCCTGACAATAAAATATGCCTTCCAGCTATCCAAAACCAGATCATTTCCTTGCGGGGCCTAGAAGACTATATTTCCTACCTGTTTGAATGCCAGCAGCACAGGCCCATGGAAAGCCACAGGCCCATGGAAAGCCGTAGACATTTAACAGAACTCAGACAGGTTTTTGTAACCAAAAATACTTTATTGAATACCACATCATTAATAGTTGAATAGCAGGTCATAAATAGTTAAACTACACAAGTTGGCCACGATGGCCATTGTCAAACACAAAAGGCACACAGGGCTACCAAAGATTAAGTCACAAAAAAAGCTTGCTGTAAAAATAGTATAAAATGGGGGTCTGGGTCACACGTCCACTTCGGTATGGGGACAGGCTGCCGTTGTGTAGCTGCATGTGGCACAACCCTATCAACTGGAACTGGATGCTTCCAGACAAGCTCCTTGTTCAGTGGTGGCTTGAGGCAGAGGGATCATGCTTGATGTATCCAGTAATGTTGGAGAGGAGAATGAACCTGCATGGCATTTGTAAGAAAAAAGGGTTACAGCTTAGAGCAAGGGGTAGGCAACTTTGCTGTTTACTACAATTCCCATGAGGCATTGCGAGACTAAGCCACAGGCATGGCTGATTACCTCCCCAGTGCTGCCCCTCCCTCTCCTGTGCTTCTGTATAGAGAATGTAAGGTTGATGTAAAGTCAATTCCAGGTAGTTGCAGAGCTGCAGTAGTCTGGTACCCCCTTGGAGTTGGAGGCATGAAGGTATATGCAGTTTCACTACTGCTGGGGCTGCCTACCCCTGGCTTAAGCTTTGCTTCTAGCCAACAGTCTAAATACTTATATGGTCAGCCCTGCAGAGATAGATGGAGCATTGCAGGACCAAGCAAGACTGATTGCTACTACACGCAACTTGTCTAGTTTACTCCATAGGGAGCCAATTGTTACAAATATATTTTGCCCTCAGGATTGGGCTACTACAAGTCTGTGCGGCACTAGTCTCAGATAACTGCCAGCTCAGCGTCACTGCATTCACAGTACGAGTCTTTACAGAGAAGCAATGCAGGATGTCGGGGGATATCTGCATTGCTTATCCTTAGTCAGGGGCTTGAAGTTTGAATGGCAAAGGCAGCCGGATGACCAGCATTTTCAGGTGTCATCAATGGCAACCTCTGGCTTGGTCAGGCTTTATTGTTAAGCCGTGTTCTAGCCCATTATACATGTAAAGCAGAGCTCCAGGGGGACACCAGACATTACTGCAGCTCTGCAGCACTAAATCAGCAAGCCCCCTACACGCCCTACACAGCAAGCCCCCTACACGCCCTACCCAGCAAGCCCCCTACACGCCCTACCCAGCAAGCCCCCTACACGCCCTACCCAGCAAGCCCCCTACACGCCCTACCCAGCAAGCCCCCTACACGCCCTACCCAGCAAGCCCCCTACACGCCCTACCCAGCAAGCCCCCTACACGCCCTACCCAGCAAGCCCCCTACACGCCCTACCCAGCAAGCCCCCTACACGCCCTACCCAGCAAGCCCCCTACACGCCCTACCCAGCAAGCCCCCTACACGCCCTACCCAGCAAGCCCCCTACACGCCCTACCCAGCAAGCCCCCTACACGCCCTACCCAGCAAGCCCCCTACACGCCCTACCCAGCAAGCCCCCTACACGCCCTACCCAGCAAGCCCCCTACACGCCCTACCCAGCAAGCCCCCTACACGCCCTACCCAGCAAGCCCCCTACACGCCCTACCCAGCAAGCCCCCTACACGCCCTACACAGCAAGCCCCCTACACGCCCTATACAGCAGCTCTGAAGGAAGGGCAGTACTGGGGAGCCAATCAGGTGTGCTGCAAGCATGTGTGCTGATAAGGTACATGATAGATGAAGTGTGCAGAGCGACAACCACACCAGTCTGCTATTGCTCTTACACTCCAGTAAGAAGCCTGAGGAGACACCACTGCATCCTTCCTATAGTGCAGGGGTAGGCAAACACTAGCTGTGGTGAAACTACAAATCTGACCATGCATCTGCCTCTAGGAGTCATGCCTGTGGCTGTCAGTCTTGCAGTGCCTAATGGGATTTGCAGTTGCGCCATAGCTGGAGGGCTGGAGTTTGCCTAACCTCTGCTATAGTGATGCCATTCCCTTGTCTTTGCCATCTAGTAGGACTAAATCCTAGGACCTGGATGGACAGAAATACAAGCCCTTGGCAAGTACACAGTGACTGATGCTTGTGTTCAAAGAGGACCAGTTACATCTACAGATGTGATGCTAGCCTGCTCTAGACAAGTGCCCATTCTGGAATATCCAAGTGATGGAAAGCATCTTATTTGGTCAAACCACTTGAGGTTGCGGCAGTACTTAGTGGGGACAGGTTATAGTTTAGGGGAAGGATAATGCAAGCTTGCTCACCTGCCAACTCAAGACATGAAGGCCCGCATGCTGCCTCTGATGGTTGCCCTACAAATGGGACAATGTCTGAGATTCGGGGCACAGTCCACACAGACCACCAGGTGCCCACAAGGTACAAAGACCATAGACACATCTTTGTCCATACAGACTTTACACGTCCTTTCCTCCTTCAGGCGTCGAAGCTGTTCCTCTGCGCTGAGTGGAGTTTCTGCAGAAGGAAAATGGTGAACATTTAGGAGCCACCTTCACACAACCTCCACTACTTGTGCCCAACCAAAACTGGTAATACCATGTAGTGGTAGATTATGCCCTCACTTGACAGCATTGACCTCAAGATTTCTATCATAAGCAACAACATTTTGAAAGTCAAAAGTTTACCTGGCTTAGGGGCCTGGGAAGAAGAGCTTTGTGCAGGACCTTCTGGAATTCGAGCAGGTTCTGGAAAGAGAACAGTCACATCAAACAGGGCTGCACAAGAACCCAAAAAAGACCTGCACCCAAAGAGCTGGATGAGTAGGGAGACCTCAAATAGTAAGTCCATCTGACTGCAACCTTCTACTAGCGATACCCTGACCTGGATAAATGAGATCCTTCAGACATTGTACCTTCACTGACCTTAGTTGGCTTCCCACCACTGGCTTCAAGAAGGGAAAAAGATGCCTAAAATGGGATACCCAGAACAATGGCCACCATAGGGACCTTCATCTAGCCCTAGCTGCCTCAAAAGGAAGCTGATGTGAGAAATATCTGATGCCAGAGGCCTGGATGTCTAACCATTCCTATTTTAGTGGCCAATAAGGAAGTACCAAGGAGAATTCTGACTTCAATGGCTGCATACCTGGTCACTATGGGGAGATCAGATCAGCATGACATCTTCAAAGGCACATTAAAAAGCGTTGCGATAGACTCCCTTTAAAGAGGACCTCCAAGCACATATCAAAGGACAATGTCATGCAGCCCTCTATTACAAGGTATATAAAAAAAAATTTTTATGCAAGCAGTGCAAGCCTCTGAATCTGACCTGGTCTTAGTCTCCTCTACAGCCAAGCTGAGACTGGGAGTGAGAAGCAGCCAATTAGTTTTACTGCAGTCCTCGTGTGCCAATAAGGGGCATTCTGATAGGAGAGGGCAGAGTGACATGAGCTCCCCACTATGGCACTTTCACTGTCCTGTCATAGGCTGGAGCAGAGAAATAAAGTCGCCTGTCCATCTGAGAATGGACAAATACAAATCTTGTAATACATTATTCAGATGTTTGCCTGAAGTTGAGATTTAACACCCACACAGGCCAACACTCAACCATCACACATGTTATAAAAGGAGATTGTGCAAGCACATTGCATCTAACAACTGTAGAGGAAGGACCTACCTGAATGGATACAAACTAGATAGTTTAGATCCTCGTATGACAGTTTAGGTAAATCTAATAGATTTGGAAGGATTGTACCTTGATTGGCGAGCTTTAGGCTCAGGCTATGTGTACCTGGGGTCTGTGGCACTCTCTCCTCTTCTGCATGCGCTACATCATCCAACAGTTCAGTGACCAGCTCAGACAAGCAGTTGTAAGGGGTCCCGACCAGCAGGAATCGGCTCTGCACCACACTGGCCACCAAGCTTTCATCAAAGCCCATCTGCAGGGCACCCTGCACTATGGACGACTGGAGGTAGTCCTGCCAGTGCCCTGGGGAATCTGCAAGGGACCAGCAGGGCAGGGGTTAATGTGGAGAAAAAGAAAGTCCTACAGTGACACTCTACAATATTCCTAATTAAGTCTGGTTAGTATTTTCGTGATAATTTAGGAGAGGTAGACCCTGCACAGTCCCTATGATGAAGGCTTTAGCGCTGGGGTATCCAAACTGCAGCCCTCCAGCTGTTGTGGAACCAAGTTCCATAAGGCATTGAAAGATTGACTGTCACAGGTATGACTCCAAGTCATACCTGTGACAGTCAGTCACAGGTGCATGATGGGATTTGCAGTCCCAGAACAGCTGGAGGGCAGGTGCTTGGCTTCCCCCACTTTAGCATATGTGGTGTAGAAGATTCATGGTCAAGGGTTACTGTAGCTTTGAACGCTGTTTCCCTGTAACTATAGCACTGGGAGACTTGGTGAGTGGCCTCAGTTATTAAAGCTGAACTCCCAGCCAAGGGACACGATATTTTACCCAACTGCAGGGGGGACGGACATATCTTGTACTTCCAGACAGGGCTGTGCTGTGTGGCAGAACTGTAAATCTCAGGACTGGATAGGAATAAAAGCTCTAAAGATTGTCCTCATCCGTTTTACATCATAAAACTCCCACAGCCTGACCAAAGGGTTGGCATTACAAAAAGGTGTGAGGTTTATAGTGGAGGTAAAACCAAATGACAAATCTCACTCAATGCAATTCCAAAGTTCTGTCTTTGTAACTATTGAGCTCTTCTCAGACCACCCAGGAGAAACCCTGCCATGAAGGACTGTGTATAGGCACTTCCTGCCGAGTTACAAAGCTCTGCCTGCATCTCCCAATGGTGCACCTGTGTTGTCACTGTCACATGCACTTCTAGTAAAGACTGCATTCAGTCATCCTGACCTATACCAAGCACCTATTGCTTGAGGGTACATAGAGGGTAAGTGGCTGCAAAGAGACCACACGAATAACTGATGTCTAGCAGGACAAGCCAGCACCAAGGTTTCAAGTTCCTTCCCCCTTATAAGCCCCAGGGCATCAACACACAAGCCCAAGAGACCTCAATAGCTGCAGCAGAAGGATGGACTTGGGAATCTAGGTCAACCTGCAGGCCAAGCTTTGGGTGCAATGGTTCCAAGAAAACTAGGCAACCCAACATTTTGAAGACTACACACTGGACAAGGTAGTGAACATTTCTATAGCTCAAGCATGCTGAAACCCAGTTCCTGTAATAAGATTTGAGAGCCACATTTTGAATGAGTTCCCAGCAGGCTGATTTTGCTTGTTTCCAGATAAGTTCTCTTTAAACAGGTTCTTTCCGCCAGGCATGCCCCAGAGCGGTACCTCCTGCTCGGGGTGAGGCATTCCCCAGCCTGCCCACGTGAGGCATTCCCCAGACCCC
>NW_017306285.1:2544208-2557588 GCF_000935625.1 Nanorana parkeri | reverse complement strand
ACACGGGGCGAAACCCTACCCCGTCCCCAAGCTAGTGTAAAGGAGGAAGGGAGGAGACAGGGAGGCGCCTCCCTGACCGCATGTCCCTGCCCCAGAGACACGCCAGGCATGCCCCAGAGACATGCCAGGCATTTCTACAGCTCAAGCCCGCTGAAACCCAAATCCTATGATAAGAGAAGATTTGAGAGCCACATTTGGAATGAGCTTCCCAGAAGACTGACTTTGCTGGTTTCCAGTTACGTTCTTGCTTTAAACTGGTAAGATCGAGTCAGACAGTCAAGTTGTGTTGTAATGAGCTACCTGAATGGACAAGCAACCTACATGAAGAGTCCTCAACTACAACCAAGTTGTTGGTAAAGTTAAACTTGTTTCAAGATTTAACTTAGTTACCAAGTTTCAGGTTGATTGGACATAGCTCTTGCCTAAAATAGATGACCATTGTGGCACAAAGATGCCCCTTACCGCTGGATGTGTTGGGGCTCCTCTCTGATGTCCTCTGGGATGCCGGCTGTAAAAGAAGGTAAGACACTGAGATTAGGAAATGCATGGAAGCCATTGATTATACCCAAGCAGTGACTGAACACTTCTAGCTTCAATGTGGTGCAAAAGGCGGGAAAAGTTTATACAGGATTTCACACCATTAGTACATAGGCTTCTCACCAAACTCCTCGGACCGCCGACTATAGCTTCTTGGACGCTACCAATGTACGCTGCTCCCATGGAATGCACAAGAAATTCACACCTACAAAAAGAATTGCAGTTACCTCAAGTCTAATTATCAATATGAGAGTGGTTACAGTAACTAAATGGAACGTTCTCACTTTAAGGTGAACACAAGAGCACTCTTCATGACCCTAGGAGGTTTAAAGCTTAAACTCCAAGTACATGTAAAAACTGCCCTTACAATAGGGCTTCTCCTGCACTGCAAGGGTTAAAAGTAAATTTTTGGTCTAGGGCACCATTAGAAAAGCACTTGTACTTACCTTAACCCTTACTCAAATGGGGCCTCTGTGTGACTCCCCACACTTATGTCCCACCAGAGCCCCATCTCTCCTGTGTTGTGATGACAGTGACGGAACACAGCACTAAAGAGAAGCCGTTTTGGGGGACCGGGCTCCCTGGCATCACACAATGCAGGACCAAACCAAACCACAAACCAGATAAATCTGAGCAAGTAGAAAGTCAGCTGCCGAGGGAGTGAGGGATAAGGGATAAGGGCAAGAACAGCCACATTTCCTTTACGGGGCGCTGGTTCTGAGGCAGGCAAGTCAGTGATGCTGCAGAGCACCGCCATGGGCAGCTTTAACCTGCTTATTAGCATCAAAGGACCATATAGATCAGGATAGGCAACCTTGGCACTCCAACTGTGGTGTAACCACAAATCCCCATCATGTCTATGACTGTTAGGAGTCTTGCAATGCATCATAGGACTTATTTCCCCAACCGCTGGAGTGCTGAGGTTGCCCCTTGGAGTGCAAGGGTCATTTTAACATGTTCCTGGCATTCATCTTTAAAGCATGTACCCAGACAAATGTCATTTTGGGTAAAGCGGGGGTTAAAACTTGGTTTTTACGGCTATCTGGAGCTCCCTTAGACAATTTCCCGCCATTCTTGTCCTGCTGACAATGGCTTTGACAGAAAGGGAGGGGAAAAAAAAAACAAAACCTAAGACTGACAAATATAAAACTGAAAGGGATTCGGGATTCTAGCCTTCCAACTCTAAAAATGTCTTTGCGTCATAGTTGCCGATTTTCCTTCACTTCCTGTCAGGTGAAACGGTTGCCACCAGGACACGAAGTGAGGAAAATCTCCAACAGAGCTTCTGTAAAACCCCAGATGTGGTTCTAACTTCCCCTATTCCAGGGGTAGCCAAACTCTGGCCCTCCAGCTGTGGTGAAACTACAAATCCCATGAAGCATCTCTCTCCGGAAGTCATGTCTGAGAATCTTGCAATGCCTCATGGGATTTGTAGTTCCACCACAGCTGGAGGGCCAGAGTTTGGCTACCCCTGCGCCTAAGCTATGCTGGGCATGCAATCACTGTGCACAAGGAAACGGTTCTGCACTGTAATTACATTAGTCTTTCACAGATGGGTTGTAGCCAAGTTCTGAAAGGGCTGGATATGTTCTAGCCGGCCAACTTTGGAATTGGATCAGTTTGTACACACCCTTTAAAAGCCCCAACATGAAAGCCATGCTTGCCCTGTTATCGTGACGTGTCATGTGACTCACCTTGGGAACCATTTGGCGTGTTCTCTCCAGGGGTCATCTCCCTGTTCCCAGTTCCTCAATTCCCCATCACAGTGGAAGCACCGGACATTGTCCCTCTGTCCTGGAACACAAAGCCGAATGTACACATACCATGACCTATAGGTTACAGTCACATGGCTAGGCCATTTTAGAAAGCAGATTTTTCCATTGCATTGGTATATCTCTATGGTTTAGTGACAATTCCCACAATGCATCAGAAGACCTTTCAATCCATTCCTATGGACTTGTGTACTGCAGCATGAAACTGACAGACATGCATCTATAGTAGGGACATCAATGCACTGAAATATCAGAATGATCAGATGCATTAAAGCCAGTGGCTTGTTGCCACGGGAAACGTCACCTCTGCCATTCATGTCAGTGTAACAGAGGAGTCATTGTCCCGGGGGCCATTGTGTACAGATCAGACACTAGAATAACTTCCCGTTCTGGTGTCTTCCCAATGCAACACGGAGAGCTGCGAGGCTGGAGGGAATCAGCTGACCTCTGACCTACAGAGCATAGGACACTGACATCACATGCTGCGTGGAACTGAAGAGAACATGTCACCACCTGAACCACAAGTACAAGCATGCCTCTTCAGAGCACTGTAATGGGAGCTTTAGATGTCAAGGGAGTGATCGGGGAATGGGTACGGCAGTCAGTATGTCGTGTTCAATATCCTGCCCATCCACATCTGATACTGTACACAGTCAATACCTAATCGCTATGTGTTGGACTTTAACAGAACGGATTGTCCTCTAACCTCACAGCCGCTGTAATATGTAGAAGTCATTGGGGGGAATTTAGCAAAACTGGAGCAGACGGAATCTAGAGCAGCTGTGCATGGCAACCAATAAGCTTCTCTCTTCAGTTTGTTCATTTAAGATTTGAAAATGAGAGAAGCTGATTGGTTGCCAGGCACAGCTGCTCCAGATTCTGTCTGATCCAGTTTTGATAAATTTCCCTAATTTTCTTTACATAAGCCATGTCACCACCACAGAATATACAACCCAGTAGTGACTCAGGTGGCTACAATGTTGCCATGACAGGAGTCAGCATCACTGACTGATAAAGTATTGCCATCATGGAATCTATGGGCCATCAGGAATAATTTGGATACAGTTCAACATTATGGAATTATGTATCAATAATAACTATTTTGGACATATTACCATCATGAGTCCATGGGCATCTGTGGGCCATCAGTGACTTTGGCTATATAACCACCATCATGGGCATCTGTGGGCCATCAGTGACTTTGGCTATATAACCACCATCAGTTGAATCTATGGATCATCAGTAACTTTTTGGGGATACCATACCACCATTATAGGGGTCTATAACCCATGACTGACTCTAGCTAGAATATTGCTATTGTGGGGTACTCCCAGTACATACCAGTGTAGAAGAATCCAGCTCTTGCCAGTTGCTCTGGGCTCACCCCAGAGTATTGGGGCCAGTTGTGGAAGGTTCTCAGCCTCTGTCTCTCCTCTAGTAGATCGGGGTACACCGCCTGCCAGTCCTCATCTTCATCCCCCGACAATCTCTGCAGCTGGCCCAGGATCTGCCCATCCACCGAGTCTGTGGCCCCTCCCAGGGGGACGTTGCCCACATCTCTGCCCTGCATGAAGGGGCAGGAGGGGAAGTACTTGCGGTGCTCGGCTCCTGGTCGGTCCCCGGGCTCCCAGCTCCGTAGGATGCCTCCGCAGCAGAAGCACTGCACCCGGTCCCGGGGCCCCAGATAGAAAAACCCGGCCCGTGACAGCTGCTGGGGGGACACGGTGCCCGGGCCAGGCCACTGCCGGAAACTCATCAGCCGCCGGATCTCCCACCGCATACCGTCCTTTACCGGGGTGCCGGGTGTTTCCAAACCTGGGGGGGCCCAGGAGCCCAACATCTCCCTGATCATATCCTCCTCGTCCATGGCTGCGTTCTGGCTGAGCCTCCAGCGGATCATAGCGGAGGGAGAACACCGGCTGTTCTGGAAGAGACACGGGGGGGGCTGAGTCAGCATCACACGGGGCATCGCTCACCTGGGTACACCGCCACCATATAGGGAGGAGCATCGGACACCTGAGTACACCGCCACCGTATAGGGAGGAGCATCGGACACCCAAGTACACCGCCACCATATAGGGAGGAGCATCGGACACCTGAGTACACCGCCACCATATAGAAAGGAGTATCGGACACCTGTAGACTTCATATAGGGGAGGGGCAGTGCTCATCTGGGGGCATACAGGGGAGGGGCATCGTTCACCTGGGCACAGCGCCATCATATAGGGAGGAGCATCAGACACCTGTAGACTTCATAAAGGGGAGCGGCATCGCCCACCTGGGGACACCACCATATGAGGAGCGGCATCGCCCACCTGGGGACACCACCATATAGGGAGGAGCGGCATCGCCCACCTGGGGACACCACCATATAAGGAGCATCTCCCACCTGGGGACACCACCATATAGGGAGGAGCATCGCCCACCTAGGATCACCATGTAGGGGCAGACATCAACCACCTGGGTACACCACCATATAGGGAGCAGCATCACTCATCTGGGTATATCACCATAGTGGGGATGGATCCCCATTTTGAGTGAGGTCATCTCAACTTAGTACATCATAGGGCATCTTAGTACATCATAGGGCATCGCTCACCAGGGTACATAGCTATATAGGCAGTAGCATCACCCACCTGGGACAAGACCCATATAGAGAGTCACATCATATAGGAAGGCGCATCAGCCACTTGGGTACCCTATATAGGGAGGCGCATCGCCCATCTGGGAACATAATATAGTTGAGGGGTCATCCCTCAACTGGGCACATCAGAATAAGGCATCATACAGCTGGATGCATCACAACAGAAAAGGGCCAACACCCACCTGGTTACATAGGGGAGGGGCATAAATCACCTGGGTACTGATTTATTTAGGGGAGGGGTACCACCCTACATACTATAATCAGGTATGCTGATCTAATTAGGTTGTCCAAGCACCACATCTCAATTACAGATAAAGGATACATGGTTCAGAAAAATGGCAGCAGCCACCTGAGCACACTATCAGAGGTATCACCATCTGCACAATATGGTGAAGGGATATTGCTAAGCCGATAACATGGGGACCCCACCATGCAGAGGGAGAGTGAAGGGGCACCATGTTAAATACAGATAGTAGAAGTACCTTAATTTGACTTATGAGCTCCTTGCAGTGTCCTGTATAGCAGAGCTTTGACTGGAAGAGGGAGCAGAACAAGGAGATAGTCAGTTGTGCTGCAGTACAATGAGTGAAGCTTATATGAAGAGACTGACAGATGAGCTCATTGGTCGGCTGCTTTTACTTTACAGGACAAGAACGGTTCCTGAACTACAACAGAAAAATCAGGGCTCCCGCCTGGCCAGACAGGGCCGTGCTATGTGGCAGAGCTGAGTAAATCTCAGGATTGTATGGAGAATACAGCTTTGTAAGCCGCTCATGTATCATAACAGTTTTAATGCAGAATTTATTAGCTTCAGTTTAGTTAAATGCCATCACAGAACTGCAGCGGGTTGTCATCCTCATACCAAGGGGAGTGCACAGCTTGTAGAAATGTTGGGCCTAACACAGTCAGCCTCCTTCGGCTAACAAGAAAGGCTCCGACCTCCTTCGGCTAACAAGAAAGGCTCCGACCTCCTTCGGCTAACAAGAAAGGCTCCGACCTCCTTCGGCTAACAAGAAAGGCTCCGACCTCCTTCGGCTAACAAGAAAGGCTCCGACCTCCTTCGGCTAACAAGGTTTGGCGAGGAGGGGGCGTATTGAGAAATCTGGCATTGGGGCAGCAGAGTAAATCTGACCCTGAATACACTGATACCCCCAGAGCTCAGCTTTACATAGCCACACATGGAGAATCATGTGGCCTTAACATCCCACATGTAGGAGGTCATGGCACTGCAGTATATATGGCCAGTTTAGGATCCTCAGTTTAAGAAACAACCCTCAATCCCAAATAGGCTTTAAGCCTGCAGCAAGATAAAGACTAGCCGGAGAATTGGCCGGGGCAATCAGGTGCGACACCCGAAGACCCCCAGCTGGGAGTTAATTGCAATTAATGAGGCTCACCTGAGACATTGTAGGAAAGCAGAGCATAGAAATGTCTGGAATATCACCTGTGTGCACAATATGTACTTGGTAATGTGAAAGTGAAACAAACCTCATCTTCGCCTATGACACCTGACCAGGTAGACTAGCAGAGCACACAACCAGCACCCCCATAGTACAAAGGTTCAATGCAAGTACACATGAGAAATTAAATCTATTCCATGTTCTAACGAGAGAGAATTCAATTTTAAAGGCATATTTCACCTTCGCAAATAAATGCACCCATAGTACAAAAAGCATTTTCACACTGGCGTCTGCAAAGCATGGCAACCATGTATACATCCAGGGGTTCCCATACCACCACAGAGAAACCAGCCTACCATACATCCAGGGGTTCCCACAAAGCACCCCAGAGAAACCAGCCTACCATACATCCAGGGGTTCCCACAAAGCACCCCAGAGAAACCAGCCTACCATACATCCAGGGGTTCCCACAAAGCACCCCAGAGAAACCAGCCTACCATACATCCAGGGGTTCCCACAAAGCACCCCAGAGAAACCAGCCTACCATACATCCAGGGGTTCCCACAAAGCACCCCAGAGAAACCAGCCTACCATACATCCAGGGGTTCCCACAAAGCACCCCAGAGAAACCAGCCTACCATACATCCAGGGGTTCCCACAAAGCACCCCAGAGAAACCAGCCTACCATACATCCAGGGGTTCCCACAAAGCACCCCAGAGAAACCAGCCTACCATACATCCAGGGGTTCCCACAAAGCACCCCAGAGAAACCAGCCTACCATACATCCAGGGGTTCCCACAAAGCACCCCAGAGAAACCAGCCTACCATACATCCAGGGGTTCCCACAAAGCACCCCAGAGAAACCAGCCTACCATACATCCAGGGGTTCCCACAAAGCACCCCAGAGAAACCAGCCTACCATACATCCAGGGGTTCCCACAAAGCACCCCAGAGAAACCAGCCTACCATACATCCAGGGGTTCCCACAAAGCACCCCAGAGAAACCAGCCTACCATACATCCAGGGGTTCCCACAAAGCACCCCAGAGAAACCAGCCTACCATACATCCAGGGGTTCCCACAAAGCACCCCAGAGAAACCAGCCTACCATACATCCAGGGGTTCCCACAAAGCACCCCAGAGAAACCAGCCTACCATACATCCAGGGGTTCCCACAAAGCACCCCAGAGAAACCAGCCTACCATACATCCAGGGGTTCCCACAAAGCACCCCAGAGAAACCAGCCTACCATACATCCAGGGGTTCCCACAAAGCACCCCAGAGAAACCAGCCTACCATACATCCAGGGGTTCCCACAAAGCACCCCAGAGAAACCAGCCTACCATACATCCAGGGGTTCCCACAAAGCACCCCAGAGAAACCAGCCTACCATACATCCAGGGGTTCCCACAAAGCACCACAGAGAAACCGGCCTACCATACAACCAGGGTTTCCCACAAAGCACCCCAGAGAAACCAGCCTACCATACATCCAGGGGTTCCCACAAAGCACCCCAGAAAAAACAGTCTACCATACAACCAGGGTTTCAAACAAAGCACCCCAGAAAAACTCCAAGAAAAATGAAGACCAGCCTACCATATTTACAAGGGTTTCCACCATCTAGCATCCTAGGGAGAGACTACAGGAAGCAGGCAATGAAACCAACCTACCATACTTCCAGGGGTTCGCACAATGAAGCTTCCCAGGGAGAAACTGCAAGGAACATGCATGGAAACCAGTGCCATACTTTCAAAGGTTCCCATTATAAAGCACCTTAGGAAGAGACTTCCCAAGCACAAAACAAGTACACCATACTGCCAATGTTCCCACCATAAAACACCCCAGTGAGAACACAGGGAACCAGCCCAACACTTCTAAAATCTCTCACCATAAACCTGCAATACACCTTTACACCCTCTGACCAGCAGAGGAGAAAGTTAGAACATGAGCAGAGGAGAACAAGCAGCGTCACCAGAGCTTCAATAAGAATTCCCTTCCACCAGCTTCAGGTTCGTAGAACCATGTGGCCTGCACGACAAGGAACTTACGTACACCAAGCCAACAACCCATAAAACCATTGCCAAGGGGAAGTGCCTTCTGGAGTTCCAGAAACAAGACTCAGCAGTGAAGTTCTCCTTTTTAAAGTGTCCTGTGTGTTGTACTTCCTACCCAGTGGATGGAAACCTCTCATACCACCCTAGATAATGACTAGGGAAAACAGCTTGAATGCAAACCTCCAGATAACTGGGTTAGACTTCAATCAGGCCTACCACTCCACATGCAGGTGAATGTCCCCCTTTGTCTCAAAACTTGGACAAAAAATAAATACTCATTGTATCTAAAGTACATACACCTACCCTGTGCAGTCTGAAAAAATCACCAGTACCCAACACCCAAGCCTGCAACAAGCCAATGGACTACCAAGACCTTTTTTGAGGTCAGTTATCAGACGTGCCCAGGGTCACACCATGTGGACTACAAAAAGCCTTCCTGACATGTAATGGAGATAATGGAAAGAGTGATCTGTGGTCCATGAGGACTTGATGGGGCTGATGAGACTGCTTGGGAGCGATTAGCATTGGCATGTAAAAGGAAAGTTGGCTCACTGGATTTATGACGGGATATCAGGCATCCTATAGTGATATTTAAAAGGAAACACTATGGGAAGTGTGTATGTGAGAAAATTTTACCTAGGTATATACACAGGGCCAGATTTACTCTGCTGCCTCGAGGCCAGGTTCCTCGAGGCCAGGTTCCTCGAGGCCAGGTTCCTCGAGGCCAGGTTCCTCGAGGCCAGGTTCCTCGAGGCGACCCCCCCCATAAAGAATGGCAGAGGCTGCATACAAAACCAGGGGCGGCTTCCCCGCTGTACATTTAGCTCTGCTTGCACAAAGCAGGGCTAAACGTAGACTACCCACCCGGTGCCCGAACTGCATGTCCTGTGCATCGGGAGAAAGGAATGCCACACCCCTGCAGCCCCTCTACTCTCTGCTGCCCAGAGGCCAGGGCTTGGTTGGCCTTGTGGCAAATCCAGCCCTGTATATACACACCAGTTGGCACTGACCAAACACCCCATAAGGATGTACCTACCATGTTCCAACCATTCCCACTCGGACCAAACACTAGTTTTTAAAGAAGCCCCATCAACTCCAATCTGAGACCACCAATTATTGAGAACCCAGATGGAGGATTCAACAGTTCTATCAGCCAATAAGCATCTAAAGCCACGACCAAGACTCAAAGCCAAGCTAGCACTTGGCTTTGAGTCTTTAAAGAGTTCATTAGAAGTCATATCCAGACCTTCCAACCCAAAGGAGACAGTACAAACCCCACCCTAAGGTCACCAGTACTTTCAAAAGACCCTCCAAGAAACCACGCACAGTCACCAATGTGTAGGGCCTGAGCACCCTACCGAGTGACCTACCTCTCCAACCTCAGAACTCAAAGAGGGAGCAGGCAGGAAGTCACATGGCTTTATAGGGTGGAGTCCCAGATGGAGGAGGTCAGCTGATGACATTAACCCTCAAACTGCCGGAGATCAATCAGCAATCTGGGATGCGGTGGAAAAGCTGGCCTGGATTGGGAACCCGGGAAGAATAAATCAAACAATACAAAGCCACACAAAGACCGCAGGGCCTGCTCTCGTGCTGCACGATAAAATGCGCATTTCACCGCGCATTGCGTTGCCTTATTTTGAATGACCCGCCAACACGCTTTACTGAGCTGCGTTGGGGTGCGCTGTGTTAAAATAAAAAGCGCCCAGGTGTGCTTTTTTTATTGCATGAAGGTGCCCATTTAACATAAACCTTAACGTATTACATTGTATAAATTAGGGGTAGGCAACCAGTTGTGGTGGAACTACAAGTCCCATGAGGCATTGCAAGACACTGGGAGCCACAGGCAGGACTCCCAGAGGCAGAAGCAAGATGGGGTTTGTAGTTTTACCACTGCTGGAGTGCCGAAGTTACCATCCCCAATCTAAAGGTTCCGGTAGTGTTTATAGGCAGGTTGAAGCTGCCCATGGCGGCCCTCTGCAGCATCTCAGTGACGTCCCTGCCCCAGAACTAGCACCTCCTAAAGGGGGTTGGGTTATGGCAGCCTCTGGCGGTGACAGGTTCCCTTGAATAGATTTAATTCATTTCAGTGTTGAATAGAGTGGAGAAGGAATTAGAAACCCGGTTAGATTTTCTTTTACTGTCTGTGCCCCCCGTTGGAGAGATTTCCCTTCATTCCCTGTCCTAGAGACACCCCAGGAAGTGAAAGGAAATATGCAGTGATGGCAACTTCCTGTAACAGTTGCCACTGGTACAGTTGTCTCCATTAAATGATCTTCCCCTCATCTTCTGTTTTGGAGACAACTGTAATCTCCTGGTGACAACTATACCCATTCTACACTACATCCTGGAGACATAACAGGAAGTGAGAGGAAATATGCAGCGATAGCAACTTCCTGTTACAGTTCTCTCCATTATAATATTTTCCCCTCACCTTCTGTTCCAGTGACAACTGTAATCTTCTGGTGAAAACTATAACCATTCTCCACTACATACTGGAGGCACACCCGGAAGTCAGAGGAAATCTTTTTGATGGCAACTTCCTGTTACAGTTGTCACCGGTAGAGTTGTCCCCATTGAAAGATTTCCCACTCACCTTCTGTTCCAGTGACAACTGTAACCCTTCTCCATTACATGCTGGAGACACACCAGGAAGTCATAGGAAATATGCAATGATGGCATCTTCCTGTTACAGTTGTCCCCATTGAAAGATTTCCCCATCACCTTCTGTTGTGGAGGCAACTGTAACCTTCCGGTGACAGCTGTAACCCTTCTCCACTACATCCTGGAGACACACCAGGAAGTCAGAGGAAATCTACAGTGATGGCAACTTCCTGTTACAGTTGTCAAAGGTACAGTTGTCCCCATTGAAAGATTTCCCCCTCATTTATTAAAGAGAATCTGTATGACACACATCGGCCAGTTTTTACATTGGCGAGCCTCGGGCCTAAGCCTAACGGCGTGGCAGACTCAACATAGGGGTGCTCAGAGAGGACACGAAGAGAACTGGTCATTTTTTAAAACTTGAAGTGGTCATGGTCTGGAACCCGTCAAGCCTTTATTACTGTCTGTGTCCCCCACACTGAAGAGGGGGGGATCCGTAACAAGTGCTCAGCAATGGCCTCCTCCGTGTTTCTTTCATGAAAAACCTCCCCATGTACACCCTCCATGGGGCCATATCACCGGCTCCTCCAACATGCCATACATCAGCTCTTTGGTGGCCAATAACTGTGTGGTGGGAAGTCACTACCATGGGGTTCCCCACATAAGAGCATGGTAACCATAGTAACAAGAGGGACATGTCTGTTTTTATTCTTTATGGTGTATTTAGACAGTTTGAACATGGCAGGTTCACATAAAGCCGAGGCCTATGAGGTGCACAGCTTGTATGAGGTGGTAGGGCTGTTACCCATAACAACCAGACTTTCTGCACCACTATTCACCACAGGGCCCTGCCCCTATCACAGGAATAATGGGGCTGGGCAGCAGTCACGTGCTCGGGCCTCTCCCCTTTGCTTCACTTCCGCCCTCACTCCCCTCGCGTCACTTCCGCTTTTTACGGCCGCGCTGACTCCCTGTGCCGCTAGCGCGCATGTGCGGCGGCTTCCGCTACCCGGCCTGCCTCGCGCCGCTGCTGACGTCAGCCGCACTCTGCCCAGTCCCCGCCGCCATTGGTGAGTGTGGAAGTCCCGGGCCAGGCCTCACACCCCGACCGGAGATAGCCCGAGCCGTCGACACCACCCTGCGCCCGCTCCGACTTCTGGCCCGCCGACTGAGAGAGAAAGAGAGAGGAGCCGGCCTAGTGCGGCCTGTACCCAACGCGGCCTCCACTCCGCTCTACATGAATCATGTCTGCCACCAGCGTGGACCCGCAGGTGAGACAGAGAGAGCCCACATTTTTATTCCTTTAAATATACCCCTGTACTCCCTCTCTGACATCACCACTTATACTCCAATCATACCCCTTCCTTCTCATTGCCCCCAATATCTATCTCGGTACCTAGACTCCCCTTCCCAGCATTTGTACTGTAATAAAGTCCTCACCATCTGCCCTCTGATACCCCGTTCCCAACATCTTCCCCTGGTACACTATCATCTTCTGCTCCACCTCTGATAGCCCCTTCCAACATCTGTACACTCCTGTTTACCCCCTCTCCGATATCTGTCCTTTTACTCCCTGATACTCCCTCCGCAGCATCTGTTTCTCGTACCCCTTCCTTCATATTAGCCCCTGTACATCCATGATAACCTGAAACCCATCACCCCGTGTCCCTCCAACTCCTCCTCGATGTCAGTCACACCAAACACCTGCTCCTATTTCACCCTAATACCCCCTCTAACATCATCTGCTTCTCATAACCACTTCCCCAATATCTGTACCCTCCTACTACCCATTCTCTGGGATCCCCCCCCAATACCTAACTCCAATAACATCTACTGATACCCCTTTCCTTAAATGTGCTGTGTATCCCCTCCCTAACATCTGCCTCTGTGCCCTCCAGATTCCCCTTTCCCAAAATCTGCCTTTGTGCTGAACTGATGCACCCCAAAACTTGCCCTCAAAACATCTGTCCTGTCCCCTTCTGGAAACCTTTCCTCCAAACATCTCCCCTGTACCCACCTAATAACTTCCCTTCCAAACATCTGCCCTGTCTGCTCCTGAGAACCTCCCCTCCAAACATCTGTCCTTAACCCTTGCCCTCCAAACATCTGCCTTGTACCCACCTAATAACTTCCCCCTCCAAACATCTGTCCTTAACCCTTGCCCGCCAAACACCTGCCTTGTACCCACCTGATGACATCCCCTACAAACGTCTGCTCCGTCCCCTCCTGAGGACTTCCCCTCTAGAAGTCTGCCCTGTCCCCTCCTTACGACTTCCCCTCCAGATGTCTATCCTGTACCCTCCTAATAACTTCCTCTCCTGATAACTTCCCCTCCAATCATCTGATTATTTCCCCTGCAAACGTCTGCC
>NW_017306285.1:2541828-2544142 GCF_000935625.1 Nanorana parkeri | reverse complement strand
ATCTGCCCTTTTTTTTACTATTGGGACCTTTACTTGATATACAAGCCCCAGACAACTGCACCTGTCCCCAAACATCTGCCCCTGTCCCTTCCTGATAACCCAACTCTCCAGCATTGGCATCTAATACCCCAACAGCTTCCCCTTTACCTCCTCTTTCTCCATTTTATGAGATCTTAACTTCCTCTACTCCATTACAACTCCTTTCTTGGAACCGCCAACATCTCCCTCTGAATTGTTAAATACACTTCCTCCATAACATCTAATTCTTACCCAATCGCTGCTCTATCATATCATTCTGTTTCCTTGCTGGTGGGTTTTATTCTTGCTTTATCTTAGTACCCTCAGTATCTCTCTATACGCCAGGCTTCCCCTCTAGAACTCTTCCTTGACCTCTTCCTGCCATCTCCTGAATCCTTCTTTCAATAACCCCAAATCATCCATTCCGGGGTCATCTGCCTAATTCCCCTCTTCTCTAAACATGCCAAATTCCCCTTTTCTTGATATCCTCTTTTCCTTTATATACCTATATTCTGGCTCCTGTCATTCTTCCACCCAAGATCTCCTCTTACCTTTCCAGCACGTTGGGGTCACCAGTTATGTATTTTCACCCCTCTCCTCAGAATCTGACCTTGAACTCCTTCTGAGCCCTTTTATAGTTTTGTATCCTGAATCCCCACTTCACCTTGATATATTTGTTTCCTTTCCTACGACTCCCCCCACCACCACTATAATTATACTATGAAAAAAATCTTTTCTAGATAGTCCCCTTTGTGTCTGTCCCGGGTCCCATCATCCTTCTCCTACTGTAATGGTGCCCACCTTTTTCCTATCGTGCCTTTTATACAAAATCTCAGGTTCCAACAATGTAGGTTCCTTCCTAACGTATTTACCATATGGGGGTTTGTACTTTATTACATTTTTTTAAATAAATGGGGATACAGATTTCAATTACCAATTTACCACAATTCTAAACCACTTTGAGGTTATCCAGAACTAAGAAATACACTTCCATAACGTGTTCCGAAGAGTGCCAAGAGCACCAATTTGATTTAACAAATGGAAGCCAAACAGCTCTCCTTTCAACCGTTCATTGACTCGTATGAAGAAATGAGTGACCTCCATGGATAAACTTCTCTTTCCCGAAGGTCCTGTACATAGTTCTGCTCATCATATAACTAAGAGGAATTAACACTTGAACTTTCGAAGGGTAAAGAGGTGGCACAGAAGCCGACAGTAATGGTAGATAACAAGTTGAAGAGCCAAAAACAAGAGTATAGTGTCCTCCAGGGCCAGTCAAATCCCGGCAGCCAATACTTAGACATTACAGCTGGTGCTCACCTTTTGAGGTTTTCTCTAGTTGTCAATGGAGCTGGCTCCTAAGACTGTTTCTGCTGGCTTCCGGAATGGACTGATGGGTCCTGAAATTCATATTCGCGTGTCCACCTTTTGGTTTACTGTGCCGAATAGACTTGATACAGTGGTTTGCATAAGTACACCCCCCCCTTAAACATTTTTACAGTTTGTATTATTGAAACCCGAATTTAATTTGGTTTTTCATAACTGGTCTGCATTGAATAAGTCATTATAGTATATATCTAAAGTCCCATTTTTGGAAACAACCCATATTCCATCTTGTTTGGTGTTGGTGTTAAAACATGTAAGAGAGACACAAATGGTCTAAGAACAAAATGTGGCCTCAGCACAAAACGTATAATCTGAAAACCAGCACTGGTCATGACTATGAAATTATGACCCACTATGAAATTATGACCCACTGTGAAGCATGGTGGTGGTAGCATAATATTGAAGGGATGCTTATCATGGGCAGGACCAAGGGCAACCAGATTGTAGAGTCTCCAAGACTGAGGTTGCGCAATCAACAGGTCAGTGTAACCTAGCACACAGCTAAAAAGCTACCCTTGAGTGATGGTAGCCCAAGAGCATGACTTTCTTAGAATGGCCCGGAACTCTATGACAGGAAATCTGTGGCGAGACTTGATAGTTGCCATTGACTAATCGACCCCAATAAACATAATGCTGTTTTCATACTGGGGATTCTGCTACTAGTGGCACATCACCACTGGGAAGGGTATTGCTACCTTGCTGGCCCTGAACTGTTCTGAATCTATTAAGGGAGCAATGCCGTAACCGTTGAATGGCTTGCCGCCGGCCTGTTAGTGTCAATGACTGGATCGATTGTGCGACATGGCGTCTGGAGAGCTAAAGCAATTGTGCCAGGAACAAAAGATTCTCCAACCTTATGTGCAAAGCTGGTAGAGACCTTCACTGTAAGACGTGTGCATGTGCTACTTCC
>NW_017306285.1:2535320-2541797 GCF_000935625.1 Nanorana parkeri | reverse complement strand
AATACATGTATACTGTAACTACTGTCACAGTACATATTTTGCCCTTTAAAATAATAAGAATGTCAGATTGTATAAACCCCATTTAATTCTGGGTAACGCAACAAAATTTGGAAAATCCGACGTGGACGTTATAAAAGGGCCTATAGGGGCTGTACATACCCAATAGCAGAGCAGTGTTATCAAAGGCAAAACTCATGTACAGGAACAATATTGGAAAGAGAAGAGTGGCGAGAGGACGTATCAAGTTTATTAACACCACAGTCTTTCATTGCTACCCTTCGGGTCTTGGATGCTGATCTGTGGATCAAGGCTCGGTTCACACCTTTGCAACTGCATTTGAGTGCATATTTATGCATTTTGTCTGGTTTGTCCAATAAAGTAGAGGTTGCTAGGGGGTAGCAGCTTGTTTTCCTGTGCGCAAAGATCTCAATGTGGCTGCAAAAGTGGAAATGCACTTTAAGCCATAGAAATCTCTGTGGCCAAAGACGTATGATGATGCACCAAAAAACATAATTGTGCTTTTTTGCAATGCACAGGCGTGAACAGGCCCCAATAAATACAATGGCAGTTCTCTTGTCATGTGTTAATGGGCGTCGGCCAATGTGCAATAAATCACAAAGGTACAGGTAGGCATTAGGGATGCACCCATACTAGTATTGGTGCCGATGCCGAATATTTGGGCGAGTACTCGTACTCAGCCAAATGTTCCGATACTTACCCCCCGTAGCGGAATTTCCCGATCGTAGGAATATTTTCTCTGACCGGTAGTGCCGTGAGGGAACATGGAGCCGTCTTCCGGGCAAATCAGAAAGCCGGGCAGCAGGTAATGACTTGCTGACCAATGCTGGCCAATCAGCATGAAGGCGACTTCCTGGCCAATCAGCATGGAGCCGGCTTCCTGGCCAATCTGGAAGCCGGGCAGCAGGTCATTCCTTGCTGTTTGGCTGGCTCAATGATGATTGGCCGGGAACAGGCTTCCCAGCCAATCCACATTGAGCCGGCCAAACAGCATTAAGCCGACTTCCTGGGCAATCAGGAAGCTGGGCGGCAGGTAATGACCCACCACACAGTTTCCTGATTGGCCAGGAAGCTGGCTCGATGCTGATTGGCTAGGAAGCCGGTTTCCCAGCCAATCACCATTGAGCCGGCCTAACAGCATGGGGCTGTCTTCCCGGGCAATCAAGAAGCCAGGCAGCGGCTAATGACAGGCCGCCTGGCTTCCTGATTGCCCGGGAAGACAGCTCCATGCTAGCGGAAGTACCGAAAGATAAATATCGGTACCCGTACTCTATATTGAAAAACCGTTATTGGTGTATCCGTAGTAGGCATATATAACATGTTTCCCTACCATCAGATGAGCGCCTTGCCTAGGGAGTAGGAAATCCTCGTCCCTCCTGATGTTTTGGAGCTACAAATCTCGTTCAGCATTGCCACACTCTGACAGGCATGACTCTCAGAGGCAGATGCATGTTGTGATTTGTAGTTTCACCACAGCTGGAGGGCTGGAGTTTGCCCACCCCTAGGCCAGCCCATGGCATGCAATAAGAACGACTAATTTGCTTATTACAGAACAGCAGATGACTAGGTGGGCAACCAACATATTCGGCACTCTATGCACATATGACCACTGAACCTGCAGCAAGCTCTCAATGTTCTACGCGCAGTCTGGAACGCCTTCATCTAACTCTCCTTTTTTTCTTCTTTTTGTATCTTTCACAGAGACCAAAAGGACAAGACAGTAAAGGTAAGTTTCCTTGTGTTCTGTGAGCCTTTCTGTCCCTCTGACCCTTCCTTGTTAGAATCATGTCTATATAACATTTTTCCTGTGCATGCCCTCCCTGCAACACTTCAAACATTGGACATTCTTTTCCAAAGTATCTGCAATGAGAACTCTGTTGGCTTCTAGCAGCCATTGCTTTCCCATACTGCACCAGGAGAGTGTTCCCCACCCAGACAGGAACTTTGATAGATGCCATTGTTTTTATTGGTAATCGGGAACAAGGAGTGGGATGTTGTCCAAGAAAGTTTGATCTTCCTTTATACTAATTGGGAGGCTGTAAAGTGATTTATAGTACCCAGCACATTAAATGTCATGTGGCTGAGTATAATAGGTGACTATAGAAGCACCAATCAGCCCGTCTCTAGTGATTTCACATTAAAGTGACACTAAGCTTAGGAGTTAAATCTCAAAAATGCATTCAAGTCCCTTAACTATTACCAAATGTATCTTATTTGTGTATCACCCGGCTGTAGATCCCCTAATCATCTCTGTCGGGAAGCCGTCACCAGGTGATGAGGACACATGGAGCTGGCTTCCTGGCCAATCAGGGGGGCGGGTAATGACTCGCTTCCTGGTTGGCCAGCTTCCCGATCAATCAGGAAGCTGGGCGGCGAGCCATTACACGGCGGCAGGCTTTCTGATACCGGAAGTTCCAGTATCTGGATAGGCATCAGTAGCATTTGTACTCGGTATCGGCACCGATACTAGTAACTCCTGAGTTTAGTGTCACTTTAATGTGAAATCGGTAGAGATGGGCTGGTTGGTGCTCCTGTAGTCGCCTATTCCAGGGCTGGAGCCAGGTCGCCAATGCTCCTTAAAAATGACAGCTGGCACCTAATGTTTAGATTTTCTCTAGATGTTGAGCTGGCTCTTAAATATTTCCTGCTGGCTACTGGATTGCATATTAATTTGTCCACCCCATGCCTATTAATTTTTGTTTAAAGGAGAACTATGGGGTCAGTGTTTTTCCCCATAGTTCTCAGGGTAACGGGAGGACACAAACTAGCGTCCTCCCGTCACCCTAGGCTCAGTATATAGGGAGCTACAGCTCGCGGTATACTGAGACGCCGAAGCGGATCCCGACGTAGATGACGGGATCCGCCCAGCTGCGTGAGTGACAGCTGGCTCTGCCTATCTAGAGGCAGAGCCAGCTGTACCCTCCCCCGTCCATTCCACCAGTCAGCGCTGGCAGATCGGAGCGGGGAATCCAGCCCCTCCCCTGTCAGGCAGAGAGCCGTGACAGGATCGAGAGGCGAGCGAACCCGGTATGTGTTCGCTCACCTCCCGATCTACTGAGCCGACCTGTGACAGTCTCATTGTCACAGGTCGGCTAGAACTATGAGGTGAGTGGAAATCACTCGTCTCATAGTTCTCCTTTAAGCTTCTATTGCGGGTTAATAAATACTCTGCAAAGACTGTTTAAACTTGCATGGCCTGCCGCCTGTCCTTTAAAATCTTCCTGTCAAGCTGTAGGCAGAATCTTCAGTGTCCGGCACAGCGGTATGCGTTTGCGTCTTCACCACGTATGCCATTGATAGTACACAGGCATTCGAGACACGCGGGAGTATCTGCCTGCAGCTTTGCTTTTGCACAAGAGTAGAGACACAAGGAACATACAATGAGGGGAATTCGTCAAACCTGGAGCAGTTGCCCATAGTAACCAGTCAGCTTCTCTCTCATTTTCAAAGCTTAACTGAACAAACTAAAGAAATAAGCTGATTGGTTGCTATGGGCAACTGCTCCAGATTCTGTCCGCTCCATGAATTGCCCTCAATTTTTGCAGGGTCTCTTTATGGCAACAATCGCATATTGGATGCATTGGAAGGCAGACTGTTGACCTGAAACAGATTAAGAGCAGTAGAAGCATTAGGAGGTTGCAGCGCACACGCTCTATGGTATCAGCCTAATATCAGGAGTTTGGAGCCCTTGATGCAGCTGAGGTCGGTAGCCATTACCATTCGGTGGCTGCCGCTTCTTGGGTCAGAAATAAGGCTCTGACAGTGTGACATCTGGCAGGTCGGGGCGAATTTGCCTGTTTATCATCAACTAGATTTGCATCACGCTGCAGCATGGTGGAGGTTTTGGACGACAGCAGTTACGTGACTCTCATCTCATTCTGAAACTTTGCATAGGAAATGGATGAACTGAAAGCAATGTGATGGTGTCACTGCTAATGAAAGGTAGAAGAATTGTCATTTTTCCATCAAATCGGCGGGTTGCAATGAGCAGCCCAACCCCGGCTTTCGAGTCAACTCCTTAACAGGAGAAAGTCTCCCAATGATAGAGTGAGCACAGTGTTTAGCTAGAAGCAGCAAGCAGTATGGTCCAGAGGAGAAACTTGGGGGGTCAAGGCGGGAGGAGTTATAATTAAGGTCACTTAACACCCCCCCCCATACTACCATATTCCTCTTCAGGTATGCTCAGGCGCACCAAAACTGTAGACACTGCATTATCCACTTATCGACCAGCAACTAGAAGATAACTTTTTCTCTTGTTAAATGGGAAAATAGAAGACACACAGGCAGCCTATCACAATTCTATATTTGTTTTTGTTGGATGGTGGAGATTTAAACTTCCTGACAGTGTCTTCCACCATCCCTGTGCTGAGTTCCCGGGTCTGTACACCTGCTGTGCCCATTATGAGGAGCTCCCACCATCCCTGTGCCGAGTTCCCGGGTCTGTACACCTGCTGTGCCCATTATGAGGAGCTCCCACCATCCCTGTGCCGAGTTCCCGGGTCTGTACACCTGCTGTGCCCATTATGAGGAGCTCCCACCATCCCTGTGCCGAGTTCCCGGGTCTGTACACCTGCTGTGCCCATTATGAGGAGCTCCCACCATCCCTGTGCCGAGTTCCCGGGTCTGTACACCTGCTGTGCCCATTATGAGGAGCTCCCACCATCCCTGTGCCGAGTTCCCGGGTCTGTACACCTGCTGTGCCCATTATGAGGAGCTCCCACCATCCCTGTGCCGAGTTCCCGGGTCTGTACACCTGCTGTGCCCATTATGAGGAGCTCCCACCATCCCTGTGCCGAGTTCCCGGGTCTGTACACCTGCTGTGCCCATTATGAGGAGCTCCCACCATCCCTGTGCCGAGTTCCCGGGTCTGTACACCTGCTGTGCCCATTATGAGGAGCTCCCACCATCCCTGTGCCGAGTTCCCGGGTCTGTACACCTGCTGTGCCCATTATGAGGAGCTCCCACCATCCCTGTGCCGAGTTCCCGGGTCTGTACACCTGCTGTGCCCATTATGAGGAGCTCCCACCATCCCTGTGCCGAGTTCCCGGGTCTGTACACCTGCTGTGCCCATTATGAGGAGCTCCCACCATCCCTGTGCCGAGTTCCCGGGTCTGTACACCTGCTGTGCCCATTATGAGGGTCTTCCACCATCCCTGTGCTGAGTTCCCGGGTCTGTACCCCTGCTGTGCCCATTATGAGGGGCTCCCACCATCCCTGTGCCGAGTTCCTTTGTCGGGGATCTCACTGTTAGGAGTGTCCAAGACTGATGAGAAGCCCTCATGCCACCAGGTTCTAACTATATCTAAAATCTCCCTTTTGGGTGGACCTCTGACGTCTTTATTCCATAAAGGGCCGGTGACTACTATGAGAAGTGGCTTCTCTAAGGTAACATTTAGCATCATGTGACCTCTTATAGCTGCCTCGCAGTACTCCTGGCCATGTGAGGTTCCTGTTTGGTTTTTCTCGCTGTCTAAAGACCTTAATGGGGAGATTGTTCCCTCTCCTCCTCTCCCTGTTACACGTTGTCACAAGGACAGGAAGTAATGGAAATTCTAAATAATGGGACCTTCATCGGGGCAGCAGAGCAGTAGAAATTTAAAAGTTTTAACCTTTTCTTTCATCAATCCAAAATTGAGGAGCAAATATTTGTACAAGGTGCAATATCTGAACGTTTCCCCGTGTCCTCTCTTTGGAATAAAAACGTTCTATGGATCTGCTAGAAATCCAGGGAGCCCCTAAGGGTGCCCACACACCTTACGATAATCGTGGGAAATCCCGCGATCGTACGATTATCGTAAGGTGTGTGGAATCCGTGCGACCTCTACTACTGTAAGGTCGCACGACTTTAAACTTACGGACATGTTTGAAAACCCGCCCAGCATCGTACGATGTACGTCGGGTTTGTGGCATGTCCGTACGATAACAGCCGTACGGGCCGGTGTGCGCAAGCGCACACTGCCCGTTCGGCATTGCGGTCATTGGAAGCCCGTCCCTCAGGGGGCGTGGCTTGCGATCATCGCAAGTACGATCTGCCTATGCAACATAGGCAGATCGTACGTTTTTTTAAGTACCTTACAACCATCGCAAGACAAAAGTCTTGCAATGGTTGTAAGGTGTGTGCCCAGCATTAGTTCCTGAAGTGAAAGGACAACTCTGCCTCTGCTGCACTGACATCCCAATCAGTGTTGTCAGCCCTGCACAGCTGTCACTGAACTACATAACACCTCCCCCTCTTCATAACTTAAGTGGGAGAAAGTTAGAAGCTCACTGGATTTCCGGCAGGTATTTTCTGCACTTGCAGCATTTGTAAGAAGATAACACAAGGCGGAAATGGGCATGCGTGGCAGAGATGTACTGAATGTGTATTTTTGGCCTAGACATTCACTTTTAATAGCACTTGTGACTTTGTATTGGTGTACTTTGTTGAACGGTTGCAGCTTGTAGTCCCCTACACCCCCC
>NW_017306285.1:2501183-2535265 GCF_000935625.1 Nanorana parkeri | reverse complement strand
GCCCCCCCCCCCCTCTGCTTTTGCTTAGACTGTCTTAGGCCGATCCTTGCCTAGTTAGTTGACAAACTCAATTTCTCCTCAAAAGTTTTTCCACTAGGGCGCTCAAACAATGATCTAATTTCAGTGCAAAATGGATCCCTACACCAGAAGGACAGCGTACACGACAACGACTTCGAGCAGTACCTTTCCGGCCAGTCTAATCAGGTCAGTCAATAGAATATGCTGGGATACTTTATGGGTCACATTTCGGGGGATCGTTCAAAGCTTGTACTGTACCTCTGAATTGATGACAATCCGTCACACCCGTCTCAAAAGCCACTGATGGCAGCTGTGGCATCCTCCAGCTTGCTGCTGCTACTGGGACAGTGAAGCCGGCATGCCTCTCATCAATGGCTTTTCAGGCAGATGCTTTGGCTTATGGCAGGTTCCATGCAAAGAGGACCTGTGGTGTTTTTGTAGACCTTATTTATCTGTTAGAAGGTAGGAAATGCTCTAATATTGTGTGCCATGGCTAGAAGTATCCGGACAGCCCTACAAATTGAGTTGAGGTGTTTCCAGTGAAGGGTGCTGGTAATGCTTACAGCATACAAAGACATTGTAGACAATTGTGTTCTTCCATCCTTGTGGTAACAGTTGGGTGAAGACCTTTTCTGTTCCACCATGACTGTCCCCTGTGTAGAAGAGAGCTCTATAAAGACAGTTTGATGTGAAGGAACTCAAGTGGCCTACACAGAGCCCTGACCTCAACCCTACTGAACACTTTTGGGGTGCATTTGTACTTGGATTGTGGGCTCATTCATCATCAGTACCCTAACTTCACACATGCTCTTTTGGATGAATGGGCACACATTTCCACAGACACTCTCCAAAATCTTGTGGGAATCCTTCCTAGAGGAGTGTAGACTGTTGGAATTGCAATGTCAATCTTATATAGGTGTAATGGTCAGGTGTCCACCAGCTTTTGGCCTTGTAGTGTATATTTTAGGGATGCAACGTGACAGATACTAGTATTGGTACCGAGTACTCTTGATACTTGCCTACGATACTGGAACTTCCGGTCAGAGGAGAGTGCAGAGGGAGCATGGAGCTGGCTTCCTTTCCAATCAGGAAGTCGGGTGGTGGGTTATGACCGCCTCTCGCCTTCCTGATTGGCTAGGAAGCTGGATTCACTTTTTGCTAGGCATCCTGGCTTCCTAACTAATCAGGAAGCCGGGCAGCATGTCATTAACCCGCCTCCTGGGTTTCTGATTGGTCAAGAAGCCAGGCTGCCTAGCAACAATTGAAGCTGGCTTCCTAGGCAATCAGGGAGGCGGGTCATGACAAGCTGCCCGGCTTCACTTCTTGTTAGGCAGCCTGACTTCCTGACCAATCAGGAAGCCGGACGGCACCTCACGCACCTCAGAAGCCAATCAGCCTCGAGAAGTGAAGCCGGTGTTCATTTAATAGAACCCCGGCTTCCCAGGCAATCGAGTAGCCCGGCTTCCTGATAACCGGGCGACACGGTACTCGGTATCGTTGAGTACTGATTAAAAAAATAATGGTGCTCGATACCGAAAAAACGGTATTGGTGTATCCCTAGTATATTTGCACATACCAGTCACTTCCACATGTTCTGTCCCTCTGTCTTCTAACCTCTCTTCCATCTTCTCACTGATGCCAGCCTCCAGTCTGGATATGTTGGCCAGGATTTTAAAGCTGTCTATGTTCCCCTTAGGAAGGTTTTTCCTCAATTTGTGTGGTCCCTGGGCATGAAGTCTACTCAGGACTTTGTGTGCTCTCCTGGAGCGGAACTGATGGAAAATCTCCCCAGTGGTAGCACATACAGCAGAAAATACGACCAAGGATCCAACCCTTCCCTGCTTTATCCAAAAACATACAAAATATGACCATCATGTAAGAGGAATGTCCTTAAATGGAGACGGAAAGAGTCCGAGCTGCTTTATGTGGAAAGAGGAAGTTCTGGAAGCATTTTTTGCAAATTATATTGAGAATTTCCCACCTTGCATCCTACTGAATGTGACGGGTCTTTTACAATGCATGAGACCCCCTAATATGACCTGTTTGTTACACAATGAACATTTAGGCTGCGTGTCTTATGATGATGCTTCTTCATCTGTCAGAATCACTAGGAGCCACAAGAATGCTCACACGCTCCTATGGTTTCAATCACTGACTGCAATATTTTGAATGCAATGCGGTCGGAGCAAATACGCCGTCTCCATAGTCATCCTGTTGCTGGCAATTTTCCACCTATGACAGCTAGTATGACCCAGCCCTTACAAGGGGAGCATTGAGACAACTGGCAGTAGGGTTATCAAAGGCTGATGAATTTTCGGTGTCCATTCATGCTCCTTCAGTCAGCAGAGATAGCATTAGAGCTCAGGCACACGGGCACCCCATTTGCTGTGTTCAGATCCGAATAAATTATAGATCTGAACACAGCAGTATTGTATGCCACGGGCCCACGCACACTACTCTTGGTCCGCAGCATTTAGCTGCGAGCTAGCCTTCGTTCTCCCAGCACTGCTAGTAAGAAGAAAGGTAGAATCTGGTTTTCTTGAGTTCTGTCAAAAAGGGGAATCTCATTTTTGTTCCACTTTTGGGTTAGAACTTCCGTCAGGGTTTTAAAATTGTCTGTCCCTTTATGGAGGTTTGGCTTACCTTCCTGTCCTATAAACTGCACACAGCCTGGTGACCAAGGCTCTAACCATTCCCTATTGTAAACAATTTTAGAAATGTCTTGGCTGGATTTTTACTTAAAAGCATAAAAAGAAAGTTACGATTAATGATGATACTGTTTTTGGTACTAGAGGACAGGTAAAAATGATGGTCTTATATAAGAATTGTGGCTAAATTCCAGTTGTTTCTTTTTCAACAGAGTAACAGCTACCCTTCCATGACAGACCCATACCTCTCCAGCTACTACCCTCCATCGATTGGTTTCCCGTACTCCCTGAGTGAGGCACCGTGGTCAACAGGTGGGGATCCTCCTATCCCATACCTCACCCCGTATGGACAGCTGAGCAATGGAGACCACCATTTCATGCATGATGCCGTTTTTGGCCAGCCAGGTGGACTGGGAAACAACATCTACCAACATCGCTTCAACTTTTTTCCCGAGAACCATGCTTTCTCCGCCTGGGGTACCAGTGGCTCTCAGGGTCAGCAGACTCAGAACTCTGCCTATGGAGGTAGCTACAGCTACCCACCAAGCTCTCTGGGGGGCACCATTGTGGATGGACAGACCGGGTTTCACAATGAGACTCTGAACAAGGCGCCTGGCATGAACAGCATTGAGCAGGGCATGGTGGGGCTAAAGATAGGTAGCAACGTCACCGCCTCTGCGGTGAAGGCGGTGGGATCTGTGGCCAACAGTGTAGGGATGCCCAGCGCTCTGTCTGGCAATGGGGGCACGAGCATAAGCATGCCACCTTCGAAGCCGACCTCTTGGGCTGCCATAGCCAGCAAACCCGCCAAACCCCAGCCTAAGACGAAAACCAAGCCCGTGACCATCATTGGCGGAGCCCTGCCTCCACCGCCCATCAAACATAACATGGACATTGGCACATGGGACAACAAAGGCCCTGTCACAAAGCCTCCGATGTCTCAGCAGATCCCGTCTCCTCAGTCCATCCCCCAACCACAACCCCAACAGCAGCTGCTGCAGCCCATCCCGGCCCAACCACCACCTTTGTCCCAAGCCACCTTCCAAAACCCCCCTCCGCCACCGCAGCAGCAACAGGCCCCACAAAATCGCTGGGTAGCCCCCCGAAACAGGAACGCTGCCTACGGGCAAGGTGGGGGACCTGATGGCAATCCCTTGGGTGGTGCCCAGCCTCACGCTGCGCCCGGTAGTGACTCCCACCCAGTGTTGGAGAAGCTCAAAGCCTCCCACAGCTACAACCCCAAGGACTTTGACTGGAACCTGAAAAACGGGCGAGTGTTTATCATTAAGAGCTACTCCGAGGACGATATCCACCGCTCCATCAAGTACTCTATCTGGTGTAGCACAGAGCACGGGAATAAGCGTCTAGACAGCGCCTTCCGCTCCATGAACGGCAAAGGCCCAGTCTACTTGCTCTTCAGCGTCAACGGCAGTGGACACTTCTGCGGTGTGGCCGAGATGCGGTCACCCGTTGACTACGGCACCAGCGCCGGCGTCTGGTCGCAGGACAAGTGGAAGGGCAAGTTTGATGTCAAGTGGCTGTTTGTCAAGGACGTCCCGAACAACCAGCTGAGGCACATCCGCCTGGAGAATAACGACAACAAGCCGGTCACAAACTCGCGAGACACGCAGGAGGTGCCCTTAGAAAAAGCGAAACTAGTGCTTAAAATCATTGCCACTTACAAGCACACGACCTCCATCTTTGATGACTTTTCTCATTATGAGAAGCGCCAGGAGGAGGAAGAGGTCGTGCGCAAGGTAAAGAATTAGTCTTGTTTAACTCTTGGTATACCCGATGTTGTGTTTTTCTTTAAATTTGTCAGAAAGCTGCAACAGGGTTAATATATTCTGTATTTCATACCAACAGCCGTATCTATGTGTAAGATGTAATCAGTTGTGTACATTAAAGGACTACAGAACGTAGGTGCATGTGCAGAAATGTCATTATGAACTCTGCTTGTGGCTACTCATTTTCTTTAACGTGTTCCAGCAAGTTGGTCTGGACCGGGACCAAAATAAAGTCAGTTATTGGCTAATGTGCAGCAGATACGGAACCTGTTCCAAGTCAGCAAGACTTTCCAGTTTTCCTTATCGTCAGCTTATCACACGTTCACCGGGAGTGTATTTCCTGTATTATGTGCTCTGTTTCCTCTCTGCTTGATGTGTTGCCAAGCAGATTAAAGATTTTACTGGTCGGGTTTGAATCGCACCGTAGGGAACTTATTAGTACGTTCACACAGCAAGTTTTCTGTATGTGAGAGATAATGAGGCTTGTTCGGAAACGCCTCTCCTTCCATTATAGGCAGGTAAGCAAAAGGGGTTCTTCTTGGATCACAAGATTTCTGACACAGCAGTTGGGTGAATTTTTGCACTACACCAGTGCCGGGGAGTAGACACTGAAACCTTGATCAGGTAGATGGTGCCTTGTATGCCTTCCACGGTTTGGTTTACCATTTTGACTTGTGCGTATGGCTGCAGCTATTATTTTCTTAATCATTATGGTGCCACTGAATTTACCAGGCCGAAACTGAACATTTATTTTTTTCCACCATTTTTTGTCATCAGTGGGGGCAAGTGGCCTTCTTTCCCATCTTTTTTTTACTATTTAAATTTTATTTTTATTTTTTTTACAGTTAGGGGCTTTGGGGAAATAGGGGTCTAAACAGGCCCCCAGATCTTTCCCTTTTGAAAATGAAAAAATAGATTGAGAACACAGTCCTCTTTTTTTTTTTCTGCAGTCCCAGCACTAGATTGAGGAGACATAGTATCTGTTTTACTATGTCCACAATCATGAATGAACAGGAAGTGGTGTAGAGTACTTCCTATTCATTCATAATTGGGGACACAGTATCTGTATACAAAGCCCTCAATTATTTACAAACCTTGTAGTGATCAGCACTGACCACTGCAATGTTTGAGTATTACAGGGAACAAGCAGCAAATATTTCACATATCTGCTGATCTTCTCGCTGCTCTCCTCCCCACACCGCCCAGCTCCTGACTTGACCCTGTCCCCTCCGATCCCTGCTGCTTCTGCCAATACAGGCAGGGGAGAGAAGCAGGGAACGGAGAGGACAAAGACCACAGCAGGCTCCCAGCAGTGATGAGAGAGCTGATATGGGGGGGGGGGGGGGAATGTTTGGGGGGGAGCTCTCACTGCTGGGCACTGGCTGCAGGGTTGTGTCCCCTCCGATCACCGCTGGGAGCAGTGGGGATCAGAAGGGACACAGTCTATGAAACCGGCTCCCAGCGTGGAGGAGAGAAGCAGGGGATCCACCAACTAATCAATGAGAATCGTTGACAACATTCCCATTATCGATTAGATGTTTCAGCCATACTTGTGTGCACCTTTTAGTACCTTCTCCAGTTATTGGCTTATCACACACACGCTCCGGCTTCTTGTTTAGCAGTGTAGGACGGCGGGAAGGCTTTACTATTCCTATCACTGCAGGTTTCTTAGTTGGCTCAGACTGGAAGCTATACACTGTACACAAAATCAAGATCCTGCTGTAAGAGAAATATACAAAAGCAGTGTAACAATAAACTGTGTACTCGGCAGTAAGACTTTAGGCCACTTGGGTAACTGTGGAGAGAACTTTCATGAGAAAGAGGAAAGGTAAGCTGGCAGCTAGCGCAAATGATTGTGTGGAAATGATGAGGCCAGACAGAAGAGACGGGGCAAATCTTGACTTTTACTGGAAAAGTGGAGATGTTCATGTAATTCTAAATCCATGGCATGACCCATCAGTCTCTTTAGGTGGGTAGGATGGTCCCTCTCCCCAGCACGTGGGCTTCACTTTGCAGTGTGTTCCCATAGCTGGAGCTTAGTCTGGTTCCTCAGAGCAGATGATCCCTGCTTCCTCAGGATCCCAGTGGATGGTTTGTTGCTCATACTCTTGTAAATCCACTGTACATGTGCACCATTTTAGAGGTGGGGGTTTACCTTTTATTTCTGCCTTGTAGGGGATACCTCTCCTCTACCCCCTTTCTTCAGTCAGGTTGACGTCATTGGTTCATTGGGTTTTCTAACTTTCTCAGCGGTAACTTTGCTGTTCTTAGGGGATATTATGCTTTTATCATAGGTACACCGCCTACTTTCTTCTCCATTGGTGGGTGGTCCTGAATTGATAGAATGAAACCCATGATGCCCTCAGCTGACACAAAGTGGGTTGAATGAAGCTTGGGGGTCATGCAACCTATATGACAACCATACTGGACACAGAACAGGTAACAGCGCTGGAGAGTTGGGTATCGGAGTTTGGGCTTTATAAAGAGTAGTCTTGTATAGTGACATTTCCCTCTGGGTGCTTGTACCATTGGCATGTCCTTTCTTTTAAAATGGAGCTTTGGTTTTGACCCAAATACTTCTCCCTGTTCCTCCTCCTGATGATATTTGTAAATGACATAGCAGACCACAGATGCAAACAAAACGGCTTGGCTTTTAGTAGGGCTAGTCCCAGTATGTGGGAAGTGTCCAGTTCCAATATTGTTTGCACATCAGCTGTGTTGTGTTGGAACAAGGCCAGACCCCAGCCTAAGCAAGTCGATGTGCCAGATCAATCAAAGCCAATGTGTTTGCGCCTTAGATATGGCTGTAAACAAAAGTCTTCCATATTGCCTAAAATATAAAATGTAATTTCTGTCGACGCTAAAATTCCAGTTCAGTTTGATATGTAGAAGGAGAATTCTTTGAAATTCTGACTGCTGAGTACCATTGCCACAGGTGCAAGAAAGAAAAGCCTGCTGGAGCCAAAGATGTATGACTTGTGTAGGGGTAGGATAGGTACCAGTTGCCTCTCAGTGCAGCACCCATTGACCTTTCAAGTGATGGCAGGCTGGCCCACGTCTACATAACTGCTGACTTGAAGAAATTGGGTGTTTGCTTATAAACTTAGGAGAGTTCTAGCAGCTCTATCAGATGCATTTCTCTACACTGGCTAAGCAGCTAATTACAAGAACTGAGTTATACAAGAGTAACTGTTCAGCTAATCTTGTGATCCAAGTACCCCTGGGCAGAGAGAATAAAGCCGGGTTCCTGACCTTACATTGTAAAAGCCTCCCCTGGCCCATTAAAGCCTACCTGGCAGAGCTCTTGCCACCATTCCTAAAATCAATGGTGGCATCCCGACCTCAGTCACGTGACACTGCTCAAGCCTAGTTATTGGCTGATAGCTCGGGCACTATCACATGCTTTCGCATATGCAGAAGCACTCCGTATTGCTGCGAGATGCAGTGAGGGGGTAGCTGTGACAAGGTATTACTGGGTTGAGGGGGACGCTGTCTTCTTCTGGGGGAGACTAGGAAAGGCTTAAAACCCATATTGGGTTATCTGTTTGTTGTCCCATTGTGGATATTTCCTTTCATTTCCTGCTTTGGAGGCATGAGAGGAGAAAAAAACTCTCCAAAGTACCTGGCATTCCCATCTTGGATGTCACAGAAACTGGTGTCCCCCATTGGAGGATTTTCCCTTAACCCGTGCTCTGAGGACTCGATTTTTAAAAATGTTTCACATACACTTTACAGTCTTGCGATGGTTGTAAAGTACTTAAAAAAACGTACGATCTGCCCATCTTGGACAGGCAGATCGTGCTTGCAAGCACGGCAAACGGGCAGTGTGCGCGTGCGCACACCGGCCCGTTCGTCAGTTGTCGAACAAGCAGGCCACTAACTCGCCGAGAATCGTACGATTCCTAGCGGGTTTTCCAGCCTGCTTGTTCGATGGAAGACGTGCGACCATACAGTAGAAACAGTCGCACGCCTTCCATACACTGTACGAGAATCGTACAGTGTATGGGCACCTTAACAATGATCACCAAGTCAGATGGGAATGGAGGGTTATCTCCCAATCAAGGGCAACAGACAGCATTTGTCAGAGGATCAAACCCTTCTATCTATCTGGTCACTGACCTGGCCTGCAGATAATGCAGAATGCTTTTAGACATATTTATTCAATACTTAGCTGGAATAGAGGCATATATATCTATAGATATATCTCTTTTCCAGGCGATCACCATACAGCTGAAGTTTAGTAAAGAGTTTTTCGAGGCATAATGTGAATGGGTGAGGGGGCAATGAATGAATGAATGAATGAATGATAGGAACACCCTCACCCATTCACAGAATACTTTGCATTCTAGTTTTGTGACTGGGCGAAGGGACAGACAAATGGTGCAAACCATCACGCTAGCAGTTGCAGTGCCAGAAATTGTGATGTAGATTCAGGGAATATCCGGCGTCACTGAAGGGGGTATTATTATATGGGATGTGCATCATTCGAGGTACATTATTATTATTATACTTCTTACTAAACTTCAGCTTCAAGTGCAAATTCAAACCATGTCCATTGAGCTGAGTTTTTTTTTTTTGCACCCCACTGCACATGGGAGTATATATGGTGTGAACACAATTGTGGCCTATGTGCCCTGTTCACACTATAAATGTGGAAGAAACAACAGGTTCCCGCTTGGCTACACATCAGAGATCAGATGCTCAAATATTCTTTAAACAAAACTGGCAAAGTATTTTTTTGTAAAAAATTAATTATTTCAAGAAAATGTATAACCGTGATTTACCCAATGTGCACATATGTACCCCCCTCTCTATAAAAACACAACGCATGTAGGACCAGTTGGGCCTATATAGAAGAAATTCATACACATGTCCTGTGTGGATAAAACGATATCCGTGTGGTGGGTGGTAATCAATTGTCTCAGTCCATGGAGCTCCAAAATCACCCTATCAATGTGCGATGGTGGGCAGAACAAACCAGCTCAATGGGCAGGGTGTGAATAAGCTGTAAATGAGGTGCCTGGATTCCAAAGGGAGTTTGTGGTCATGTTTGGCTGTGGTGAGATCCATTGTTGGGTTATATAAGTTGCAGGTAGGGGGTCTGCATAATGCACAGGAATGGGAGGGTCTCATTGGTGGAGAAAACAGCAGCACTGTCCCACCAGCAGTGCTTTTGACCCTTTAAGCCAGGGGTAGCCAAACTCCGGCCCTCCAGCTGTGGCGAGCCCACGAGGCTTTGCAAGGTTCTCACAGCCACGACAACCCGAGAGAGATGCATCATGGGATTTGTAGTTTCACCACAGCTGGAGGGCCAAAGTTTGGCCACCCCTGCTTTTAAACACTGTTTTAGAACTCCAGCTTAGCCACCAGCAAGTAGGCTGCGGGGATAGAAAGTTTCCATCTACGCATGAGCATACACTTGCTTATTACGGCCTTTGCTGCCTGTGGTTTTGTGATGGCAGTTGGTAAATTTGGGGGGAAAAAGGGATGAATTATGCCCCAAGGGAGCTTGGATTTTGTCTGAACGTCCAACTGCAGTGCGAGCAGGTTTGAAATATACTCCATACATATCTGCAGGAAATGCACATTTCACGGTTTTCACTTTAAAAATACTGCAATACCTGTTAGAAATCCTAACTTCCTGTAAGAGATGACAACGCTCCCTCTGTTGAACCGAATTTGTGAGCATGTTGTCAGCCCTGCCAGAGTTCTGGACTTCTTCACCTAAGCAGAAGTTGTTTTGTATCCCAGCATTGGAGAATCCGCTGATTATAAGTAGTTAGGACCTCACTGGATTGCTTGCCGATCACCAGGTATTTGTCTGTCCTTGCACCCTTATTTTTGTTGTTGTAAAGGGTTATAACATGGGGGAATGCGCATGTATCACAGAGATCTACTGAAAGTGTTGTTTTTCTTTATTGCCTTCTCCTCGTGACCACTTTTCTTTCCATGCCCTTATTGTACATCAATGTTTATTCATTGTACCTCTTCCTGAAGGGGCTGTCTGTTCTCCTCTTCAATCTCTCCTCAATTTGTCTTCTCCCTTTCATTTGCATAGAGCGGCAGTGGCATTCGGGAGAGGAACTGCTAGCAAAAGAGAGGGAGAAGAAGGTTCGGAAGGTAAAACATTCTCAAATTTCATTTGCTGGCATTTGCAGGTTGTGACATCATGGGACGCGGGTATATTTGCCTACTCTGCTCTGGAAAGTAAACCTATCACTTCGCAATGAACGTAGGATGATGATGATGATGATGATGATACATTGTCGGAGAACGCCTTCATCAAAAGCCTAATGATCAGCAGATCCTGTTGTATAGGCACCTGTAGCTATTAAGTATTTATATTGCTGTAGAAGCAATTATGCTCTTTCCCATCTCCTTGTTAATCTCATTTTAAAGACCAAATGCACATTGGGGCCTAGGAGCTGGAGCTTTTCCAGGAGACCTACTTCAGCAATTCACCTGCCGAGTGGTCATTTTGGATCCCGTTTTCACTAAAGACTCATGCGTTTTGCATCATACACTATATAGGCAAAAGTATGTGCACACCCCTCCAATTGAGTTTTGAAGTTGGGAAATTAACTAGTACAGTGTACCATGTCTACCCTAGATGGCAAGAAGTACGTGGACAGCCCTTCTAATTGGCATTGCGCAAAGGGCACTGGTAATGTTACAAAGGCAACCAACCAACCTTGTGGAAACAGTTTGAGGAAGACCCTTTTCTGGGCCAGCATGACTGTACCCAAAGCCAGCTCCTTAAAGACGTGCTTTGACCAGTGACTCAAGTGGCCTACAGAGCCCTGACCTCAACCCTACTGAACACTTTGGAAAGACAATTGTGAGCCTTATCTTCTCATCCAACATCAGTACTGGACCTCACAAATGTTGGCTGAACTAGCACACATTCCCAGACACATGCCAAAACCTTATAAAACGTTCCCCTACAGTGCCCTGACCTCAACCCTACTGAACATCTTTGGAAAGGGCGTGTGAGCCAGATCTTCTCATCCAACATCAGTACTGGACCTCACAAATGCTGGTTGAACTAGCACACATTCCCAGACACATGCCAAAACCTTATAGAACGTTCTCCTACAGAGCCCTGACCTCAACCCTACTGAACACCTTCGGAAAGACAATTGTGAGCCAGATCTTCTCATCCAACATCAGTACTGGACCTCACAAATGTTGTTGACTGAACTAGCACACATTCCCAGACACATGCCAAAACATTATAGAACGTTCTCCTACAGAGCCCTGACCTCAACCCTACTGAACACCTTCGGAGAGCCAATTGTGAGCCAGATCTTCTCATCCAACATCGTTCTCCTACAGAGCCCTGACCTCAACTCTACTGAACATCTTAGGAAAGGGAGTGTGAGCCAGATCTTCTCATCCAACATCAGTACTGGACCTCACAAATGTTGGCTGAACTAGCACACATTCCCAGACACATGCCAAAACCTTATAGAGCGTTCTCCTACAGTGCCCTGACCTCAGCCCTACTGAACATCTTTGGAAAGCCAATTGGGAGCCTTATCTTCTCATCCAACATCAGTACTGGACCTCACAAATGTTGGCTGAACTAGCACACATTCCCAGACACATGCCAAAACCTTATAGAATGTTCTCCTACAGAGCCCTGACCTCAACCCTACTGAACACCTTTGGAAAGCCAATTGTGAGCCAGATCTCATCCAACATCAGTACTGGACCTCACAAATGTTGGCTGAACTAGCACACGTTCCCAGACACATGCCAAAACCTTATAGAACGTTCTACAGAGCCCTGACCTCAACCCTACTGAACACCTTTGGAAAGCCAATTGTGAGCCAGATCTTCTCATCCAACATCAGTACTGGACCTCACAAATGTTGGTTGAACTAGCACACATTCCCAGACACATGCCAAAACCTTATAGAACGTTCTCCTACAGAGCCCTGACCTCAACCCTACTTAACACCTTCGGAAAGGGAGTGTGAGCCAGATCTTCTCATCCAACATCAGTACTGGACCTCACAAATGTTGGCTGAACTAGCACACATTCCCAGACACATGCCAAAACCTTATAGAACGTTCTCTTACAGAGCCCTGACCTCAACCCTACTGAACACCTTCGGAAAGCCAATTGTGAGCCAGATCTTCTCATCCAACATCAGTACTGGACCTCACAAATGTTGGCTGAACTAGCTCACATTCCCAGACACATGCCAAAACCTTGTAGAACGTTCTCCTACAGTGACCTGACCTCAACCCTACTGAACATCTTTGGAAAGGGAGTGTGAGCCAGATCTTCTCATCCAACATCAGTACTGGACCTCACAAATGTTGGTTGAACTAGCATCAATTCTCTGACACATTCCAAAATCTTGTGTAACGTTTTTCTCGAGTGGGGGCTGTCCTAGCCACAAAGGCTAAAGCAAAGTCATATTTATGGCCATTGTTTGATATCCAAAAAGCTCACAATAAGTGTGTCGGTCAGGTGTCCACATACTTTCATATAGTGTATATTCAGATTGAATCCCCAGGTTTGTGACCAGTTCACTTTTAAAGGATTCCCAGATATGATCCTATGCCCCAATGATGTAGTCCTAGGTAAAAGAGAACTATGGGACAACCTTTTTTTGGCCACTGTTCTCGTCAGGGTCACAGGGAAGACCTATACTAATGTCCTCCGGTGACCCAAAACTCATTATATAGCGGGAGAGGCTATTGCCTGCGTGGAGCAGTGACTGACGGCCACCACTTTCTGCACGGAGAGGATCAGGACGTCAGTGATCGGCGGTATGTGTTCACCGACTTCCTGATCAATAGAGCCGACCTGTGATAGCTTTAGTGTCAGATGTCGACTTGAATTATGGGGATGAGTGATTTTCACACACCCCATAATTCTTCTTTACCTAAAACCTGTCAGAAAGTAAATATGATCACCTTATGAAGATCTTCCCCTGGCCAATTCTCTGGCTTTAGTAGCATCAGGAGTTGTAATTTCACTTTCCATGCTATGAATGTGATCCACGTTGGTGACTTGATTTGGCATAAAGGGGCTTACAAGCCCCCCATGTGATAGTATATTGGTGGTGACAGGTACTCTTTAAGGTGATGCTGGGGGTCTAAAGACCCCTAGTATCACCTTTACACTCTCAATAAGCTATTGAATAGCAAATCACACTTCAATAGCTTATTGCTGGACTTCAGGAGCCCAGCACTGACACCAATGGGACCGGAAGTGATGCAATACACGTCACTCCCGGTCCCATAGAACAGGGAGGAGATCGGTGAACAGATGTTTACAGGTCTCCTCCTGCCGAGACGCCGATCCCGGGCCCGTAGGACTAGCAGCGGAGCCCGGGAATAAAGGCGGGGTGTGGGTACTTTACCGGCCTTTGGGAGCGATCTGATGGCAGCTGAGTCGCCAGAATCGCTTCTACTGTAAAGTCAGCAGACTTTCTACTGTAAAGTCAGGATTATCCCGTCATGGATCATGAAGGGGTTAAAGGATATATTAACCCAAATCTAACCCTATGTCACCAAACATGTTAATGTTTAAAAAGTCTCTCAGTATATTTAGATCTACAACTTTCGTTAAAATAATCGCTGCTGAAGGTCCTATATTCCTGTCCTAGGGACAGGACGTTCTCCCCACCCACCCCCATGTGATACAAGTGGGCCAATCAGTAAGCATCAGAGCTTGCACATGAGGGTAAAGGGAATGAGCCACATGCTACGCGCCGGATATTCATTTTAGTGTCAGGTCTGCTTTAATAATAAGGATTGCAATGAATTCCATCATTCCTTTTGCCTTATCGTACGCTGATTTGGGGGCGATAACCAAATTTCCTTTTCTCTCTCCGCAGGACCGCCAGACTCGAAGCAAACCATAAGGACACGGCTACACCTTTCTGAATAGAACTGATCTTAAAGACAAAAAAAACACAAAAAAAGTAACTTTCAGAGGTGATTTAAACAAAAAAAAACAAAAAAAAAAACTGAAATAGACATTTTGTGGTGCAGCCTGTAGGCCTGGGACTGAAATGACGCTTTTCAGTATCTGTGTATCTTCTAACGCAGGCTACAACATAACCTCCACTCCTAAAATAATTTCATTCTTCTTTTTTGTTTATCTTCTTTGTTTTTTGGCCAGTCCACCCGTCTTTTCTTGTATCATTATACACCTGTAGATTATAAGTGTACTCTTACTCTTCTCCCCCCCTCTCCCGACCCAAATATCTGCTCTATATTTGTCCTGAGGAATAATAATAATAATAAAAAATATTAGTTTGTCAAACTGACCCAATATTGAAGGCAGACTCCAAAGAAATCCTCGAGGAGTGAACATTTTTGTCCTCCTTCAGCCACTGTAGGGGTGGGTCCCGGCTCCGCCCCCTCCCCCCCCGGCCCGCCTCACTATATAACCAGTGTGACAACCTGTGAAATGTAATGAATAAGCCGTTTGTGCTGTGTTCCTGGGCACCTCCAGAATTTAATAATCAATGTCATTTAAACCAGATCTGCTTCCGATTTGTCTGTTTTCGTTGCTGGTTTTTTTTTTAGGGGAATGCATTGTTATTTTGTAAGTGTAGAAAATGTACATTTTTGACAACATGGAACTAAATTGTGAATGGGATGAAAACGATCAGAGGAGGAATTCTCAGCACTAGCACAGTTCAGTTAACATGGGCTCAAGTACCGGTACATCTTTTCCGCCATGGTAGGTTTGCGCATTTTCTCATGCATGAACGAGGACCTGTTCTGATATTTTCCCATTAGATGCTAAACAGTCCGCTCAGATATGAGATTTCAGGTCCAGAAGATTCTGATATGGTAAGTCAACCATAGAACTCTTGGGAACGTTGGGCTTACCCCCCAAGATTTGGGTGATCTCAGGGTTTGCCCGCCATTTCGCAGGCCCCGGGCAGTGGTGACACATTATTATTTAGATGCAAAGCAGACTAGAATAGCGAAAGCAGTGAGATGATATCTAGTTGGGTTACTGCACCAGGCCACCATTTCCATGATGGGTTTCCTCTTATATGACCAACTTTAAAGTAACAGGACATGGCTAAATACACAGCTGAAATGTATAGGTGAAGGGTCTGTGATTCTGTTCAGCCAGTTGTGCCAGGCCGCATTGCTTCGACGATCATCTTCTCCTTTCTTGGTCACCTCTTTGCTCGTTGAGTGCCGGCGATGATGCATCATTCGGTGAGGAGGTTGGAAGAGGGGAAGCTGCAGTGCTGAACCAGGAAATAGGGTGATGCCTGCTAATACTCACCCGGGCCGCCATCCTGGCTTGCTCTTACATGGCTCACTTGAGCCTATCTCGTCCTCCACTCCAGGGATGGGATATCCCTCAGTGTCCACTGTATAGGATGTGATAACTCAGGGGACCTTAGACCGTTGGAGCGAAGGGGGAGCAAGGTTGAAGGGAGTGGTCTAGGAGCGAGCCGGGATCATGATTTGGGTGAACAGGTTGGAAGAGGGGAAGCTGAGTACTGAATCGGGGAAATAGGGTGATGCCTGCTAATACTCACCCAGGCCGCGATCCTGGCTTGCTCTTACACAGCTCCCTTGAGCCTATCTTGTCCTCCACTCCAGTGATCGGCTATCCCTCAGTGTCTACTGTATAAGATGTGATAACTCAGGGGACCTTAAACCGTTGGAGCGAAGGGGGAGCAAGGTTGAAAGGAGTGGAGAGGAGCCAGCCAGGATTGTGATTCATGTGAGTATAAGCTCCCTAGACAAAACGAGCACTTTACCCTTTGCAGTGGGGCTACCTCTGCACTACAAGGGTTAAGCTTTGATTTGCCTGGGGTCCTGCTTTAGGTCACAAGACTGGATGAACAGACCTGCATATGTTTTTACAGATAAAGCAGTATATGTATTTCCACTGTGCATTTTGCAGTTTGCCCTCTCACGTTAAGCCTTGTGATCACATTGTCTGAAATAAAAACTTTCTATATTGCCGCTCAACCACCGCTCACTGATTTTCCTACAGCGATACATTTCTTATTGAGGTTTTAATCTGGTTGGTTTCTCCATGGCAACAATGCAGTTCCTATATCAGACTGGTTCATCTTCTGCAGCCTGTGTCCCGTCACCCATGACTGTTGCTCTAGATTCCTCGACTGTGTTGGTTCCAATGCCACTAACGTTTGTTTCCTGGAAGCTTTGTGACATATACAGTGGGCTTGGCTGTACATTGAAGACCTTGCTTGCTAATCTTTTGGTTAGAAGTAATTGACCTACATCCAAAAGCTCCTATTTACTTTTATATCATGTGGTGTGTCTTAGCAGCTTGTTCTTGTAGGTATGAGTCCTTCACAAGCATGCAATTTTGACCAGATTCAAACCTTTCTTACTAAAGTGCTCCCCACACATGAGAATGGGTCTGCCTGAGGCTTCTAGGAGGATCACAAGTCTTAGCTGGAGTATGCAGTGAGAAGGGGAACTCTCCTCTACAGTTCTGGGTAGGACCAGGAGCCAGGGTGCCTAAAATAATGACTCCATAATGTTTTGGGGCTCCTTGTTACCAGAGGAAGATGGCTAGGCCTTTCCTACTTTGGGGTCCAGGTTTAATTTCTAACTAGACCCTAGTCCCCTAACCTAATCGAACCCTGACCCCTCTCCCTAGCAGTGGCTTTGTTCTCTACAGTTTATATCTTCAGGCCAGTGGTCGCGTCCATGCCAATGTTCACCGTAGACTTGAATGTGCTCATACTCCTAGGGGCTATAGTCTTGGAGTACAGGCCCTTTTTAAGTCTATAGGTAGGCATTGTGGGGGCTTTGACACTGCCAAAGTAGGCTGCATTGCCAGGGAGAGGTATGTAGGCACCTAGTTGGGGGGATTCCAGGTAAGAGAGTGTGAGCTGACAGAATGAACTTGTCCTTTAGGGGCCTATACACATAGTTGATTACTCCCCGCCAACCATTGAAATTGCTATATGTTGTTTTCATGTTCCGTTCACCTGCTTTATTTTCCTTCTCCCAGAAGCAGCTTTGAAAAGCAGACCTCTTCGCTTCTAGTCCATAATATGACACCTGACAGTTAACTTAATCTCTTCTGCTCAGCCTTCCTCAAATATAAACACAAAGCTATGTCAACAGCCTTGCCGAGATGGATAAATAGTGATGCAAGGTCTCAATTTACTTGCCTCTTGTGGAGAACATGCTGCTCCAGGTTCCCCTTCAGTGCTATTCACGGGACCAGGAGCAACTTTTTGTAAAGCAAGATACTGGTTGCGATGTAGGGTTCCATTTCCATCCATATGATCGATTTGGTAGTCCATACAGCCAGGTTGAACTTCTTCAGATGTATTTATAGGATGTAGCCTGTAGACTCAGTAGTGTTGGCCTTGGTTAGAGGGCCCCATAGCAACCTGTAATATTCCAGCTGTCCTTTTCTAACGTGTAATGGAAGAATAGATAGGCAACAGGGCCTCCGTGGTAATAACGGTTAAGGTTGCAAACTGCTACTTTACACCACTAATATATTGGAAGCAGCATGGCTTACTGTAGCTGGGTCTGCACTGTCAAACAGCCAATCACCTGAGAAGGATTTTGTCACATGACACGCCATATCTTGAAATAGTCATGTTTATTTTTGATTTGGGATGGGGGGGGGGGGTCAGCCTTCAATTTGTGTCCCCCAGCCACATCCTGTCCTCCATTTTATGCATCATAACCTCATGATATGTGTACGTCTTGCATGTTACCCCTCTACAGACCTGTGTGCGTTTTGGTTACTGGTCTAGGCTAGCCGGTGCTTGGCTGCATCGACCGTAACCAAATGAATCAGCCTTCCCTCTTGCCGCAGCATTTTCAGGGTCTATACTAACACCGTGTCTTTCTGAATCAAAGATTCTCTCTTCCTGATATTAAAACCATCAGAAAATAAAAACGCGTGTCTGTCTGTGTTTAAAAAGGGACTTTGTAGATTTGGACTTGAAGCTGTTGCACTCTCTCCCCACCGGGGAGCGCTGCTAGACTACAGGTACGCCTGCGATGGTAGGGTACTCGTGTTGGGACATAACGGGCCAGGTTGCCTCTTTACAAATCCTATTCCTGAATGTTAGACCTTGAGGGATCTGCAGCGCAGCAAGATCTCTGGATCCAGGCGGGGTGTATAATAGGGTTCTTTGCAGTTGAAGATATCTGAATCAATAGCAAGGATGTGACAGCAAAGTTTTACAGGGTTATTTACAAAAGGGTGAAGGGTTTGAAGTAGGCAGGAGAAGTGACCAATCTAGGACAACATAGCTGAACTGGGAAGTGAGCTGAATTGGGGAATGTTTCCAAATCAGCGATGTTGTCCTGGATTGTTCACTTCTCCGGCCTTCTCCAAACTCTTCACCCTTTTGTGAATAGACCTGTTAATCCTGAACTGCTTCCATCCTCTATGCCAAACTCTACAGTCAGGGTCTACTCACTGGCTGCAGAGCATCTAGAAGAGGATACAAGTATGTATAGGACAGAATGAGGAAGGGTCGGAAGTCATCTGTGTGCATGAGAAGGTTAAACACATCTTTGAGGCCAGCGGATTCTTATCTGGGCTACCTCTGACTGAAAAGGCCTCCCAAAACTTGGGTTCCAGCTTCACTTTAAGGGCCTGTGTCAATGGGCTTTTGTTCTCCCATTGTGTTTTCATTCCCATAAAGCCTATGGGGATGCAAAACGAGCTTGAACCAGGCGAGGAGGTGGTCACCTGCACGTCAATGAATTTGGAATGATCTCCAAAACGTCTAAATCTGATGTCAGGTTGATACCATCTACACAAGCCCATTAAGCATAATTGGATGTGCAATTCTATTGGTAGACCAATCGCTAGGCCATCAGTTGCAATGTTTGAATTCGGCTATTAATGGATCAAAACATCAACTTTTTCCAACTGCAATTGAACTCAAGTTAAATGCTTGTTCAATATAAACCGCAATGTTCTTGCCCAAGTCTTGTATATCCGTGGCTGTTGGAACCAAATGGTTTGGTTTTCTCTTTTACCATCCATGAGAACGTTACTATAGACAACCCAACTTTTCTTGAATACAAATTTGCCAAATATGCTTGAAATCTGCAAACTGATGTGGCCAAAGCATTCTTAGATTTTGGCTTTGACTTCCTCCCCCCACTAAATTGTCTTGCTGCCAGCCAGCCATCTCTTGAAAGCAGCCAATCGGTTGCATAGTCTGCTAAGAAAGCATATGATGGAGGTGTTCATTTTAATCAGTTTAGGTGACTGACGTGGAAGGATAATGTTTCAGTTGACAATAAGAAGTTGGGTTGGAGCCTTATCCAAGTATATATCTTGTGTGAGGCCAGCCGTAGACATACTAGCCCCCAGTGAGACATTTGATCTGTGGCAACACAACACTGTTTTCTTGTCTGAGCATTGTTCCTGGTCGTCAATTTGGCCAGTCAAGCCTGACGTTCCACCACAGCTCTAATAATGGTGGCTCTTTCCCATCTGTGCTCCCAATTTATAGCTCACTAGGTTTTGCTTTGTTTATTTTACAGCTTGATGCCTAAAATTGTCTCATTTTTCGCAAGGTTCAGTACTTTGAAAGCATAAGCCAAGTTGCTAAATATTAAACTATCGCAAGGTTCATAATTGGTCTGTGAATTGCTATGCTGCAGTATTTTTCAGTTTGGGTGCATGAAGCCCCTTTTACCCAATTACTCTACTATGCTTGGCACTTATGTTTGCCCTGATGGCCCTTTAAGTAAAGCAGTACGAAGTGCATTTCAGATGACTTTATATTGTTTCGTTATAGTAAGTTGGTATTTAGCGGTCGGTTTCTTATAAGCACGCAGAGAATTTCAGGTACGCTGTGACTTGCCCTATGACGGCTGAAGAGCCTCAAGTTTGAAAAATGAGTGATTTTTCTTCCATTCATTCAAAGCCAAAACTAAGTTTTTTGGGCTTTGATCCTCGGTCATCTGTGTTATCAACGCGGTACTTTTGTGTCATGCGTAGGGCTAGTTCTTTGAGGGTAGTTTGACGTTGTCGAAATTTACCACCAGTTTCCATATATTTTATGGAAATTATCCTGAAATCACCCATGGGACTAAAGTTTATCTGTTTTGGATGGAATGGAGTAGGGATAGAACCTCTGACAACATCTCAGTATCCCAGTTGGAGATATTTGGCCTCTTTATTAGTCTTATTTCTTTATTGGAAGAAAGGGAAAGTCTGCAATTTTGACCCGTCACCAGGGGAAATCTTCCTACTAAATTAGGATTTCCTGTGTACAAGTCAGGACGTGACAGTACATCTCCATATTAAGACATAGATGGAAAATAATACTAAATATGGTTAACCATTTCTTAATTTAAAACCTTGGTTTTATAAATATTTATTGTGGAACGTCCACCAAGATGTTTAGTTTGACTGTGGAGAGGTGTCATGTTATTACTGTCCATGTTTCCCTTCACCTACTGCCCAGATACAGCCTAGAGGTTAGGGCAGATAATCTTCCCCCTGGAAACACAGAGTAATAGAACCCTGAGAGGCTTCAAAACGTTTTCCCCATTGGAGCAAATTTGCCCCTATATTGTGTAATGGAAACATGACTGGAAGTTGGGGGAGACGTCTACAAACGGGACCTGAGAGAACTTCTAACCCTTTCCTACTCCATGCTACATTAGAAGGCTTCTACTTTTGTTTCGTTCTTGCCCCTAAAGGTGATGTAGGTTCGTGGTTAAACTCTTAAAGTAACTTGCTGTTTTAAAAAGATAAAAAGTTCTCCCTGCAAAGGAAATGTGAATTCTTTACCTGTCCGGCTACCCGCACTGCCAAAATTCACTTCGAACAGTCTTCAGCATCCGGCACAAATTGAGTTGGTTCCTTCCAATAGCAGATGAAACCACAGAGCGTATTGGGGGGACATGGTGCGGGCAGCATGACACGGATTAAAGTTTTCTACGATGGATGAAACCACAGAGTGTAGTGGGGAACATGGTTCGGGCAGTGGGGCGTGGAATAGTTTTCTACAACAAATGAAACTACAGAGCATATTGGGGGGGACATGGTGCGGGCAGTGGGATATGGATTGGTTTTATATGACAGATGAAACCATAGAACGTATTGTGGGGCTTGATGCGGGGAGTGGGATATGGATTGTTTTCTACCGCGGATGAAGTCACAGAGTGTAGAGGGGAACATGGTGCAGGCAGTGGGACACAGATTAGTGTTGTATGACAGATGAAACCATAGAGTATATTGTGGGACATGGTGCGGGCAGCGAGACACGGATTAGTGTTGTATGACAGATGAAACCATAGAGCGTATTGTGGGACATGGTGCGTGCAATGGGACATGGATTAGTGTTGTATGACAGATGAAACCATAGAGCGTATTGTGGACACAGATGAAACCATAGAGCGTATTGGGGGACATGGTGCGGGCAGTGGGACACGGATTAGTGTTGTGACAGATGAAACCATAGAGCGTATTGGGGGGCATGGTGCGGGCAGTGGGACACGGATTAGTGTTGTATGACAGATGAAACCATAGAGAGTTTTGGAGGACATGGTGCAGGCAATGGGACATGGATTAGTGTATGACAGATGAAACCATAGAGCGTATTGGGGGGCATGGTGCGGGCAGTGGGACACGGATTGGCGTGGCCTTTGTAGGGAGGACTTTTTAGCTTTTTTTTTTTTATAATGGTGCCAGTCCCTTTTAAAAATGAATAGATGGGGATGTAGATTTGTGAAACATACAGATGACTTGTTGATGTGATTTCATTTTAAATTGATGACGTTGTACACAGCTTAAGCTTGTACAACGTGTCCCATCATGTCTTCATCATGTCCCTCACTTCATGGGGGGCCCGGTGATATGTCCTAGAGGTGTTTTTTTCTTTTCTTATGCAGTCCCTGCATGCATGGAGGAGCCCTGAGGGACACCAGTCTGTAACCCCCCCCTCCCAAGGTCCCCATATGTCAGATGCGTGAGGGGTTCATTTGACTGAATGCAGCCAATAAGCATCTTTCTCTCCTGTGGTTTCTCATCTTGCGTCCTGCAGCAGCCCCGCACACTGGCCACTATGCTCTCTGCTTGTCTAGACTAATAAAGATTCAATAATGTCATGAAATTGGACTCGTGGTTTTTATTGGGGTGATATCCTACTGTAGTGTTTTGGTTTACTTGTCCACCCGTTTCGGGACCTTTTGTGGGTCTCCAAATGCTGCAGGCCAGTGTAGACTTAGCTGCCGTTGTGGAGGTGCACACAACAGGGTGAGTGGTGACCCAAGCAAGCCCAGTCCTATCTTTTATGTTGTCCAGTATTCTGCCTATTTACTATCAACATCTAAGCCCCGATGAAGGGAAAGTATTGAGCCCCCACACCATGTTGGCTCTCCTGTTGTGCATAATAAAGATTTGCTGGATTTACACTAGTTCTGTGGCCCTTTAACAACTCCAGGGACCCCCCAAGGATACCTTGGCTGACAGAGAGAGATCTGCTTCTAAAAATTCTAGGTCTAAAGTCTACTTCCTGTTTTGGGTCCAGTGCTCTGCCAACACACCTATTGTTCAGTGGCCGGATGGGGAGAATAATCAAAACTGATCTCGTACGGGTTATCTGCTGCTGCTGCTGTCCCAGCTTCTGGGATTTTCTCCAAGAAACTGTCACGTTTACTGGAGCACAACACCCAGGCGAGAGCTCGGCAAATATTTGCTACCACCTTCAGATTCATCAGGGTCACTGTCGCTTTGTGGCATTTGGAGTAGAACGGGCTCTCCGTGCAAGAACAGAGCCGTCTTCCTCCAAATACTCTATGCAGGCTGTGTTCTGTTTCTTGGTTTTTAATTATGAGGGTCCAGTAGTTTTTTTTAAAAATTGATCCCCCACCAGGGTTCCCCCCACACTATATCCAGCTCTTCTAGCCAATATCACCGTTAGATTAGAAGAACTAAGTGCCCCAACTTTTTCCTGAACCCATGGTCATGTGACACTCTGGGTCCTGAGTCTTCTGCACTGGAGAGTAGGAGGTTCCTCCTTCAGGGCCTCATGTCCTCCATCCTGTTGATGTGGGCACTTATTATTGGTTGAAAGAAGACTCCATTAGATGGGTCGGACTCCATTGGTGGCAGGATGACATCAGAGGTTGGTCACAGGTCTTCACTGGTAGAGAAGGTGTCATGGAAGGTCGGGTGAGTAACATGGCACTGGATGGTTTTTGTTTGGATTTGTGAATAGGGGGTAGGAAGGTATCTTTTTCTTAGGGGGGGCTTTAATCAAATTACATCTTTTGTTTTTGTTTTTTATTTCTTAAAGTGTGTTTAATGGTAAAATGTTTTCTTCCAAGTTTTGGATGGAACAGTGAAGGGTATATGAAGTGACACCTGTCAAAGGGTTCAAATGTTCTCGGTGTCCTGGGGTCTGAAAGTGATGAGAGTTGTCACCAGAAGAGGATTACAGGGGGAACATCTTGATTGTCCCAATCGTTCTGGTGATAACTTAAGGTTTCCTTCACTTTTTGAATAGATTTCCTCTTACTTCCTGTTGTATCCACAGAGCAGGAAGTAAAGGGAAAAATCTCCCCAATGCAGGGGTAGGCGACCTTGACACCCCGGCTGTAGTGAAAGTATGAATCCCATCATGATTCTGGGTGTCTTGACTGTGGCTGCCTTATGGGACTGGTAGTTCCACAACAGCTGGAGCGCCGAGGTTGCCCAACTCTGCCCTAATGGACCATAAAAGGCCCCAAAAAACCGGACCGATTTCTACCTGTTGGTTATTCGAAGCAAATGGCTACAAATGTTTGGCTTTAGATGTTCATTAAATTAGGGGTAAGGAATCATTCTTCATTCACCAAGGGGTCACTAGATTCCTGTCACTGCACAATACTAATATATCAATTCTTTTTGCCCTTATTGAGCAAAATTTGGGTTCCTTTTAATTCAAAAGGTTTTAGCTATCTTCCGTGGCCAGCAGGGGGCAGCATTGGGAAGCTCATGAATCTCTGTTGCCTTATTTTAGCACATTTTACAGCAGTGACTGGCCACCTTCTCTGCCGGTAGCAGTTGGGCCCCCAGGCACCTTAATGTTGCCGAAAGCGGGTGGGGATGCCCATTGGTGCACTTAAAGGATGATGAGAGTTGTACTTTGCTGTTGCTACATTTTGTGACTCTAACCTTAAGGAAATGGGACGCTGCTACCGGTATTGTCAGGTATGTGGAAAATTATTTTCTTGGTTCTGACATCTCCCTGGCTTATCCACAGCTTAATATTATAGCAGAACTTCAGCTTTCGTTTCTTTTCCTGTATACTGACCACCGTGCTGCTGAGGTTGAATGGTGGTCAGCGCCAGAGGGTGCGTCCCACATTGGACTGGATCCACAGATAGAGCTCCGCATTGTACCATCGCACAGATCTCTGTGGTATTGAAGATTGCCCACCTCTGCAGGAGGGAGAAGAGGACCTCAGGACCAGCCATTAGACTATTGGGAAAGAGGTATGTGTGTTTTTTGTAAATTATGTCGGGAGGGTACAGTGTTTGTTTACAGATCCCCCTCGGGAGATCTCCTTTCCTGCTCCTGTTTCCAACTCGCAAACTTTCCCATCAGTTCACTTATTTCCATTCAGGAGATGATCATGTGACAGGCAGAACCTCACACCACAGCTTTTGCATCCTTCAGCCTGGTTATAGAAATGGTCCGTCACAGTATCTACAGAGCAGAATTGGGCAAGAGTCCCTACCCAGCCATTTCCATATTATGCAAAATAATGGAGGATGCAGTTTTATACAGGTTCAACGAGTGCAAGAGACTCCTGTGGTGATGTCACCATGACTGGACTAAAGCACTGGATCACCAGTCCTCGCCAGCACAAGAGGTGCTGCCGCAGGTCAAGTGACAACGGACTGAGGTGAGTAAAAAATGGTGATAGAGGGATTTATTTATTTTTTCTTTATATTTGTGAATAGGTGGGAGCCTGGTGGCTGGGTAAGAGATCTATTGGCCAGAGATGACCGGACCGTAATCCAATATATATTTTTATTCACCCTTAGTCTGCGGGAGCCTGGGCATTGCGCCCGCAATCCATTGATTATGGTTTCAATGCTTTGCAGGCTCAAATGCAAAAAAAAAAGATTTATTATGCCTTTTTAGATTGCCTTTTGCATATTACTAGTGTAGATTATGCTGGGGTGTGTCCCATGCTTCCCCACTCTTAGTCCAGACCATGCTGGGGTGTGTTTATATCTTCCCCACTCTTCTAGTACAGACCATGCTGGGGTGTGTCCCATGCTTCCCCACTCTTAGTCCAGACCATGCTGGGGTGTGTTTATATCTTCCCCACTCTTCTAGTACAGACCATGCTGGGGTGTGTCCCATCCTTCCCCACTCTTAGTCCAGACCATGCTGGGGTGGGGGGCGGAGTGCTGTCGGTCACAGTTTTGGGCAAACTCATATATACTATATATATATATATATAGCCAAAGATTAGAGACAGCCTTCTCCAGGCGCATGAATATCGCTCACTTTTGGTTATATACATTGTGGATATCCTGGGGTGGCCATATTCTTCTGCTGCTTCGCTACAGGGTGAGCATGTGACATCACCGGTGAGTTTATTTTTCATTGTTAGGTATTTCTCTGTCCTAGCAGGGGGTTTTGAAGGGATAAAACATGGGGGTATGTATGTAGTGCAGGTATGTACTTGTATTTTTTCCTCCCCAGCACCTATGTAACGGGAATGGTGTTGGTAAGTAGTGATGGGCTTGGGCGTGTTCGCAGCTCCACGTGCTGAGCCCGCCAGGAAGCTCGCAGCGCCAATCACTCTCTGCGGACCGGGATAATGTCTCAGTACCTGTGATTGGCGCTGTCAGCTTCCTGGCGGGCTCGGCACGTGGGGCTGCGAACACGCCCGAGCCCATCACTAGCGCTAAGCTTCAAGCTATTCAGAACGCCTTCCAGTGAGAGGAGACAAGTGAGAAGAGGGAAGGCTAGGGAGTTCAAGGTGAAGGTTCAGAATGGTGAACTAACCCTTCGGGAGGGTATCTCTCCCACCACTTCTTCTTGTGTCTTCGGTAGTGTAGGGGGAAATCTCCCCAATATGTCAGCAAGGCAAAAATGGTTTTAACCATTCCCTACTCCACCCCATGTGACCTGGAGGAGCTATCTCTACCGTCTCTATCTCAGGATATTTTGACGCTTTTCCAGAACCCACCTCGTTATCTGCTGAGATTCTTCTGCCACACATTACATTCACCTCCCCTTATTCACTGACACCCATCTACATAATGTTGGGCCCTGTCATTACATCACAGTAGTGTATGGGACCATCTTCTTTTATTAGATTGGATGCTGACCAATGAAATACTGATTGTTTGAGTTGTTTATTCATTCATTGGGTTCTGATTTGTGAAATTGTCATCATTTATTTTCTGGTGTAACATCATCATTTCAATGCAGAATATCGAGACATTGGTGACAGACCAGTGATCACATCCTTGTACTTTTTTATTTTTTTCTATTTCCAAAATACAAATCATTCTGAAATAAAAATACACCAGGTTCCTGTGCCATTGATGTGTCCCAACCTCAACAACAAGACTTTGTCATCTTCAACTCATCACGGGATTGCATATTGGTGTATTGGCTCCGGAGGTGACGTCTCTGCTTCTCATGTTGCCGTAAGTGATATCAATCCTTTTGTGGTTTTTAAAGACTAAGATCCACCTTTTATAGTCTCTGTATTATTTAAAGGAGAACTATGGGGTTAGGGCTTTTCCCCATAGTTCCCCTTAGGGTAACGGGAGGACACAAACTAGTGTCCTCCCGTCACCCTAAGCTCAGTATACCGCGAGCTGTATACTGAGACGCTGCAGCATAAGCGGATCCCAACAATTATGTCTGGGTCCGTCCAGCTGCGTGAGTGACAGCTGACTCTGCCTATCTAGAGGCAGAGCCAGCTGTACCTGCCCCGTCCGCTCCGCCAGTCAGCGCTGGCGGATCGGAGCGGGGGGGAATCCAGCCCCTCCCCCTGTCACAGCAGAGAGCCGTGACAGGATTGAGAGGTGAGCGAACGCCGGTATGTGTTCGCTCACCTCCCGATCTACTGAGCCGACCTGTGACAGTCTCATTGTCACAGGTAGGCTAGAACTATGAGGTGAGTGGAAATCACTCGCCTCATAGTTCTCCTTTAATACTATATCACAATGCTGACACTGGAGTTAGGGTTGCCACCTGTCATGGATTTACCTGGACAGTCCGGGTTTTGAGTCCTGTTTCCTTGTTGCAGGCCAGCTGAAACCCAGACACTGCACATACATGACTCAAAACTCAGGCTGTCCAGGTGAATCCGGGACAAGTGGCAACCCTAACTGGAGCTCCAACACCACATCTACCATTCCCTGGTTTTCCTAAGCCTGCTCTCACATGAAATAAAATCTGGTCATGATTAACTCTACCCAATCTGTGTGTCTGAAAGTGGAGATCAACAGCCCAACTTCTGACCGCAACCCCATAAATGAATAAGAAGAAAGTCCCAGCTTGGAAATATTGATGGCGGGAGGGATATTGGATCATCTGGTGCTAATCTTCATTCATTTCCCAATGAGGAGCACATCATGAATTGAGCACATCAATGATGATTGTGTGTACTAAGTCTTGATATGTAAAGGGCTGACTGCTAAGTGTCTGAGTCACAGCTGATCCAAAGAAGGAAAAAATATTCTAAGTCCCACTTTTTACTCACAATCAATGATCTTTTTATGGAGTGAAATTCTTATTTCCTACATCCAGATTCTCAAAGGGCTGGCTGCTCAATCTCATGCCGAAGCAAAGCTCTGGTGTAGCTGTTTAGAAGCCAGCCAGCGGCCCAGCGAGGATTTTGTATTTGCAGGTACGAATCCCGCTTTGATCACCTGGAGCGTGTATACTATAACAATCGTCACATTTTATTTACGAAGTGTTGATGTTCAAAGGGCTACAAAAAAAAGAAAAAAATATTCTAAGTCCCACTTTTTACCCATTTGGGTTTTGAGTCATTTTATGTACTAAGTCCCGGAGTTGTCCAGTATGGCTGTTTAAAGGGCTGGCTGCTAAACTCCACGCTAGAGCTCGTCTCTGGCATAGGGGTTTACTAGCCAGCCCTGGGCACTGCAGAGATTTTTAGGTCGCAGGTTCGATTCCCGGTCCCTCCGTTTAAATTTATAAGAGTCGCTGATCACATTTCACTTACTAAGTCCTGAATGACCAGATTACAAGACAAAGGGCTGGTTGGCTCAGAGGTTTAGAAGCCAGCCCAAGGGCACAGCAGGGATTTTGGAGTTGCCGGTTCGAATCTCAGTTTTGCTTTCTGAATGTGTGCCGACTTATTACTCCTGAACTGGGAGAATGAACACATGAGTTGCTGAGCAGAAGCGAGTAGCTCAGTGGATAAGAGTGTTGACCCAGGGCGCTGTAGACCCAAGTTCAAATCCACACAAGTGCTGTAGACCCGCAAAGGCAAACCAATGCAGACCTCGTGTGCAAATCCATGAAAGTGCTGTAGACCCCCCGAGTGTGATACCACAAGAGCACTGTAGACCCCCAAGGGCAAGTACATGGAAGCACAGTAGACTGGAGCTCGAATCGCTGAGTGAAAGCTTGGAGGCCATGGACAACCCACCCGTCTGCTCCAGTCCCAGGCCCCCACAGGCCTGTAACATGTGTGGCATCACAATAGAGTGTGGACTACCCCCTCTTTGGTCCATAGTCTGTGACATCACTGCAACATATATAAATACAAGGGGCTGTCTTACCGGGGCAGCCCATTCAAAATTTAGGGACTTAGGGTTTTTTTGGCTCACCCCAGATATATATATATATATATATATCTCCGAGTCACCTCCCAGGTGCTGTGCAGTATCTGAACCCCCTGGTGGTGGGACTGAGTAGTGGGTTTGAAATCGTCATCGCGCATGCCCGGCGATCTTATTGATACCTGCCAGCGGCCATCTTGGTGATGGACGCCGGCAGAGATAGGAGGGGACAGTCACCCGGCGGGAGGAGGTATGCCGCTGGGTCCTCTCCTGTCTCCTGACACTGTCGGGGGCTCAATCCGTGACCGAGCGCCCGACTTTTCAGAGGGTGACACAAAAATGACTGTCAGTCATTTTTGTGTCACCCCCTCTAAATTACTATTATTTTTATTATTATTTTTTTTTTAAATAAAAATAATAATAGTAATTTTTTTTCAAAAGAAAACTCAAACTTTTTGTTGTTATTATTATTATTTACAACCCACTTTCATATGTAGATTGTAAGCTCTGCTGTAGAGCTCATATTGATTATTTAACAGTTGCAACCTTGTTTTAAAGAATACAATTCCTCTAAAAGCCGAGTCCACAGCCAGAGGTGACATGTTAGTTATAAGTGGAGCTGTGTGAGCCGAGTCAGCCCCGGGATTCTTATATACCTTGGCTACGGCTGCCTCTGGTCCACCTGGGAAATCTGTGTGTCCCCATATACTCCCATTACATACCTGTAATATCAAATCAGTATACAATTTAGCAGGGATGGTGGGAGCCCCTCATAATGGGCACAGCAGGTGTACAGACCCGGAACTCAGCACAGGGATGGGGGGAGCTCCTCATAATGGGCACAGCAGGTGTACAGACCCGGAACTCAGCACAGGGATGGGGGGAGCTCCTCATAATGGGCACAGCAGGTGTACAGACCCGGAACTCAGCACAGGGATGGGGGGAGCTCCTCATAATGGGCACAGCAGGTGTACAGACCCGGAACTCAGCACAGGGATGGGGGGAGCTCCTCATAATGGGCACAGCAGGTGTACAGACCCGGAACTCAGCACAGGGATGGGGGGAGCTCCTCATAATGGGCACAGCAGGTGTACAGACCCGGAACTCAGCACAGGGATGGGGGGAGCTCCTCATAATGGGCACAGCAGGTGTACAGACCCGGAACTCAGCACAGGGATGGGGGGAGCTCCTCATAATGGGCACAGCAGGTGTACAGACCCGGAACTCAGCACAGGGATGGGGGGAGCTCCTCATAATGGGCACAGCAGGTGTACAGACCCGGAACTCAGCACAGGGATGGGGGGAGCTCCTCATAATGGGCACAGCAGGTGTACAGACCCGGAACTCAGCACAGGGATGGGGGGAGCTCCTCATAATGGGCACAGCAGGTGTACAGACCCGGAACTCAGCACAGGGATGGGGGGAGCTCCTCATAATGGGCACAGCAGGTGTACAGACCCGGAACTCAGCACAGGGATGGGGGGAGCTCCTCATAATGGGCACAGCAGGTGTACAGACCCGGAACTCAGCACAGGGATGGGGGGAGCTCCTCATAATGGGCACAGCAGGTGTACAGACCCGGAACTCAGCACAGGGATGGGGGGAGCTCCTCATAATGGGCACAGCAGGTGTACAGACCCGGAACTCAGCACAGGGATGGGGGGAGCTCCTCATAATGGGCACAGCAGGTGTACAGACCCGGAACTCAGCACAGGGATGGGGGGAGCTCCTCATAATGGGCACAGCAGGTGTACAGACCCGGAACTCAGCACAGGGATGGGGGGAGCTCCTCATAATGGGCACAGCAGGTGTACAGACCCGGAACTCAGCACAGGGATGGGGGGAGCTCCTCATAATGGGCACAGCAGGTGTACAGACCCGGAACTCAGCACAGGGATGGGGGGAGCTCCTCATAATGGGCACAGCAGGTGTACAGACCCGGAACTCAGCACAGGGATGGGGGGAGCTCCTCATAATGGGCACAGCAGGTGTACAGACCCGGAACTCAGCACAGGGATGGGGGGAGCTCCTCATAATGGGCACAGCAGGTGTACAGACCCGGAACTCAGCACAGGGATGGGGGGAGCTCCTCATAATGGGCACAGCAGGTGTACAGACCCGGAACTCAGCACAGGGATGGTGGGATCCCCTCATAATGGGCACAGCGGGTGACTTTGGGTGCACTACCCATCTAAATAGACACACTACTGCACACATTTCCAATAGCTATAAAGAGAAGACCTGGACCACCATTTGAATCTCCTCTCATATTTAGAGTGTAAGCTCTGCTGTACTGAAGAATGAATTGTTATTGATGAATACACAGGGAAGAGTTCGGTGAAGGAAAGAAAACCTCTCGGGGTGATTGTTGGTGAAGATTCTTTATTGAAGTTGAACATTTACAGAGGAAAGGACAAGAAACGGACATAATCCGAGGTTGTCACACAGTGTGGAGGCCGCAGACAGCACGAGGCAAGAAATGAAACATTACACAACATTGCAGAGACGGATATTCTTTTATAGGATATAGAACAGAATGAGGAGAAAGGGAAGAGCACATCTAAAGCAGTCACAGGCAACCTCAGCACTCCAGCGGAGGCGAAACTACAAATGTCACCATCCCTCTGCCTCTGGGAGCCACGCCTGTGACCGTCAGAGCCTTGCAATGCCTCATGGGACTTGTAGTTCCACAACAACTGGAGTGCAGAGGTTGCCTACACCTGCTTTAGTCATTCTATACCAGCGGTGGGCAATGTTATCAAATTCAGATACATGAATGTGCTTTGGATTCAGCGGCATTTCTCAGATTAAGCTGCAGATTCCGGCAAAGATATCTCTGCAAAATTTGAGTCAGGAACACATTTAAAGGGGTGTCACGAGTTCTTTCTCTGCTATAACCTCACAGAGAGTCTTTGTGTAGCACAGGGCTTTTCCCAGGCCAGGAAATCAGAATGTCTCAGGGGGCAGCAAGAGCAAGGAAATAGTAAGAGACCATATAGGCAAACTTGCTTGATTCACTTAGATAAAGGAGCCAACGTGACCTACAACACACACACACCCCATAGAGTCAGCGGCAATATTTGGGTGTTTTAGAAAAATACATTACTCACAGATTTATTTCCACCCTTCGGGCCGGTGGCGTGGGATTTAGTGATGATCTCTACCTTGGGACCTTCATTCGGTGGCTCAGGGACGCCTCTCTTGGCATTCACCGCGTGCCTTAATTGTATAGACATTAAATCAAGGTCCACTGTGAACACGCAGAGGGGAGCTCATTCGGGGCATGGGGCTTCAACAACGGTCCACAGCAGAGGCATCTGCCTAAGGGGGCAAAGGAGAAAAGGGGCCATTATATTACATCAGCGGAGAAATAAACATCAACAGGCCACAAACATTCAGCCGAAATTTTAAGGCCAACTCCTTTTTTTTCTAACAGGGAAGAGTTAGAAGTGTCAGGTCTGTGTATTGCTGTCTGTGACTGATCTGGGGAGCTTCATCCTCATTATTTGTCCTGGTGACAATTGTTAGAATTACAGAAATTGGGGGGGGAATCTTCCAATCAGGAAGCCTGTCACTTTTTAGGACTTTCCTCTCTCCATGACAGGTAAAAGCAAATCCCCCAGACTGCAAATGATAAAATAAACCAACAACAGGGCTTCTAACCTTCCCTACTCTATCCAAAACTAAAAAGAATTCTTAGCATAGACTGCTAAAAGACTCAGACGCCCCCAGAATATTCTGGCTTAGCCACTAATAAACAAGCTGCCAACAAAGATAGGCAGTGCTTGGCTTTCTTATTAGAAAGCACACCCTGCATTAAATGTTCCCTTGCTAAAAAGAAGATTGTATGAAAAAAATGTAAACCGTGTAAAACTTTCAAAAATCATTTGGGCTACAATATGGCCGAACACTAGAATAAAAAGAACTCCGGTAAGTAGAACTTTCTAAACAAGCTGCCAACAAAATGTAGAGAGTGCTTGGCTTTCTTATTAGAAAGCACACCCTGCATTAAATATTGCCATGGATTAAATGTTCCCTGGCTAAATATAGATTGTACGAAAATAATTAAAACTTGTATACGTTCAAAAATCCTCTTCACTACAATGTGGCCGAACAATAAAATAAGAAGAACTCAAGTATGAAGAACTTTCTAAACAAGCTGCCAACAAGATGTAGGCAGTGCTTGGCTTTCTTATTAGAAAGCACACCCTGCATTCAATGTTCCTTGGCTGAATAAAGATTGCATGAAAAAAATGTAAACTTGTAAACTTTCACATGTCCTCTACACTACAATGTGGCGGAACACTAGAATAAAAAGAACACTGAGAAGAACTTGAGTAATGCTTTGCCACGCGGACGTCGTATTGGAACAGGTCGGCACACATGGAGGAACGCTCCAAATAAAACCATTTCTTTGTTATTACTGAACTGACAACCTAACAGGATTATTATTATTATCATCATTATTATTCAGGATTTATATAGAGCCAACAGTGTGCTCAGCGCTTTACAAAACTGAGGGAGACAGTACAGTTAACAATACAATTTCAGTACAGGAGAGAGCCCTGCTCGTGAGACCTTACAATCTAGCAGACAAGCGTTTGAAATCTCTCAAGAATTTTTTTTTTTTAAACCCCGAATCCAATACATTTATAGTGATGGGCGAAATTGTTTTTTAAATTAAAACATAAATAAAAAATATATACATCATATAAAACAATAAAAAAAGATGTAAAACACTAGACTGTTTTTTCTAAGATTTATTATCCTTTACTTTTTTTTAATCATGTATATGAAATCTTTATTTAACAGATAATCATATACTGAGGGGGGCACCCGTGACATAGACTTGAGTTACGATGACGTTTCTAAAGAGTGT
>NW_017306285.1:2493597-2501131 GCF_000935625.1 Nanorana parkeri | reverse complement strand
GACTGTGTAATCTAGGCTTCAGCTATCCATCTGTTACTATTCATATTTCAGCAAATAGCTATTTTCAGCAAACGTTACAAACTTACAGCGCCTGAGAATAGTCAGCTGAGGCGTTCCAACCTCCACAGAGACATGACCCGAAATAGACAGTACATGAAGTCCTAGTAGCAGAACACGGGGCGATTAAAAAGGAAGCGGACAGATGCCGGCACCTTCACAATGAGGCCACGGCAAATAGGCCAACCTATTATCAGAAGAACAGCAGGGGGGACCATTGGGATCCATTTTGTCTTTAGACAAGGATTAAAAACTGAAAGGCCGGGACTGTACACAAGGTCCTAACAGTGGCCGGTATCAGTCTAGTTATTAGAAAACAGGACGGGAGAGGCCATAACAACGTTTCATAGAAGACATTGAGGGGAATTTATCAAAACTGGAGCAGCTGTGCATGGCGACCAATCAGCTTCTCTCTTTCATTTTTAAATCTTAGGCCTCATTCACACGAGAAAAGGCCGGCACGTACAGCTCTGTGCTGCGTGTACAGCCGTATCGGGCCGCTCCCGGGAAGGGCAGGTGCTGCGTGTGATTAGTACGCAGCCCCTGTCCTTCTGTATGGGAGTACACGGCCGTACGCTGCCCTACGCTCACCTCAAGGTCCGTACGGGTGCGGGATCCATCCTGTCAGCGTTCGAGTACGGACACCCACACCCGCTCAGACGTGCAGGGCGGGTGAGGTGAGGGCGGCGTACGGCCACGCACTCCCATAAAGAAGGACAAGGGCTGGTTAAAGGAGAACTATGGAGTTAAGGCTTTTCCCCATAGTTCTCCCTAGGCTAACGGGAGGACACAAACTAGCGTCCTCCCGTCACCCTAGGCTCAGTAGCTTGCGGTATACTGAGACGCTGAAGCGGATCCCGACAATTATGTCTGGATCCGCCCAGCTGCGTGAGTGACAGCTGGCTCTGCCTATCTAGAGGCAGATCCAGCTGTACCCTCCCCCGTCCGTTCCACCAGTCAGCGCTGACAGATGGGAGGGGGGAATCCAGCCCCTCCCCCTGTCACGGCAGAGAGCCGTGACAGGATCGAGAGGTGAGCGAACGCCGGTATGTGTTCGCTCACCTCCCGATCTACTGAGCCGACCTGTGACAGTCTCATTGTCACAGGTCGGCTAGAACTATGAGGTGAGTGAAAAGCACTCACCTCATAGTTCTCCTTTAAGGAACCTGAGGATTTCATATGGCAGGGGGACTGTTAGCAGGGCAGGGACAGCTTAGTCCTGGTAGAAGACTGAAGTACAACACAAAGATCTTCTAGATAGAACACAGATGTGTATAGTACAAGGCTGAGATATATTACAGAGGACAGGAGGAGACCTCACAGTACAAGTCAGGCAGATAGCCAAATGTTAGGCAGGATAGAAGGTGAGACGTACAAGGCAGGACAGGGGAATTGATATACTTGTTAGGTACATATGACAATATAGTACAAGAGAGGTCAGTTGGGCAAGACCTGCACTGGTGACAAAAGTGCCGGGCACGATGGTAGTGGTGGCTGAGGTTGGGTGGTGTTAGGCAGGACAGAAGACTTAATAGTCCACAATAGTACCTGTACCTGAGTGCTGGCCCTTGCAGTCAGTAGATGCGCGGTGCCAGCATTTGGGGCCGAGGTCTGGTTTTGTAAAGTAAGCTCTGAGTCCAGGTTTGCATGGGGCTACAAGGTCATAGCAGTCCGCTCTCCGATAAATCAAAGAGACTGCAGGAAGCCATTATGTTAAAGACCAGAAACATGTTGTAGGAAAGATGGGGGTGAACAGAAGAAGACTTCGCAGCAGATGACACAGATATAGTACATGATGGAAGGAAGACTTAAAGTCCAATGTCTCCCTGAGGGAGAACAGAGATTAAAGATCTGAATTCTTATTAGACTGCTCGGGTCTTCCACAGGGAAGCTGCCCCAGCACCAGGCCATATGTTGTCAGCTGAAGGGGTTAGGGCCAATCACTCCCTCCTGAAGCCCATTCGGCCTGTGTCACATGACCAAGTGGAGGCATTTAGTCACATCTCTTACCACTGTGGAAGCTCACAGGAGCCGTCTCATCAGGAATCATGATAGGTTAGAGTTCCAGTACAAGATGTATTAGACATTAAAAGGAGGGGTCATAGTACAATACAGGGTATATTAGGTATTAGAGGAGGGGTCATAGTACAATACAGGGTATATTAGGTATTAGAGGAGGGGTCATAGTACAATACAGGGTATATTAGGTATTAGAGGAGGGGTCATAGTACAATACAGGGTATATTAGATATAAGAGGAGGGGTCATAGTACAATACAGGGTATATTAGATATAAGAGGAGGGGTCATAGTACAACACAGGGTATATTAGGTATTAGAGGATGGGGTCATAGTACAATAAAGGGTATATTAGATATTAGAGGAGGGGTCATAGTACAGTACAGGGTATATTAGATATAAGAGGAGGGGTCATAGTACAATACAGGGTATATTAGGTATTAGGGGAGGGGTCATAGTACAATACGGGGTATATTAGGTATTAGAGGAGGGGTCATAGTACAATACAGGGTATATTAGATATAAGAGGAGGGGTCATAGTACAATACAGGGTATATTAGATATAAGAGATGGGGTCATAGTACAATACGGGGTATATTATGTATTACAGGAGGGGTCATAGTACAATACAGGGTATATTAGATATAAGAGATGGGGTCATAGTACAATACGGGGTATATTATGTATTACAGGAGGGGTCATAGTACAATACAGGGTATATTAGATATAAGAGATGGGGTCATAGTACAATACGGGGTATATTATGTATTACAGGAGGGGTCATAGTACAATACAGGGTATATTAGATATAAGAGATGGGGTCATAGTACAATACGGGGTATATTATGTATTACAGGAGGGGTCATAGTACAATACAGGGTATATTAGATATAAGAGATGGGGTCATAGTACAATACGGGGTATATTATGTATTACAGGAGGGGTCATAGTACAATACAGGGTATATTAGATATAAGAGATGGGGTCATAGTACAATACGGGGTATATTATGTATTACAGGAGGGGTCATAGTACAATACAGGGTATATTAGATATAAGAGATGGGGTCATAGTACAATACGGGGTATATTATGTATTACAGGAGGGGTCATAGTACAATACAGGGTATATTAGATATAAGAGATGGGGTCATAGTACAATACGGGGTATATTATGTATTACAGGAGGGGTCATAGTACAATACAGGGTATATTAGATATAAGAGATGGGGTCATAGTACAATACGGGGTATATTATGTATTACAGGAGGGGTCATAGTACAATACAGGGTATATTAGATATAAGAGATGGGGTCATAGTACAATACGGGGTATATTATGTATTACAGGAGGGGTCATAGTACAATACAGGGTATATTAGATATAAGAGATGGGGTCATAGTACAATACGGGGTATATTATGTATTACAGGAGGGGTCATAGTACAATACAGGGTATATTAGATATAAGAGATGGGGTCATAGTACAATACGGGGTATATTATGTATTACAGGAGGGGTCATAGTACAATACAGGGTATATTAGATATAAGAGATGGGGTCATAGTACAATACGGGGTATATTATGTATTACAGGAGGGGTCATAGTACAATACAGGGTATATTAGATATAAGAGATGGGGTCATAGTACAATACGGGGTATATTATGTATTACAGGAGGGGTCATAGTACAATACAGGGTATATTAGATATAAGAGATGGGGTCATAGTACAATACGGGGTATATTATGTATTACAGGAGGGGTCATAGTACAATACAGGGTATATTAGATATAAGAGATGGGGTCATAGTACAATACGGGGTATATTATGTATTACAGGAGGGGTCATAGTACAATACAGGGTATATTAGATATAAGAGATGGGGTCATAGTACAATACGGGGTATATTATGTATTACAGGAGGGGTCATAGTACAATACAGGGTATATTAGATATAAGAGATGGGGTCATAGTACAATACGGGGTATATTATGTATTACAGGAGGGGTCATAGTACAATACAGGGTATATTAGATATAAGAGATGGGGTCATAGTACAATACGGGGTATATTATGTATTACAGGAGGGGTCATAGTACAATACAGGGTATATTAGATATAAGAGATGGGGTCATAGTACAATACGGGGTATATTATGTATTACAGGAGGGGTCATAGTACAATACAGGGTATATTAGATATAAGAGATGGGGTCATAGTACAATACGGGGTATATTATGTATTACAGGAGGGGTCATAGTACAATACAGGGTATATTAGATATAAGAGATGGGGTCATAGTACAATACGGGGTATATTATGTATTACAGGAGGGGTCATAGTACAATACAGGGTATATTAGATATAAGAGATGGGGTCATAGTACAATACGGGGTATATTATGTATTACAGGAGGGGTCATAGTACAATACAGGGTATATTAGATATAAGAGATGGGGTCATAGTACAATACGGGGTATATTATGTATTACAGGAGGGGTCATAGTACAATACAGGGTATATTAGATATAAGAGATGGGGTCATAGTACAATACGGGGTATATTATGTATTACAGGAGGGGTCATAGTACAATACAGGGTATATTAGATATAAGAGATGGGGTCATAGTACAATACGGGGTATATTATGTATTACAGGAGGGGTCATAGTACAATACAGGGTATATTAGATATAAGAGATGGGGTCATAGTACAATACGGGGTATATTATGTATTACAGGAGGGGTCATAGTACAATACAGGGTATATTAGATATAAGAGATGGGGTCATAGTACAATACGGGGTATATTATGTATTACAGGAGGGGTCATAGTACAATACAGGGTATATTAGATATAAGAGATGGGGTCATAGTACAATACGGGGTATATTATGTATTACAGGAGGGGTCATAGTACAATACAGGGTATATTAGATATAAGAGATGGGGTCATAGTACAATACGGGGTATATTATGTATTACAGGAGGGGTCATAGTACAATACAGGGTATATTAGATATAAGAGATGGGGTCATAGTACAATACGGGGTATATTATGTATTACAGGAGGGGTCATAGTACAATACAGGGTATATTAGATATAAGAGATGGGGTCATAGTACAATACGGGGTATATTATGTATTACAGGAGGGGTCATAGTACAATACAGGGTATATTAGATATAAGAGATGGGGTCATAGTACAATACGGGGTATATTATGTATTACAGGAGGGGTCATAGTACAATACAGGGTATATTAGATATAAGAGATGGGGTCATAGTACAATACGGGGTATATTATGTATTACAGGAGGGGTCATAGTACAATACAGGGTATATTAGATATAAGAGATGGGGTCATAGTACAATACGGGGTATATTATGTATTACAGGAGGGGTCATAGTACAATACAGGGTATATTAGATATAAGAGATGGGGTCATAGTACAATACGGGGTATATTATGTATTACAGGAGGGGTCATAGTACAATACAGGGTATATTAGATATAAGAGATGGGGTCATAGTACAATACGGGGTATATTATGTATTACAGGAGGGGTCATAGTACAATACAGGGTATATTAGATATAAGAGGAGGGGTCATAGTACAATACAGGGTATATTATGTATTACAGGAGGGGTCATAGTACAATACGGGGTATATTAGATATAAGAGGAGGGGTCATAGTACAATACGGGGTATATTAGATATAAGAGGAGGGGTCATAGTACATTAGAGGATGTAGTAGATGAAAGGAGAGAGGTGACAGTATATATTAGGGGAGGGGTGACAGCAGAAAGGGGTATAAAATGTTAAATATAATGACAGCGGCCTCACAGCAGATGACTGTATACATAGTTCAGTGCAATTAACGGGAATCTGCACAAATCAAGATGCCCCAATTACCCCAGAACTGGTAAACGAATAATAAGTAGGAGAATATCCTCCATCAGAGGCTACTGGGGCAGCACAAGAGGAAAGGTATTACAAATGTTACACATACACAGCCATGTAGGCCGAAGATCAGTCCAGTGTAGGAATGTGCATCAGATCAGACCCCCATCACCACAGGACACGGCATTTGAGATGAGACACATGTAGAGGGGGGGGTATTAGCATTTGTACAGCAGGGGGCAGTATTTAAAAAGGTGGCACAGAGTGTAACGTTGTTTTTATCGAGAACATTGGTGGTGTTTGGATAGTATGGGAAGGACAATTGGGTGCTGGGATGGTGAAGGGGTAGCTTAATGGGCAACAGATTGGGGTAACAAGGATCTAATATTATTATACAGAGTTGGGCACTGCAGAGTTATTACATATCACAGAAGGAAGCATACATTTTATATTAGTAGCAGGCGCAGTAAAGCATATTCTGTATTGCATAAAGCAACTCAAAGTGCAGTATACCATAGCGACTTAAGCCAGGGCACTGAAAGCAGTAGCATTGATTGGCATGGGAAGTCACATCATAGATCATATAGAGGGCCCCAGGGGAAAGAGCAAGTTGCTGATTGGTCAGAGGAGTAAGCAGGAGCTTGATGGGGTACTTAGAGATGGAAAACAGTGCAAGGAATTGGGCTACTATAGAATGGGAGAGATAGATGGGTCATATACAAGGGGTGGAGAAAGCCATGTGATAAGTGGAGGATAATGACAGGACATCGCCTGCAGGGGCAATAAACTAGTTATCACTTTATGACGAGGGTATCTTAAGGACACGGGGCAAAGAGAATGGAAAACAATGAGGCATCAGGTAATGTAGGTGGTGTACCCTAGGGTAAGTGGTGGGGTGAAGAGAAGGTTTATTATGGTTTTATGAAGATATGACAGAGGTGAGACCAGATCACAGAGGGAACTTAACCTAGTTATCTATATCAGGAAGCATTGGACACAATGTGTACAGAGGGGAGATTTGTTGAGAATGTCTGGCACAGGAGATGGCATCAGATTCAGCATACCAAGAGGACATTTGGGACATATGTGGTAGGCACCAATTGGAAATTGGGCATAATGGGGTCACCAGGTGAGAGGAAGGAATCACTAGGTGATGGGGTACAGTAGGGAAAGTATTGGGGATACATGGTAGTGTAAACACTGGGGATGCTATAAGACACAGATGAGGTACAGTGGGGTACTCACAGGTGATATTATGAGGGGATAACGTACAGTGGTGTACTATGTTGTGCCCCTTCTCCTTATTGTATCCCTCAGTTTACTCTCATGTGTCCCATCTTCATATTATACTGTTCTGTTTAGTACATTGTGGCCCTTCTCATTATATGGAGCACACTTGTATAAACAGAGGGGGCATTCTAAAGAAATGGAGTATGATAGGGCATTCAGAAGGGGTATTTTTAGGGGACTGGGTACAGTTGGGGAAACAGAGGGGGTGCTAACAGGCTATGGGATACATTAGGATATACAGAGCATGGTAGGTTATTTAGAGGGGG
>NW_017306285.1:2490459-2493427 GCF_000935625.1 Nanorana parkeri | reverse complement strand
GGGGAGGGGGGGGGGGCAGAGGGGTATTAACAGCAGGTAAGGTAACACTGGGAATTACTGTATACAGGGGGTATTATCAGGAGATAAGGCACAGTATAGTATACAGAGGAGTAAAATAAGAAGATTGGGGTACAGTGTGGTGAACCGAGGGGTGCAATAGGAATATGAGGAACACTGTCATAAACAGAGGGGTATATTAAGAAGATGTGGGACACTGCTGTAAATATAATAATATGGTGGACACTGTTATAAACAGAGGGGTATAAATAAGAAGAAGGGGCACAACATAGTAAACAGTAATAGGAAGAGGGGGGACACAGAAGGGTATAATAAGGAGTAGGGGCACAGTGTAGTAAACACAAGGGTACAATAAGGAGAACAGGCATAGTGGATTAAGCAGAGGGGTGTAATAAGAGGAGTATAATAAAAAGATGGAGCACAGCATATAAAATAGGGGTATAAAAAGGACATGTGTAATAACATTGTAATAAACAGAGTAGGTATGATAAGGAGGTGGAGAACAGTGTGGCAAACAGAGCAGTATAATAAGGACATGGGGCACAGGGGAGTAAACCTAGGGGTGTAATAAAAAGATGGGGTACAGTAGAGTCAACAGAGGGGTATAATAACGCAATAGAGCCTTATGTATTAAACAGAGGGGTATAATAAGGAGAAGGGCAACATTATAGTAAAGAGAGGGGTATAATAAGGAGATGGGGCACAGTATAGTATACAGAGGGGTATAATAAGGAGAGGGGCACAGTATGGTATACAGAGGGGTATAATAAGGAGATGGGGCACAGTATAGTATACAGAGGGGTAAATTACAGTGAAGGAGCACAGTATAAAAAACAGAGGGGTATAATAAGGAGGGGGGCACAGTATATTACACAGAGGGGTATAATAAGGAGAGGGGCACAGTATGGTATACAGAGGTGTATAATAAGGAGAGGGGCACAGTATATTACACAGAGGGGTATAATAAGGAGAGGGGCACAGTATGGTATACAGAGGTGTATAATAAGGAGAGGGGCACAGTATAGTATACAGAGGGGTATAATAAGGAGAGGGGCACAGTATGGTATACAGAGGGGTATAATAAGGGGAGGGGCACAGTATAGTACACAGAGGGGTATAATAAGGAGAGGGGCACAGTATAGTACACAGAGGGGTATAAGAAGGAGAGGGCACAGTATAGTACACAGAGGGGTATAAGAAGGAGAGGGCACAGTATGGTATACAGAGGGGTATAATAAGGATAAGGGGCGCAGTATGGTATACAGAGTGGTATAAGGAGAGGGGCACAGTATAGTACACAGAGGGGTATAAGAAGGAGAGGGCACAGTATGGTATACAGAGGGGTATAATAAGGAGAGGGGCACAGTATGGTATACAGAGGGGTATAATAAGGATAAGGGGCGCAGTATGGTATACAGAGGGGTATAAGGAGAGGGGCACAGTATGGTATACAGAGGGGTATAATAAGGAGAAGGGCACAGTATGGTATACAGAGGAGTTTGATAAATAGAGGGGTTAATAGAGGGAATGATAAGGAGATGGGGTACAGCATCCATAATGAATGGGTCAGAGGGCACCATGACCCCAGAAAGGCCATGGGACTACAAGGGGATGTGTAAGGAAAGGGCCAGACTCGGCCCGGGGGAAACAAGCAGAAGACAGCCGGGTACCCACATCTGAAAGGTGCCATGTCGCTGATAGCTGGTCCTGTGCTCTCCATTGTGTGCTGGCATCACCTCCTCCTCCTCCACATTCTTTCCCAGAGACAGATAAATCCCAGGATAGCAAACACAGTGAAGCTCCATCATCCTCACAGTCCGCAGGGAGCAGCGTCTGGACATCTCCATCCAACACTGCACCATCCCCAACATCAGCACCATCCACCTCCTCCTCTATACAGAGCCTGGGAGGGGGGCTGGGAGCATTTATCCTCCTCTTCCTTCCACAGGGGGTCGGAGCTCTGCTCTCATCCTGTCTATGGGATTAAAAACCCTTTTCTACCCATCCACCCAGCCCGCCTGCCCCTGAGCATCTGACTCCTGCAAGAGGATTAGACCAGCTTGGCTGTCCCCAGCTTTACACATCCCTATACAGTCCAGCATAAATGTGCACTATGTAACTAACATACATAGTAATATTATTAGTATTTTTTCACTCTTATTGACAACAAATAACATCAAGCAAACAAGCAATAGTGAATATAGACAAATATAAAAATACATCTCTCCAGTGCGTTACATTTTCTAAATAAATACTACAAAATACATTTAAAAAATAAGATATATACATATTTCTTTTCAATATATATATTTATATATATACACACACACACATATATATATATCTACATATACGCATACACACACACACACACACACACACACACACACACACTAATTCATAGTGTTTAATTTCCCTGTATTCCCTTTAAATGTCAAACTCAGACTATTTAATTTTCATCTTAATAAATTTAACTACTTTTTCTTTTTTTTTAGGTCAAAACATTTCAAAGGGTTAAACTCTCTATCTAATCCTATTCCATCTCATTTTCTGTTACGTGGACATTTATTAAACTGTACGAAGAGAAAAGGATTACACTGGGATACATTTGAGCTCTCGCCAACGTTTTTGCTATTGTTTGATTTTTCCAGATAAATATTATTTTCTAAAAGGTTCAACTGGAATGCTTGTTTATTAATACCCCAATAACTGACCTTGCTGATGGATTTTTTTTTTCTGTAAATATTTGAAATATATGAGAAAGTAACAAAAATAATAAACGTTTTATCTTCATTGTATGCAGTGAACAGTGGTGCACGACAAGGATAGTAAAAGGTAAAAGACAAAGCGGAGGAATTTGATTTTGTTACACGAATTATGGTTTTCTGCACACAGAAAAGCTTATTAAATATATATCTTTATATAGGATTTATATATATATATATATACA
>NW_017306285.1:2485562-2489919 GCF_000935625.1 Nanorana parkeri | reverse complement strand
TTATTTTTACTTATTTATTTTTTACGTTTTTTTTTACAGAGAGGCAAATCTAATACAGAACAGAGCAGGATACAAATATTAGGCCTGTTTGTCAGAGCTTATAGTCTAATAGTCAACGAGGAATGAAACAAAAATGATTAAAAAGCTCCAGAATAAATGGAGAGCCATACAGCCTATCTATCGACATAGATCAAAAGCTTATATATTTCCAGCAGCCAAAAAATACATACTTGGACCTATAGTCATGGTGATTCTGGGAGCCCATACCAATAAAGGATCCTGAAGATGATAATGTCACAATGGGGCAATATGAAAGCATTGGGAAGGATTATGGAGAGATGTGATCTGTAGACGGATGATGGGACTTATACTGCAATGTAAAAACAAGACTAGGAAATATATTAAATCCATAGGTACATAGATGACATGGGCACCTGCACGGGTGTATCCTTGCAGATACAATGCATTGCTCCTAAGATTTTTTTTTTACAGCTATATAAGAAAATAATGATGTTGCCTAAAGCCCTCCACTTCATCACCGAAAAAACACAGCGACCCCAAAAGACTAGGACTGGCTAGGACTCCCCAACCCCAAAGCTATATCCTAAAGCTTGTTCCTTTTGAGTATTTGCTGCTTTGTCTAGGCTCTTGTGCCCATAGATGCCTGGTAAAGAGGGCACAGGTTAAGAGGCCCAGTGGGTGTTCTTTGTGCATCACACATAAGGGTTCCTCAGGCTTCTGCCCCAATGGGCAATACAATGCCAGCTTTTTATTTAGAGATAACACATACAAAATAAAAAGCTTGGCATCCTGCACCCATAGATGCCTGGCAAAGAGGGTGCAGGATAAGAGGCCCAGTGGGTGCTCTTTGTGCACCATACATAAGGGATCCTCAGGCTTCTGCCCTGATGGGGAGTACTGTGCCAGCTATTTTTTTTAAGAGATGCCACATAAAAAAGAAGAAGCTTGGCATGCTGTACCTTTTGCTAATAAACTGCATAACTACAATCACAGTTCTAGCTGTAGAAGTCCAAATCTGCCCTCTGCACACCCGACTGCCATTACTTACAGGGTCCAAGAAGAGGAGGAAGGAGGGTGCCCCATTGGGGCAGGGGGCCCAAGACGGACGCCTTCAAGTTGATGGCTGGTGCAGCGCTCCAAGCAGCCTAGGTGCCAGCGCTGGCTTACTTCTGTCACCAGAATGTGCCCCTTGCCTTGTTCATACTGGCCCCCACATCTTCTAGAGGACAAGGAGAGGAGGAGGTGGAAAAAAAGGGGGGGGAGGGGAGTAAGAGGAGGGGTGCAGGGAGGAGGGAAAAGGAGGGTATAGACATCAGTGAATTGCAATAAGATTCATGCCCATTCATCGTGGCTTTCAACGGACAGCAAACTTGCAGCATCAGGGGGGCTTGGTGGGCAGGCATGCAGCCCACTCCCCACCCCCTCAGTCTTAAACCCTCACAAAGAATGCTCTTTCTCTAGGGGCCCCCAGTGCCTCTCCACAGGAGCCCGCAGCTAAGCAGACAAAGGGTTAAGTAGTACCCACAATACAACATGCGTCTATTAACCCCAGGAGCCCGGCCACCTAGCTGGCAAAGGGGCTAAGATGTCATTTTCCTCTCCTCCCTGGCCTCCCTTCCTGATTTTCAGAAAAAAAAAAAAAAAAGCATTTAGAAATGTGTTTCCTTATGTAAAAGCAATTATTGTGAATTCAGTCTAATGTATGGAGTCCCTTTAAGAACCTGAGAGGAAAAGGGTTAGCGCGCCCTTTGGTATCTTTCTACCAAGCGCTCCTCAGCGTTCCAAAGTTCTGGCCGCAGGAGGACAGGTGCAGGACCGATAATGGGGTTCATGGCCTCCCACAAAAGTATGAGAGCAGAGAGATGGGATAGATGATAGATAGATAGATAGATAGATAGATAGATAGATAGATAGATAGATAGATAGATATGGGAGAGAGAGAAAGAGAGAAGAATCCTAGAGAGAGGGAGAGCGCACACATACTGTAGGACAGTGAATAGAGAGAGAGGCCCCGAGTACTCAGCACTGAGATACACTCAGTTCCAGAGACTCTCCGTTCATCCCGGATCTCACGTCTATGGAATAGAAGAATCTTCACATTGGAAGAGGAGCCGATGGTGAATAGTTACATAATATGGTACATTGTGTCACAGACTGAGGGACATGAGAAATTGGAGATTAAAAAATCCCCTAGCTGGATTTTCCCCCCTATTCTCCTCCATATTATCCCTTACCCCTGATAATGCCATAGGGTCTATATCTTTCATCCTACCAATATAACCAATAACAACCTCTCATTTGCTTTGGCGATGCTAAAATATATTTTAGAGTAGGAAGAAGAGAAAGAGATAGAGAGAGGAGAGAGAGAGGAAGGGAAGGAAATATATATAGAGAGAGAAATAGGAGATCGAGAAGGAAAGGAGGGAGAGAGAAAGAAATAGACAAAAGAAGAGAGAGAAACGGAAATAGAGAGAGGAGATAGATGGAGAGAGAGAAATAGAGGAGATAAAGAGAGAGAATGAAATAGAGAGAGAGGAGGAGATAAAGAGGGAGAGGAGATAGAGGAAGAGAAAGAACAAGAGAGAGAGAGAGAGAGAGAGAGAGAGAGAGAGGGGGAGGGAGAGAGCAAAGGAGATAAAGAGGGGGAGGAGATAGAGGAAGAGAAAGAACGAAAGAGAGAGGAACAGAGAGGAAGAGAGAAAAAGAAACAGAGAGAGAAGGAGATAGAGAGAGGAGAGAGAGAGAGAGAGAGAGAGAAGGAGATAGAGAGAAGAAGGAGATGGAGAGAGAAGGAGATAGAGGTAGAGGAAGAGAGAGAACGAGAGAGAAGGAGAGAGGAGAGAGAAGTAGGTAGAGGAAGAGAGATAAGGAAATAGAGGATGTAGAGAGAGTAGGTAGAGGAATAGAGAGAGACGGAAATAGCGAGATTGGAGGGGAAAACAGGTAAAAGAGGAAGTGGGGGAGAGATACAGAAAGAGATGAGGGTGGAGAGAGAAGAGAAAAGGGGGAAAGGAGGAGGGAGAGGGACAGAGAGATGAAGAGAGAAGGAGAGGGGAAGAATAGAAAAAGAAAGAGAGAGAGAAAAGGAAGAAGAAAAAGAAAGGAAAGACATGAGATAGACAGGCAGAGAGTATAAGCGAGAGACCAGCTCATGGGACATGGAGTGAACAAGCTCTGAGAGAGATGAGAGATATGTAGAACTTGCAGTGATAGATGTATTATGTGATGAGATTCTCTCTGGTATATGTTTCAGTCTCTCCTTCAGTTCTTGGCTATGTGATGTCCATCTCACCCTCTTGCCAAGACTGAACGCCCCCCTCCCCAGAATGGGCAGCACACGGCAGGGGCCCTTCCTATGTAGAACACTGTGATTGGAGACCAGACAACAGTAACAACCTTCTCACGTCTGTTCTTCCATCGTAAGACCAACAAACAATCGCGCACAAATGACAAATTTGGGCAGTCGGATTACCGCCAGATCTCCCCATTTTCCATCATCAGATGGCACATATGATCAGAACGATTTCCCGGAAATGTGTTTAAATACCAAACAGCGATTATTTGCATTTTTGATATTCAGTACAAAAAAAGAATGTTTAATAATTGTCAGTATCTGGTTTTCTTCTGCCGGCAATACACACAACAATTTGTAATAGGTCCCTGGGAAAAATCAATCCATATTGATTGAAATAGATTTAGATTGATGCTCGAATTCAATCATCGGCACACATAGGTGATCAATTCTCAATCGATTTCAGAGGTCTCCATAGCAATTGTTAATTGACCCACAGAAGAAAAATGCTCAAATGGTTTTTCAGTCCTCCTGCCCATGAGACTGACCGATCATCAATCACAGCCTCTGAAGCTAAATATTGATTGGAGATACTTCCCACCTCACCTGATTAATTGTGGAATCAATCGGGCGCAGTCATTCTCTGCGTTTGGCATAATAATGTTGACAAATGTGACTGAGCCTTTGTCGGCCAATCAGATATGTACATGTATGTGGTGCACCTTTCTTTGGAAGAATTTCCAGTAACTTCCTGTACACTGAACAGAAATACTCAAACAATGTTATCAGCTTTCCCAGCTATCTGCTGTAAACTACCAAACAACCCCCCTCTGCGTAATGGATGTGATGGGGGCCCCTAGTGTGCAAGGAGGGGTGACTCTCTAGTGAAAGAGGGGCTCCTAGTGTGACACATGAGGAGGACTCTGCTTTGAAAAGAGGGGCTCCTAGTGTGAAAGGAGGGGGACTCGGCTGTGAAAGGAAGGGGTCTATGATGTGAAAGGAGGGGGACTATGATGTGAAAGGAGGGGGACTATGATGTGAAAG
>NW_017306285.1:2482597-2485515 GCF_000935625.1 Nanorana parkeri | reverse complement strand
TGAAAGGAAAGGGACTATTATGTGAAAGGAGGGGGACCCCGCTTTGAAAGGAGGGGGCTCCTAATGTGAAAGGAGGGGGGACACTGCTGTGAAAGGAGGGGGACACTGCTGTGAAAGAGGGGCTTCTAATGTGAAAGGAGGGGGTCTATGATGTGAAATGAGGGGGGTGACTCTAATGTGAAAGGAGGGGGACTCTAATGTGAAAGGAGGGGGACTCTAATGTGAAAGGAGGGGGACTCTAATGTGAAAGGAGGGGGACTCTAATGTGAAAGAAGGGGGGTCTATGATGTGAAAGGAGGGGGTCTATGATGTGAAAGGAGGGGGACTCTGATGTGAAGGGGGCTCCTAGTGTGAGAGGGGGTGACTGTGATGTAAAGGGGAATCCCTTTTTTTGTGTTTTTGCAAGGGTTCCCCTGTTAACATCCATACCAAACGCCTATCTGGGATAAGAGTCTGGTATGGATTTTGGAGGGGTCACTTGAACATTTGTTAGGCTGGGGCACTTGGACATTTTGCATACAGCTAAAGGGTGCCGTGACTGCATGAAAGTTGAGAATTGCTGGTCTAGATAGCATATACGTTCTCCAGGGGCTTCTCATCCAGGCGTCAATGTAAGCCTCACCCCTTTATTATGGACAATACGCCCCCCACTGATTGGTCAGTGACTCCGGGGCCCTGTATCTGACTCTGCTAAGGAAGGGTTAAATCACCAGAGGCAGTATAAGCCCAGCAGACACATACATGGAAGCCTCGGAATAATACATATCCCCCTATATAGCAGCCAAATCCTTTTCTATAGAGGTGATTGGGGAAATCTGCCGACACAATTGGGAGAGTTGATTTTATCGTTACTTGTACCCGTATGAAGGAGTCAGGGCCGTGTTTTATATTGGTGCAGTGCTACTGGGGGGGGTCTTTAGGAATTGAGCTGTAAATCCGCGGCTCCTCCTTTGCACTGCCTCGCTGTGCGGCAAAGATGATCTGTTTCCCCAAATCGTTGCTTATGCTGCAAACATGCGATGGGTTGGCTAACCTATGTGCACAAACACTGATCTACAATCAAGGGGACTCGTAATAAATGTTAAAGGAGCTTTTATAGGTATAAGGGGGCCACACAGGTATAGATACGATCATTCGATCGACCAATCAGTGCAACCATAGGGATCAGATAGCATACAAACTGAGCGTGTAAAGATGGTTGTAGAATATACAATCTGATTGTACCATTTCCTTTAGATTTATCAAAGGGGTGGGCAACCTGGGCACTGCAGCTATGGTGAGGGGGGGCCCATGGGGCAGGGTGATGGGTATAATGGTAGACTGGACAGTCTTGTTCATGGTGAAGCTGAGCAGCTTATCAGGTAGAGCCGAGCTGAGTTCTCAGACAAATCCCACCAATTTCCCAGATGATGCTGGAAGCAGAGAGTCAGCAGGGGGGCTTCAGACCATTCACCCGTGTGAGAGGGTCACTCGCCATCCCCCTCTCCATTCTCTACATAGATTGTCTATACCCAAAAGTATGCACACACTACATTCCCTATATACTGCATTCTATATACACTGCCTATATACTGCATTCTATATACATTGCTTATACACTGCATTCTATATACACTGCCTATATACTGCATTCTATATACACTGCCTATATACTGCATTCTATATACACTGCCTATATACTGCATTCCATATACACTGCCTATATACTGCATTCCATATACACTGCCTATATACTGCATTCTATATACACTGCCTATATACTGCATTCTATATACACTGTCTATATACTGCATTCTATATATACTGCATTCTATATACACTGCCTATATACTGCATTCTATATACACTGCCTATACACTGCATTCTATATACACTGCCTATATACTGCATTCTATATATACTGCCTGTACACTGCATTCTATATATACTGCCTGTACACTGCATTCTATATATACTGCCTATACCCTTAATTCCCTATATACACTGCCTATATACTGCATGCTATATACACTGCATTCTATATACACTCTATATATACTGCATTATTCTATATACACTGCCTATATACTGCATTCTATATATACTGACTATACCCTTAATTCCCTATATACACTGTCTATATACTGCATTCTATATACACTGCCTATACACTGCATTCTATATATACTGCCTATACCCTTAATTCCCTATATACACTGCCTATATACTGCATTACATATGCACTGCCTATATACTACATTCCATATACGCTGCCTATATACTACATTCCATATACACTGCCTATACACTGCATTCTATATACACTGCCTATATACTGCATTCCATATACACTGCCTATATACTGCATTCCATATACACTGCCTATATACTGCATTCCTTTTATACTGCATTCCATATACACTGCCTATATACTGCATTCCATATACACTGCCTATATACTGCATTCACTCTACTGTTCCCACACATCCTAATACACCTTATTTTCCATACTCTACACCAGACATGTCAGCATTTCGTTTTTGTTCTTTATTGGGGCCCTGTGTGGCCCTCTCACTCCTCATTTGTGGCTGTTCCCCAGTTGATAAGGGCTTCACTCTTTTCCATATGACATCTTCCAGCTGAATGTAGGACGATCCCTTTCTCTGAGATAAATTGTTCTAAGATGCAATTAGTTACTATAATGGTAATCATGTGCTGTAGGGATTCAATCTTTTCACTTCTGGAATTTAGAAGGTGTGGCCCTCAGTAGACATATTGCGGCCCCTTAAAATGTAATTCCTTTCAACTCACAGTTTCATTTAAATTTAACTCTCCTACTGTACACTGTATACATATTAACTATATATTCCCCACCCTGTCCTCATACTGCCCAGCACACTACACTTTCCACCCCTTCCATCTGATATCTTATCGCCCTT
>NW_017306285.1:2479997-2482561 GCF_000935625.1 Nanorana parkeri | reverse complement strand
CTCTCCACTTCCTCTGTACACCTCTTCCCATTTCTTCTCTGTTCTTTCCTTCGCTCTCCACCATCTCCCTCCATTTCCCCTCCTCTGTCTTCTATCCCTCTCCACTCTATCCATTCTCTCCTCTGTCTTCTATCCCTCTCCACGCTCTCCGTTCTCTCCTCCTCCATCTCTTCCCTTTCTCTCTCTTTCTCTCCATTTATCTACCTCTATGTTCTCCCCTTCTGTCTTTATCCCTCTCTCTCTTGCCCTCCCTTTATCTCTCTGCATTTCCCTTCTTTTTTGTCTCTCCATCTCACTCGCTCCATGTTCAATCCTTCTCTCTCCCTTCTAACACTCTCCACACTCACTCTCTACATCTCTTCCCCTCTCCATCTCACTCCATCTTCTCTCCTCTATTTCTCTTTTTTTTTGCCTCTCCATCTCTCTTCCTATATATTCTTTCATTCTCTTTATTCTATCCCCCTTCCACCCTCCTTTTCCATCTATGCTTTCCCAGCTATCCCCCTCCTGCCCTCCTCTCCCTCTCTTTACCATCTATCCTTCTCCCACCCTCCTCTTTCTTCCCCATCTATTCCTCTCCCACCCTCTTCTCTTTCTCTCTCCCACCCTCCTTTCTCTCCCATCTATCCCTTTCCCACTCCCCTCTCTCCCATCTATTCCTCTCCCACCCTCCTCTCTCACTCTCTCTCCCATCTTTTCCTCTCCCACCTACTACTCTCCCACTCTCCTCTCCCCCCTATTCCTCTCCCTCTCCCATCTATTCCTCTCCCACCTTCCTCTCCCCCTTCCACTGATTCCTTTCCCATCTATTCCTCTCCCATCTATTCCTCTCCCACCTTCCGCTCCCCCTTCCACTGATTCCTCTCCCACCCTCCTCTCTCCCTATTATTGTGTTCCCGGTGAATGGTGTTGTGCTAAGCCCAGCACACGGCAACCTCTGGAGGGCTTCCATGAAAAGGTATAATTTAGCAAACAGTTTGGTGAAGAGCTGTGGCTGGAGGACCCTCAGGCCTGTGTGTGCGAAGCTGCCTGAACACCTCTACAAAAGGCGGGCTTCTCAGGGACGCACAATGAGGGTGGGGGGCTGCGAGGGCCCGTCCTTCACAATGAGCGCAGAGGCCTAGTGTGAATAAAGGAGGCCCACCCTCGCTAAATGGCAATGGTCTCTGAATACATCTTCACTCAAAGCTTGAAGCGGCCCCAAACCCAAATACTTCCCCCCCCTCTCCCTATACACAGCCCCCCATTGGGACTTCCAGAGATTATTTCATATCATCAAAAAAAACTAAATCCAGTTACATGGTTCTGACTGCGGTAACCAAATTGCACAACCATCACATCAGAAAAATAATGAAGTAATCCACTTGTTATGGTCGCTGCATCAGATTTAATAAGCAAAACTCACCCAAAAATACCCCAGTCATCCAAGATCAAATTCTTTCCACTTGTTTGTCAGAGCCCCTGTATAATGAAGTCTATGCAAGCTCCCACTAAGTATCCACTAAGCTTCAGTTACATTGTATTACACTGTTTCTACATGAGACCCTGTAGAAGTAAAGTGGAATAAAATAGGTTATGAACTGTATTAACATAACTGATCATTTGGCTGACCCGGGAACCCAGCACAGGGATGGTGGGAGCCCCTCACAATGGGCACAGAAGGTGTACAGACCCAGGAACTCAGCACAGGGATGGTGGGAGCCCCTCACAATGGGCACAGAAGGTGTACAGACCCAGGAACTCATCACAAGGATGGTGGGAGCCCCTCATAATGGGCACAGCAGGTGTACAGACCCAGGAACTCAGCACAGGGATGGTGGGAGCCCCTCATAATGGGCACAGAAGGTGTACAGACCCAGTAACTCAGCACAAGGATGGTGGGAGCCCCTCATAATGGCCACAGAAGGTGTACAGACCCGGGAACTCAGTACAAGGATGGTGGGAGCCTCTCATAATGGGCACAGCAGGTGTACAGACCCGGGAACTCAGCACAGGGATGGTCGGAGCTCCTCATAATGGGCACAGCAGAGGTACAGACCCAGGAACTCAGCACAGGGATGCTGGGAGCCCCTCATAATGGGCACAGAAGGTGTACAGACCCCGGAATTCACAAAGAGAGTGAATAACTAGTTTGGTTGAGTTATCTATAAAATATAAGCTACAGAATTCCTGTACATTTCCAGCACCTTGCACTGATTCAGAACCAATAACACCTTGGTGCACATACCAGCTCTCAAAAGACGCAGCCAGCAACAGCGAGTGTCATTCAGGACGTAACCAGTAACCTTTCAGCCACAAGCCGATTACAATAAGCCATCAATGGGTTGACTTTTACAGCATCAGCAGAAAAAAATGTTAATGTGCCGAACTGGCTGATAATGACAACATTCCAACTACAAAAAACAATCACAGGCAACGGAAATGAGAGATTTGGGGTGGAAATCCTTTTTTACATATTTTAATTTCTCATTTAGAATACAGACTGACTACAATGCAAGACGTTGGCCGATGGATGGTAAATGACAGCTGCTCATCCCTGTTCTAGCTATACACAATGATTGAGA
>NW_017306285.1:2463303-2479874 GCF_000935625.1 Nanorana parkeri | reverse complement strand
CCCCTCCCCTCACCTCCCCCTCCTATTCCACCAAATGTTCGTTTCCTGAAATAACTTTTCCCTTATTGTCTCCCAGCTGACACAACAGACACTTTACACGATGTAACATTGGCCTTTATTATCGGCGGTAGAATTCGCAGGCGTACCGCTGATTCCGCCCTCGTTAGCCATGCCCAGGCGTGACCTTTCTAGTAGGAACTCAGTCCGCAGGAGGGAATTAAAAACCAGCTTGCCATTTTAATGCCAAGCCAGCCAATGAGACCAATGTATCTTTGGGTTGCCTAAAGAACCTTCAAGGGTTACAGAAACATTTCCCAATGGAGGCAGCATTTTGTTTTTTTACAAGAAATCTCTTTGTATATTGGGCGGAAAGCTAAAAATAAGGTTTGCACAGGGTATGCCTGCTGCTCTGTAAGATGATGGACAGGAGGGGGAAGTAATTAGGTTTATAGTTCCAGAGCCATGAGTAGGGTTCCTGCTTGACCCGTTGAGCTGGTTTTCGGTAGTCTCAACAATGTGCAATTATCTGTACCAAATACTTGGACTGTGTGTCCTATAGCCTGTTCCCTGTGCCTCATATAGCCTGTTCCCTGTGCCTCATATAGCCAGTTCCCTGTGCCTCCTATAGCCTGTGCCCTGTGCCTGAAACATGAAGCGGTCACAGTCTAGGTCCATGATTTCAAGCTTGGAAGTACCAAACATGATGAACTCCAGGTAGGGACCTTTAGAGATACAGAAGAGTCTGTTGAACCAAAATATTCAACAGCCACAATTAAAACTATGGCCCTTTGGCAATCTCCATGGTTGCCCGCTTACTAGTCAAAGCCCACCTCCGTGAGCTTGGGTCATATATTAAGGATCTGGGTCAGCTACATCCTCCAGGCAGAACCTGATCAATCGGGTCTCCAGAGCATTACTCTATTATGCAGTGCAAAGTGGAGACGTCAGCACTTAAAATAACCATATATTGATCGCCGTGACAGGAGACACAAATACACCCATGGTGGTATTTACAGACAAAAACAGGATCGTTAAAGAGCCCTTTAAAATGGCAAATCAGCAGATATGGAGTGCTGCATTCGACACTTCCATAGGGGACTTGAGGCTATATGTGATAGAAAGTGAAGAGTTGTGATGCCACTGACTTTAGAATTCCATTCTCTGTGGTGCCGGTATCTTCATAACAGACACATCTCTTATCCAGAGAGCAGCCATCTTGTCATTGTCTAGAGGTGCATCTCTTATCCAGAGAGCAGCCATCTTGTTCCTGTCTGGAGGTACATCTCTTATCCAGACTGCAGCCATCTTGTCCCTGTCTAGAGGTACATCTCTTAATCAGAGGGGATCCAACTTTTCCTTCTCTAGAGGTACATGTGTTATCTGGAGTAGAGCCATCTTGTCCCTGTCTAGAGGTACATCTCTTATCCAGAGTGCAGCCATCTTGTCCCTGTCTAGAGGTACATCTCTTATCCAGAGAGCAGCCATCTTGTTCTTCTCTAGAGGTACATCTCTTATCTAGAGAGCAGCCATCTTGTTCTTCTCTAGAGGTACATCTCTTATCTAGAGAGCAGCCATCTTGTTCTTCTCTAGAGGTACATCTCTTATGCAGAGAGCAACCATCTTGTCCCTGTCTAGAGGTGCATCTCTTATCCAGAGAGCAGTAGGGTTGCCACCTGTCCAGGATTCACCCGGACAGTTCGGGTTTTGAATGCTGTGTTCAGGTTTCATGGCAGCAGAAACCCGGACACAAGATGTCAGGCACACAGGAGAAACCAAAATTAAGATAGGGGCTACTGCTCCACCCACTGAAAATAGTCTCAACTGTGATATTTACATATGAAGGGGTGGCACTATTTACATATGAAAAAGCTGCAAATCATTCTTCCAAGAAAATTTCCGTGTCTCGCTAGAGTGTTCGGGTTTCGATGGAAGAAAAGGTGGCAACCCTAGAGAGCAGCCATCTTGTCCCTGTCTAGAGGTACATCTCTTATCCAGAGAACAGCCATCTTGTCCCTGTCTAGAGGTACATCTCCTATTCAGAGAGCAGCCATCTTGTCCCTGTCTAGAGGTACATCTCCTATCCAGAGAGCAGCCATCTTGTCCCTGTCTAGAGGTACATCTCTTATCCAGAGTGCAGCCACTTTGTCCCTGTCTAGAGGTGCATCTCTTAGCCAGAGAGCAGCCATCCTGTCCCTGTCTAGAGGTACATCTCTTAGCCAGAGTGCAGCCATCTTGTTTTGATCCAGAGGCAAAGTTTTGTAGGCACCTTATTTTATTCCAGCAACAGGCAGGTTATATCCTGTGCAGACATCTTACTTTATCCCAGAAAAACAGGTCAGTTATCTAGAGAACAGCTCTCTTGGACCTCTCTAGAAGTACAGAATTGCTGTCCTGAGTGACCCCTTCTTGTTCTGGTCCAAATACATCATGTGACCTTTGGATTCTGTGGCAATCCTTTACTGGTCCAAAGATTCATTTAATAGCAGCGTGTGAGAGTGTGGTCATATTTTGCAGTCCCATGGACACAGGTTTGTTATTTAGAGGGCCGCCATTTTGTATCACTCCAAAGAGAGGATTATTACCCAGCACGTCCTTCGTGTGCAGTTCTAGAGCCAAAGCCATGCCATCATGAACCGTTCCAGAAATTCGGATCGGTGATTTGGAAGAAGACTACCTCGTTCTTTGTAAGGGCACAGGTACAGTGTGCAGCCATTGTGAACTCTTCTGCTTCGAGAACCTTGGGCTGGAAATATGATAGTTATCCAGAGCAGGGCCACCATAATGTCCCACAGCCCCAGGCACCATAGACAGGTGTGCTATCTTTTTTGTACTGACTGTGTTACGAACACTTTGTTATCCAGAGGGCAGCCATCTTGTGTTCTGGAAAGGTTGGCCAACCATAGCTCCCCCTTGCAATGTTTTAGAAATTGTTATCCAGGGGACAGTCATCCTTTTCCCTTCTTAATGCATCATAGGTAGCTAATTAAAGCTGCCGTTGCTGACCTCTCCTTCCAAAAACACTGGAATGGTGCTGGCCTATTGGTTTTAGTACCCTAAGACACTGACCTGAAACAAGGATGGAGGGATGAGTGCAAGAAATCTGCAGTCGTTTGTTGTATTCCATCCACATCCGCTATGCCGCCTCCAGTTTCAATGTATCAGGGGCTTGTGTTGCTCTCACCACAGGTTAGCAGAGTGTATGGCTCACCAATGACAACTCAGTAGCTGGCAAGCAAGTAACGTGAAGTACTAAATCAGACAAATACATAGTCTGTGCATTGGCAGCAGGCAGGGTTTAGGCAGAGCTGTGTCACAGGCAGTGGGCAGACAAACCACAACCAGCAGGCAGCATTCTCATATCATAGAGAAAGAGAGAGAACAGATGAACAAGAGTCAGCAGGCAAAGAACACATAAACAATAGGTACCAGAAGACAGATAGCAATCAGGATTCACAAGACATCCACTGAAGCTTACAAGGTCCAACAGAAACTCTTGGCTCACGTGTTAAAACAGTGAAGTGAACCGGGCTGTTTCTTTTCCTTGATACCTTGTAAAGCCATAGCCTTGCTGCCATGCACATGAGATCATCTAGGCCAGAAGATGGCCCAGAAACCTTCCAGAAGACATCATGAGGATATAGAACTGATGGGCCATTCCACCAGCAAGACGGGGAGGTCAACGCCTTAGTATGTAGATGAATATCACTTAGAGGAATAGGATGGTGTCACGCCATTTGAACACTGATAGAACCAAGATCTTACAGGCACCCAGCAGCCATTTTCTTTTTTATTTGTTGACCCGATTTTTTATTTAAAAAGGAGAACACTACCCAATGGAAGAACAAAATGTAGTTTCAAAATCACAGACAGATATAAGTTCATCATAACCAAGACATTTAGCTACATTGCTTACAACAGTAGGTCAGCCAATGCATGGCTATGAGGCCCCAAAACATTTTGTGTCTGTGCCTGCCCCCTTGGCTATATGGTGTTGGCTGACAACACAGGTCAATAGAGATGCCCACACATAGAATATGCCCTCCACAAGGGTCACATACACCTAGACCTATGAATGTAAAACCTTGCCAGCTATTTAAGCGAGACGGCCACCACTCATGTCGTAGTAGGCTCTACTGACACGGCACGCCCTTTAACAACTTGCCCCCCCAAAAATGGCCCACAACTTCCCTTTGATTTCTTATTACCACCCACTATGGTTTCCCCTTCTTAGATTACAAAATATTTTGAGGATATTTCACCAAGGGGTCCTCCACATAAGAGAAGATCCTATTCCACCATGGGAGAATGTATTTTTTTCCTGACTCACATCTGGTGAGCATTAAATTTGTCTACCTGTCCCAGTTTTTTGACCGAGGAGGAATCCATAAAGGGTAATCTTTAACAGAAACACTAATTTTCCAAAAATGTGGACGGAGCAGAGGCAAGCAGTGCGTAGCTGGGCTCTCCTTCAACTATTTCACATATGGATAAGAAGTTTTGAGTCAGCTAAAAACACAGACAGACAGCTTATCCGATCCCCAGGCTGAATCCCTCTTAATGGTTTCAGCACCATGGACAGAGCTGAGCCTGCAATACCAGCCAATCACAGGTGAGCAGTCCAATCCATGCTCAGCGTACTTGGGATCAATTTAAAACAGGTCATCCAAGACAGTCTATGTCCCCGTTTCACCTCCTGTCATCGGGAACCCCTTTACAATAGCCGGCGTGGACTCTAGAGCACAGGAACGGTTTCAGGGTATAAGTCAGACCAGTTAGTTAAGGCTTGAGGCTAGCCATAGATGGGGAGGGGGACATTCTTGGTGGAGAGCCATCTGCCTTCCAACGGGAATGGTCATTCTTGGATGGACAAAAGGAGCAAAGGGGTCAGCTATGTCACGACGAGCACTTCTGATGTTCAAAAGAACTCACTCCAGCCAACAATACAATGCTATACAATCTGATTGTACAATGAAAATCAAATACCGTGTCTCCTTCACCAGCATGAAGCCATGTGTCACCAGATACTGACTGCTTAGGTAATCCCAAGATGTCCATGCATGCTGCAGTCTGATTGTACGTTCTCCTTTAGATCAACCACCATTAAAAAGACTTCTTTAATTGGATACAAAGTGAATGGATTATTTAGTAGGCACTCACATTACACAGTATATGTAAAGGAGTCTATACAGAGACTGTACAATTAGGGCACATGCACGCTGGACCTAGCAGGTGGAAAGAGTCTCCAAAAAATGGCCTGCTGTTCTCTTCAACCATATACTCTATACACGTGTATGTCTATATAGAGATGAGATATGCACATTTAGAATGACTTAGGGTCGAGGTCAATCTATGCTGCCAACACTACCTAATGAATGGCTCATTTAGGGCCAAGGGGGGGATGTAAACGTAAAATGTAGGTAGCAGCAGCGCACAATAATTAAAAACCTTCAGTCATTGTGAATTAATTACTTGAGGGGATTGCCCATCTAATCTACACGTTATGCATGTGAACGTTTGCACAAACCGTGTAAAATATCTTTAAAAATTGCAGATTTTTCTATTTTAGGTTTACACAGCCAAACGCTTCGGGGGAACAATAACCCCAACCCAGCTGTGTGCATGGGCCCCTATAAACGTACAATACTGCTGCATGTAAATCCGTATAAAAGTGTACACAGTGCGGATCTGAACACAGCCCATGTGCATGAACCCTTATTGGTCAGCTTTATGGAGATTGTGCAGATTTAGGGGTACACCTTAAGGGCTGGAACCTTGTCTGATAGATAGTGGAAGGGTCCCAGTCATGGATGGCCGGGTCCAGTGTTAATAAAGTAACACAAAGCATAATTACAAGTCTTTGGCAGATGATATCATGGGCCAGAACTATATTTCAACTGAGCATGTAGCTGTTGGCCTCAAAAAATTAATGTTTGAAATACCTTAGAAAACAAGCACTGTCATTGCATTTCCTTGCAACGGGAAAGCAGAAAATATGCAGCTCACTATTTGATACCCTTGAAAATATTTTGACAGTACCATGGACACGGAGGCCCTAGGATTCAAATTCTTGCTGCAGGCATGACAAGCTCATAAACAGTTTTTTTCCCTTATCTCCATTACAGAAAGGCTTATGCTACGTGGTCAGGTCAGATGCAGACAGTCCTAAGCAGAGTGCTTGCTTAATCATCTTCCTAAACCCAACCACCGATCATTGTCCTTTATGGAAATAAGACATTGGCTATCCCAGGATGGCTTTCAGCGACAGATGGGCGATCACCCCCTCCTAATCTCATCCGCTTGTGACAGAAGGGATTAACGGGGCCTTCTGTACTGCAAGCATCTCCTTGGGATGTGGACAGGAGGTGCATCAGAATGGACCGTGCCTTTGTCACCTGCTGGGTGACACATCCAGTGACAGGTGCAACACGTGTTCTGGGTGACAGCGGACTGGAATGACCCCCACTCCTGTACGACGGCATATACAATTTACACATCCTCCTCCACCAATGATAAGGGAACCCGGTGCCACCACACGGATGGACTGCTGTCATATTAAGTACATGTACTCACCTCCCAATCCAGCCCATAATAACCCATCAAATGCTTGGGCAATGCTAAAATGTGTTTGGTTCTGCCAATTAGAATTTTAGAAAGAGAAAAAAGATATGTGACAGAGAAAAGGAGAGAAAGAGAAGGAGAGAGAAACAAAGAAAGAGAGAGAGAGAGAAAACCGAAAGCAGTAGAGAGGAGAGAGAGGAACAAGGAGAAAGAAGAAGAGAGAAGGAGAGATAAAGAAGAAAAAAGGGAGAAAAAGAGAAGGCGAGAGATATAAAAACAGAAAGAGAGAAGGGGTAAGAGAGAGAAGGAACGAAAAAGAAGAAAAGAAAGGGAAGGGGGGGGAGAGAGAGAGGCAAAGAAAGAGAAGGAGAAAGGGAGAGGTAGAAAGAGAGAGGAGGGAAGAGACAGAAGGTGAAAGAGAAAGAAGAAAAGAGAAGGAACGAACGGGAAGGAGAAAAAGAGAGAAGAAAAGAAAGAGGAGAAAAAGAGAGAAGGGAAGAAAGAGAAAATGGAAGAAAGAGAAGGAGAAGAAGAGAGAGAGAGAAAGAAAGAAAGAAAGAGAAGAAAAAAAAAAAGGAAAGAAAAAGGAAGGCAAAAAAGAGAGAGAAGGAAAGAAAGGGAAGTCGAAGGAGAGAGAAGGAAGAAAAGAGAAGGCAAAATATAGTGAAGGAAAGAAAGAGAAGGAAAGAAAGCAAAGAAAAAGAAAGAAAGAGAAAAAGGAGATAAAGAAGGAAGGAGAGAGAGGAGAGAGAGAAGGAGAGAGAGAGAGAGAGGAGCAAGGGAAGAAAAGAGAAAGAGCGAGGGAAGGAAGGAAAGAGAAAGGAGAGAGAGGTAAAGAGAGAGGAGAGAGAGGGAAAGAGAGAGGATAGAGAAGAAAGGAGAGAGAATGAAGAAAGGGGTGGAGAAGGAAAGAAAGAAAGAAAAGCGAGAGAGAGAGAGAGAAGAAAAAAGAGAAGGAGAGAGAGAGAGAAGGAGAGAGAGAGAGAGAGAGAAGGAAAGAAAGAAAAGCGAGAGAGAGAGAGAGAGAAGAAAAAAGAGAAGGAGAGAGAGAGAGAAGGAGAGAGAGAGAGAGAGAGAAGGAAAGAAAGAAAAGCGAGAGAGAGAGAGAAGGAAAGCGAGAGAGAGAAGAAGAAAGAGGAGAGAGAGAGAGAGAGAAGGCGAGAGAGAGAGAAAGATATAACTGGACGATGCATCTCTGAGAAATCCAGAATCATACTGGCTGAGGACTCGAGGAAAACAACCTCTTCATCCAAAATCGTAACATCTGGCCCAACTACTCCAAGAACATATACAAAGCCATTCCAAAAGAGGAGCCAAATGTGGAACAAAACACATGATCACAAGACTAGATGCTGTGAAGAAAACAAATCAAGGACTTCCAAGACCCACTAAATATACCAATTACACTGCAAGAAATACCAGAAAACTCAACACCTGCACAGCAAAAATGCCAGCTGTACTGATGGAATGCTGCCAGAGATGATTAAACCCAGATCTCCAGCTACACACGCTGCAATATGGAAAGTGTTCAGTCCCAGGTGTTGGTTACTACCCTCCAGTATGGAACCAAGGTTTCATAACACCCCCCATCCATAAGTGAAGACCAGTACAACCAAGCCTACTGCAGAGGGATGTGTGTCAGCAGCACACTGGAAAAATGTAGCACTGTTCTGAACATACGAGTCCTTATCTTTCTACCACACCATATTGTCCTCAGCAGGAGCCAATCAGGGTTGGAGAGATGAGCACTACCCATCAACCCAAAGAAAACTAAATCATGGTGCTCCATAGGAAGTACACAAAGCAAATCAAGAGTTCTCCCTTTACATTAAACAACTGCATTCTTGATGAGTCTACATGTACCTCGGCCTAGAAAAGGGCCAATCAGGAAGTGTCATGCCGGCCATAGAGGCCATGAAAGGCAAGGCATGCAGGACCTTCTATGCCATCAGGAGACAGCTGTGTCACCTGAAACAACCAAATAGGGTCTGGCAGTGTCTTGACAGTGGCATTACCTCAATCTTCCTTTCTGGGAGTAAAGAGAGAGACAGGAACAAAGATCTGCTGTGCTGAGTATTTCAGGAAAGGGGAGTAGGCAGGGGCAGAGTCCTCCAGAAGAACAGAGTATTTTAAGAGGGGAGAGTTAGATAGATAGAGGAAGAAGCAGAGTCATCCAGAAGAACAGAGTATTTCCAGAGAGGAGAGTCAGGTAGAGGAAGGAGCAGAGTCCTTTAGAAGAACAGAGTATTTCCAGAGAGGAGAGTCAGGTAGAGGAAGGAGCAGAGTCCTTTAGAAGAACAGAGTATTTCCAGAGAGGAGAGTCAGGTAGAGGAAGGAGCAGAGTCCTTTAGAAGAACAGAGTATTTCCAGAGAGGAGAGTCAGGTAGAGGAAGGACAAAGTCCTTTAGAAGAACAGAGTATTTCAGGAGAGGAGAGTTAGATAGAGGAAGGAGCAGAGTCCTTGAAAAAGGAGCAGAGTCCTTTAGAAGAACAGAGTATTTCAGGAGAGGAGAGTTAGATAGAGGAAGGAGCAGAGTCCTTGAGGAAGGAGCAGAGTCCTTTAGAAGAACAGAGTATTTCAGGAGAGGAGAGTTATAGAGGAAGGAGCAGAGTCCTGCAGCAGTGTAGATTATTTCAAGAGAGGAGAGTTATAAAGGAAGGAGCAGAGTCCTGCAGCAGTGTAGATTATTTCAGGAGAGGAGAGTTATAGAGAAAGGAGCCGAGTCCTCCAGCAGTGTAGAGTATTTCAGGAGAGGAGAGTTATAGAGAAAGGAGCCGAGTCCTCCAGCAGAGTAGAGTATTTCAGGAGAGGAGAGTTATAGAGAAAGGAGCAGAGTCCTCCAGCAGTGTAGATTATTTCAGGAGAGGAGAGCTATAGAGGAAGGAGCAGAGTCCTCCTGCAGGGTAGAGTATTTCAGGAGAGGAGAGCTATAGAGGAAGGAGCAGAGTCCTCCAGCAGAGTAGAGTATTTCAGGACAGGAGAGATGGACAGAAGGAGGAATAGAGGGGCCTCTGCTCTAAAACCCCCAGCTGTCAAAGCTCATCTGAGGGGAGGCCATTCTCACCCCTTCCCTCCCATCACATGAACATCACAAGAGTCTATTGGGCTCACATACAATACACTGAACTGTATAAAGACATTTCTGATTTTGTTTCCCCATTTTATTAGCCAAGCTGGAACTCGTGCACTGCCCCAGAGACCCGACCAATCAAAGGCGCCAATCGGAGGCGCAGCACGCGAAGAGTTAAGCAGGCTTTAAACCTGAGCAGCGAAGGAGGTAATTGCTTTGCTCAGCCCAATGAATATTGATGCGTGCGGCTCGGTGCTCTGGGGACCCGGCGTGTGTGTGCGGACGGGGTCTGCACGCGCTCTACATCATGCATGCCTTAACAGCATCCTCGCTGCTCACTCGGCAGTCTGGCCCTGCCAGCTAACCGCCAAAGACGATTGGTCCAAGATTCTCTACTTAAAATGCCATAGCAACCCCTGGATGGTTGCCTAGCAACCTTTTTTTCCTTTTTTTCAACAGTCTTGCCAACATGCGAGTCATTAATGGACTGTCAAGCTATGGATGTGCGGCGCTTTGGAACTGTCACGCTGGTTACGTAATATACGGAGGGCCAATAAAACTCCCCATGCCGAAGCATAAAGAATAGGTATAGATTGGCGAACCACGGCAACCGGTCAGGGTGCAGATCACAACGGGTAGATGGGCATGGAGGTGGTTTCCATGGGTTACTGCGCGCCCTCACTTGCTCCTTGCACTGGAATTAGTCCTGTACAACAGTATTCCGGCAACCTATACTGCTGGTATTGTGTAGACCTGTAGTAGCCTGGCAGTCATGCTGATCCTTTGTCTTCAGCACTTTTGTCAGTCACTCTATCTTGAATAAGGCAGATGAACTGCTGCACAAAGGCACCCTGCCATCTGTGCTGTAAAGCACATGCCTTAGGTGCATTTGAAAGGTGGGGTGGATGGCATTTTAAAGGAATAGAACCATAACGCATGCTGACGCCACTGACGGAGGCTGCAGTGCTGGAGCGGATGGAGATAGGGTGGGTATTATACCTCTTCTATTGCAGAGCACCTTCTTTAAAGCTAGACTTCAGGCAGATAGAAAGGACACAAATTTGGGGGGCTCTGCATTCGTCAATACAATATTAAATGCATTTTTATATTAAAGTAACCACCTGAATCTGACTTGGAATCGTCCTCTGGCACCAGCGACTGTACAGCAGAGCTCAGGCTGGGGGAGGGAGAAGCAACTCAAAGAGCCAATACTTTGTGCCGAGTGAGCAGAGAGAGCAGAATGACGAGAGAGGAGCTCATCAATCTGCTGCTTCTCCATTCCCTGTCTAGTCACAGAGTGGTGGAGGGACAAGACCCGTCCATGTTACTTAGAGAAAAATCATGTCCCCGGCCCTAACAGGTGTGGGGCAGAGCTGAGTAAATCTCCAAACTGGATGAACAGAAATGCAAATCCTTCGGCAGGTAAAGCAGCAACTTTATAGAGTAACACGTGTGTATTTAGCGGTTTGCCTGGAAAGCACGGGACGCTTTAATGATGTGATTTACACACGTGATACCCATTACATTTTGCGGATGAGAGTTATAAAGGGGACGTGACCGCTCTTGCTCCTGATTAAATGTGAACATGGCGGCGCAGAGGCTCTGTGAACAGATGAGAGAGAGAGAGAGAGAAGAAAAAAGAGAAGGAGAGAGAGAGAGAGAAGGAGAGAGAGAGAGAGAAGGAAAGAAAGAAAAGCGAGAGAGAGAGAGAAGGAAAGCGAGAGAGAGAAGAAGAAAGAGGAGAGAGAGAGAGAGAGAAGGCGAGAGAGAGAGAAAGATATAACTGGACGATGCATCTCTGAGAAATCCAGAATCATACTGGCTGAGGACTCGAGGAAAACAACCTCTTCATCCAAAATCGTAACATCTGGCCCAACTACTCCAAGAACATATACAAAGCCATTCCAAAAGAGGAGCCAAATGTGGAACAAAACACATGATCACAAGACTAGATGCTGTGAAGAAAACAAATCAAGGACTTCCAAGACCCACTAAATATACCAATTACACTGCAAGAAATACCAGAAAACTCAACACCTGCACAGCAAAAATGCCAGCTGTACTGATGGAATGCTGCCAGAGATGATTAAACCCAGATCTCCAGCTACACACGCTGCAATATGGAAAGTGTTCAGTCCCAGGTGTTGGTTACTACCCTCCAGTATGGAACCAAGGTTTCATAACACCCCCCATCCATAAGTGAAGACCAGTACAACCAAGCCTACTGCAGAGGGATGTGTGTCAGCAGCACACTGGAAAAATGTAGCACTGTTCTGAACATACGAGTCCTTATCTTTCTACCACACCATATTGTCCTCAGCAGGAGCCAATCAGGGTTGGAGAGATGAGCACTACCCATCAACCCAAAGAAAACTAAATCATGGTGCTCCATAGGAAGTACACAAAGCAAATCAAGAGTTCTCCCTTTACATTAAACAACTGCATTCTTGATGAGTCTACATGTACCTCGGCCTAGAAAAGGGCCAATCAGGAAGTGTCATGCCGGCCATAGAGGCCATGAAAGGCAAGGCATGCAGGACCTTCTATGCCATCAGGAGACAGCTGTGTCACCTGAAACAACCAAATAGGGTCTGGCAGTGTCTTGACAGTGGCATTACCTCAATCTTCCTTTCTGGGAGTAAAGAGAGAGACAGGAACAAAGATCTGCTGTGCTGAGTATTTCAGGAAAGGGGAGTAGGCAGGGGCAGAGTCCTCCAGAAGAACAGAGTATTTTAAGAGGGGAGAGTTAGATAGATAGAGGAAGAAGCAGAGTCATCCAGAAGAACAGAGTATTTCCAGAGAGGAGAGTCAGGTAGAGGAAGGAGCAGAGTCCTTTAGAAGAACAGAGTATTTCCAGAGAGGAGAGTCAGGTAGAGGAAGGAGCAGAGTCCTTTAGAAGAACAGAGTATTTCCAGAGAGGAGAGTCAGGTAGAGGAAGGAGCAGAGTCCTTTAGAAGAACAGAGTATTTCCAGAGAGGAGAGTCAGGTAGAGGAAGGAGCAGAGTCCTTTAGAAGAACAGAGTATTTCCAGAGAGGAGAGTCAGGTAGAGGAAGGACAAAGTCCTTTAGAAGAACAGAGTATTTCAGGAGAGGAGAGTTAGATAGAGGAAGGAGCAGAGTCCTTGAAAAAGGAGCAGAGTCCTTTAGAAGAACAGAGTATTTCAGGAGAGGAGAGTTAGATAGAGGAAGGAGCAGAGTCCTTGAGGAAGGAGCAGAGTCCTTTAGAAGAACAGAGTATTTCAGGAGAGGAGAGTTATAGAGGAAGGAGCAGAGTCCTGCAGCAGTGTAGATTATTTCAAGAGAGGAGAGTTATAAAGGAAGGAGCAGAGTCCTGCAGCAGTGTAGATTATTTCAGGAGAGGAGAGTTATAGAGAAAGGAGCCGAGTCCTCCAGCAGTGTAGAGTATTTCAGGAGAGGAGAGTTATAGAGAAAGGAGCCGAGTCCTCCAGCAGAGTAGAGTATTTCAGGAGAGGAGAGTTATAGAGAAAGGAGCAGAGTCCTCCAGCAGTGTAGATTATTTCAGGAGAGGAGAGCTATAGAGGAAGGAGCAGAGTCCTCCTGCAGGGTAGAGTATTTCAGGAGAGGAGAGCTATAGAGGAAGGAGCAGAGTCCTCCAGCAGAGTAGAGTATTTCAGGACAGGAGAGATGGACAGAAGGAGGAATAGAGGGGCCTCTGCTCTAAAACCCCCAGCTGTCAAAGCTCATCTGAGGGGAGGCCATTCTCACCCCTTCCCTCCCATCACATGAACATCACAAGAGTCTATTGGGCTCACATACAATACACTGAACTGTATAAAGACATTTCTGATTTTGTTTCCCCATTTTATTAGCCAAGCTGGAACTCGTGCACTGCCCCAGAGACCCGACCAATCAAAGGCGCCAATCGGAGGCGCAGCACGCGAAGAGTTAAGCAGGCTTTAAACCTGAGCAGCGAAGGAGGTAATTGCTTTGCTCAGCCCAATGAATATTGATGCGTGCGGCTCGGTGCTCTGGGGACCCGGCGTGTGTGTGCGGACGGGGTCTGCACGCGCTCTACATCATGCATGCCTTAACAGCATCCTCGCTGCTCACTCGGCAGTCTGGCCCTGCCAGCTAACCGCCAAAGACGATTGGTCCAAGATTCTCTACTTAAAATGCCATAGCAACCCCTGGATGGTTGCCTAGCAACCTTTTTTTCCTTTTTTTCAACAGTCTTGCCAACATGCGAGTCATTAATGGACTGTCAAGCTATGGATGTGCGGCGCTTTGGAACTGTCACGCTGGTTACGTAATATACGGAGGGCCAATAAAACTCCCCATGCCGAAGCATAAAGAATAGGTATAGATTGGCGAACCACGGCAACCGGTCAGGGTGCAGATCACAACGGGTAGATGGGCATGGAGGTGGTTTCCATGGGTTACTGCGCGCCCTCACTTGCTCCTTGCACTGGAATTAGTCCTGTACAACAGTATTCCGGCAACCTATACTGCTGGTATTGTGTAGACCTGTAGTAGCCTGGCAGTCATGCTGATCCTTTGTCTTCAGCACTTTTGTCAGTCACTCTATCTTGAATAAGGCAGATGAACTGCTGCACAAAGGCACCCTGCCATCTGTGCTGTAAAGCACATGCCTTAGGTGCATTTGAAAGGTGGGGTGGATGGCATTTTAAAGGAATAGAACCATAACGCATGCTGACGCCACTGACGGAGGCTGCAGTGCTGGAGCGGATGGAGATAGGGTGGGTATTATACCTCTTCTATTGCAGAGCACCTTCTTTAAAGCTAGACTTCAGGCAGATAGAAAGGACACAAATTTGGGGGGCTCTGCATTCGTCAATACAATATTAAATGCATTTTTATATTAAAGTAACCACCTGAATCTGACTTGGAATCGTCCTCTGGCACCAGCGACTGTACAGCAGAGCTCAGGCTGGGGGAGGGAGAAGCAACTCAAAGAGCCAATACTTTGTGCCGAGTGAGCAGAGAGAGCAGAATGACGAGAGAGGAGCTCATCAATCTGCTGCTTCTCCATTCCCTGTCTAGTCACAGAGTGGTGGAGGGACAAGACCCGTCCATGTTACTTAGAGAAAAATCATGTCCCCGGCCCTAACAGGTGTGGGGCAGAGCTGAGTAAATCTCCAAACTGGATGAACAGAAATGCAAATCCTTCGGCAGGTAAAGCAGCAACTTTATAGAGTAACACGTGTGTATTTAGCGGTTTGCCTGGAAAGCACGGGACGCTTTAATGATGTGATTTACACACGTGATACCCATTACATTTTGCGGATGAGAGTTATAAAGGGGACGTGACCGCTCTTGCTCCTGATTAAATGTGAACATGGCGGCGCAGAGGCTCTGTGAACAGACTCTGAGCAGACAGGGCAGATGGAGCGCCCAGATTTCTGGCGCACATACTACGGAGGGGCGGCTGTACCGTCTTTCCACATAATAATAACTCTCACGTAGCTGTGGCTGAGCAGAGATAACACTCCCATACAGAAAGCTGCACCAGTTGAGGCACCGAACGCCGAGCGGCCTGCGGCTTTGGGTACGAAGGCTATCCATTGGCTAAGAATGGCGAGGGGCGCGTCAAACAAAGGGCCCCGATGATGCCACTCAATTCTAGCACTTTGATCGGCTATACTCAGCCATCTATATGAATGTAGCCGATAAGAGTATGTGAAAGAAGTTTCATTGTACTGAACACATTATCTCCATGGTCAATCATACAATGAACTGAAGCCCACACCCCCTCAGAGGTCAAAGCAATCACAAAAGGGAGTCCAAGGCCGCCAGATCTCACATAGGGCTTTAATACATCTTGTAGATTGTATACACAATATAGTGCATTATATTGGATGTCAAATCCCATATGGATAAAGAAGTCATAAAGACACACTCAAGTGAGGAGCATGGTCTGTCCAAAGCTGGTCCGAAACCTCCCCATAAGATGAAGGGGCAGGAGGCCCACAGGAGCCTTGAAGAGAGAAGATGCTTGACCTGGAAGAAGAGAAAGTGGCGGCGGTGGCAAGGGGTTGAGGGGTAGTGGAGAGCGCTGACCTGCCAACGCTGAAGGAGGACAAACTGGGACAAGTCTTCTGACCTGCCCCAGGACAATTTAGAAATGCTTTAAAGTCTATCTCCACCCAAAACATTCAGAGTAGGGAAGGGTTATAACCATTGTCTTTGCCCTATTCGAGAGAGTTTGCTTAATTTCCGTTCCCACAGAGTGAAACTCTTCCCAAAATGAAATAAATTCACCCTAAGCTGTCTCCCCCATGCTGGAAGGTTCCGCTCACCTCCTGGTATGGTGGCAGCAACAATTACAGTTTGAATCCCTCACAATTTCTGTCTTGGTGACAAGGGTCAGCCGGGCAAAAAAGAGGGTTGAAAAGGTTCTAATCTTCTCACTCTTTATCCAAAACTAAAAAAAATATGCTTTAAGGTTCCCCCATATCGGGCCCCAGACAGTTGAGATCTATAAGCCCTGTTCGGCCCCAGGAAGTTACGATCTATAAGCCCAGTCCAGCCTCATAAAGTTGAGATCTATAAGCCCAGTCCAGTCTCAGAAAGTTGAGCTCTATAAGCCCAGTCTAGCCCCAGAAAGTTGAGATCTATAAGCCCAGTCTGGCCCCAGAAAGTTGAGATCTATAAGCCTTGTCTGGCCCCAGAAAGTTGAGATCTATAAGCCCAGTCTGGCCCCAGAAAGTTGAGATCTATAACCCAGTCTGGCCCCAGAAAGTTGAGATCTATAGGCCCATTTCAGCCCCAGGAAGTTGAGAATTATAAGCTCAGTCTGGCCCCAGGAAGTTGAGATCTATGAGCCCTGAATGATTAGAGTCCCTCTGCCCAGGAGTGTGAAGGCATCTGTTGGCTTGTGTTGGTGCCCAGACTGGTCAGAAATGTTGGCAGCATGAACCTTCCCTTGGGAAGACTGTGGCAGCCAAAGAGGGGGGGGGGGGA
>NW_017306285.1:2461550-2463065 GCF_000935625.1 Nanorana parkeri | reverse complement strand
TGGGGAAACTGTGGGAGCCAAAGGGGGGGGGGGGGGTACATTGCTTGGAACAAGGCTTGGATCCATCCCAGTCCTGGCAAGAATCAGGACTCCACCTGATCCCATAGTTTTAGCACACGGCATCTTTTCTTCATAACGTTTCCAATAACCAATAACTTCATCGATGAAGATGGTCATTTTTTCACAAATGTGTCCAAATTAAATCTTTTTCAGATGAAGGTTGTATTGAGTGGAGAGATGCTCCAAGGGAGCTGAATTCCTGGTTGGGTCAGCCAATGGTGATCAAAGCACCGCCCATCCCTACATGTATCCATCCAGTGGGATGAAATAATCGTTCAATACGCAATCAATAATCGATCAATAGCTCAATAATTATTGATCATTCTTCACTACTTTATCTGTCAATGTTGGAGGTAGAAGGATCAGATTGAATGACCAAAGGCGACTGCCATCCAGTCAGGGGTAGTGCCGGAACGCTGGGCCTCACCTTTCAGTAGACATGCTATTGCTTACATGATCTATGCCAAGGCCGAGTGTCAGCCAGCCAGGGGAGTTGCTGAAGCTCTGGTGCTTCCTTTGCAGTAGACATCATGTGACCAAATCCCTATCCAATTGGTTCCATGATCTAGGCCAAGGCAGAGTGTCAGCCAACCAAGGGATCTACTAAACTATGGTGGTCCCCTTTCAGTAGACATCATGTAACAATCTCTATCCTTTTGGTCACATGATCTAGGCCAAGGCAGAGTGTCAGTCCACCAAGGGATCTACTAAACTCTGGTGGTCCCCTTTCAGTAGACATCATGTAACAATCTCTATCCTTTTGGTCACATGATCTAGGCCAAGGCAGAGTGTCAGTCCACCAAGGGATCTACTAAACTCTGGTGGTCCCCTTTCAGTAGACATCATATGACAATCTCTGTCCTCTTGGTCACATGATCTAGGCCAAGGCAGACTGCCAGCTCAACATTCTAATAAACACTTCCTCTGTGTGACCACTCTCCTCCTCAGAAGGAAGAAAAACCCAACTCCCATGATGCAATGTGAACCCCTCCCTTTTGTTTTGTTCCGTGTACCCTGCACAGCCAATCAGAATGCTGTAATAAAGGGAGTGGGCCCAGGCACTTAGTAAGCTCAGGTGTCCAGATTTAGCTGCTCCCCATCTATAAGAAAATGGGCTCAATTTGTTCCCCAATGTTTGTATTTGGTGGTTTTTTTAACCACTCTGAACATTCAGCGTTCCCATCAAACCGGAGGTGTTCCTCCAAGCAGCTGGCCAGATGCGGCACGTGCACCCCACGCCTTTCCACCGTATCAGGGAGCGCATCGCGGGGCTGGAAGCGCAGTCATCCCAAACGTGACACGGTGCCAGCTACTGAACTCATTAAGCGGAGAGCATGCAAAACTGGCGCGCCGCCACCGACGGGCTGACTGCCACCACGTCACATTCCTTCCGTCTGATTGGCATGCCAGCCCAACCTCACCCCAGCAGGTTAACCCTTTGCACGCTGGGCAACC
>NW_017306285.1:2460620-2461480 GCF_000935625.1 Nanorana parkeri | reverse complement strand
CGGGGGGGGGGGGGGGGCACTGGGGAAAATTGTAGCCACCTCTTGTAGCAAGTAATACAGACTCATACCGCCATTGATTTCTATGGGTGGCTGTGTATGCGGCACCTAGGGCTCCAGGGCAGGGAAATACACCCGAATGCTACAATGTAGGGGCCCCAGGGGGTCATGTGCAGGAGCACTTCAGTGAGCAGAATTTGGACATTTTGGATCACTATTTATCCAGGGACACAATCAGGATCACTTTTTATCCAGGGACACAATCGGGATCACTATTTATTCAGGGACACAATAGAATCACTATTTATCCAGGGATACAATCAGGATCACTATTTATCCGGGGACAAAATCGGGATCACTATTTATCCAGGGACACAATCAGGATCACTATTTATCAGGGGACACAATCGGGATCACTATTTATCCAGGGACACAATCAGGATCACTATTTATCCAGGGACACAATCGGGATCACTATTTATCCGGGGTCACAATCGAGATCACTATTTATCCAGGGACACAATCAGGATCACTATTTATCCGGGGACACAATCGGGATCACTATTTATCCAGGGACACAATTGGGATCACTATTTATCCGGGATCACAATCAGGATCACTATTTATCCGGGGACACAATCAGGATCACTATTTATCCGGGGACACAATCGGGGTAATTTTTTATCCGGGGACACAATCGGGGTCACATTTATCCGGGGACACTATCAGGATCACTTTTTATTCTGGGCCAAGGGCCCCGCTATTTCAGTGACACGGCCCCGCTGATTTACATGACGTTTGACTTTTAATGACAGGTTCACTTTAAATGAATGGAACCTTGCAGCACTGCCCCCCCCCCCCCC
>NW_017306285.1:2454982-2460592 GCF_000935625.1 Nanorana parkeri | reverse complement strand
CCCCCCCCCCCCCCCCCCCCCCGGGGACGTTTTTCTGGCAGCTGTGGGGTTAATGCCTCCGGTGCTAACTCCTGGGCCCCTCATTAACACCGGCCATCAGCCGCCACCCAAGGAACACACAAAGGGCTCTGAGTCAGCAGAATGATGCGAGTACAAATGAGGGGTCGCATTCTACAAGCGCGCAATGTTATAGCAGACTGGCATGGTGCATTTACCAACAGTATGGATTTAAAGGGGACCTGCCATTAGATCCATGGCTATGTTCACAAATGTCTGACACAGAACAGCCCCTGCTGTGCAGCCTTTCTACAAGGTTACAATGTACAGCCTTAGGAGGATCGCTAGAGGAGAGGCTCAGACTGATGACATCATCGCAGCCTAGGCAAAGTCACCTGACTGGAGTTCAATCATGGCATCAACTGGCCTCCTCAGAAGGAGTGCCAGGACCGGAATTAAAGGGCCGTGCTGCATTCACTGTGACTGGTGCATTGATGTGATTAGCAGCCATCGACAATCGACCTGCCCCCCATGCCGCCATCGCCTCCTGAAAGCGCGGCGGGCGGCGGCACCCGTGAATCGCTGACGCAGTCTTTCGCAGTCCTAATTATAACCATCTCTATCATCGCAGCCTAGGCAAAGTCACCTGACTGGAGTTCAATCATGGCATCAACTGGCCTCCTCAGAAGGAGTGCCAGGACCGGAATTAAAGGGCCGTGCTGCATTCACTGTGACTGGTGCATTGATGTGATTAGCAGCCATCGACAATCGACCTGCCCCCCATGCCGCCATCGCCTCCTGAAAGCGCGGCGGGCGGCGGCACCCGTGAATCGCTGACGCAGTCTTTCGCATCCCTAATTATAACCAGCTGAGAGATTCACTGCAAATTGGCCGCGGTTAGAGCTGAGAGTGCCGAGGGTGCGAATTTCGGGCTCCTCGTTATTATTCCACCAGCTGCTCTGCTGAGATAAAGCGGAGGAGCCGCCGAACAAAATGATGCTTCAATCCCCAGGAAGGTTCTTCACCACCCAAATCCTCTCCTCTGCACCCCCAACTCTGCGCCGTCCAGACACTCAGCACCCAGAGGCGTCATTCCCCCAAATTACATCCACAGAAATGGGCAATTTCAGCAAAATGCGTCACTCCAGGGGGGGGGTCAAAGGGGGCCAGTAACACACTTCCTGTCCCTGGTGATCCTGCCAGTAACACACTTCCTGTCCCTGGTGATCCTGCCAGTAATGCACTTCCTGTCCCTGGTGATCCAGCCAGTAACACACTTCCTGTCCCTGGTGATCCTGCCAATAACACACTTCCTGTCCCTGGTGATCTTGCCAGTAACACACTTCCTGTCCCTGGTGATCCTGCCAGTAACACCCTTCCTGTCCCTGGTGATCTTGCCAGTAACACCCTTCCTGTCCCTGGTGATCTTGCCAGTAACACCCTTCCTGTCCCTGGTGATCTTGCCAGTAACACCCTTCCTGTCCCTGGTGATCTTGCCAGTAACACCCTTCCTGTCCCTGGTGATCTTGCCAGTAACACCCTTCCTGTCCCTGGTGATCTTGCCAGTAACACCCTTCCTGTCCCTGGTGATCTTGCCAGTAACACCCTTCCTGTCCCTGGTGATCTTGCCAGTAACACCCTTCCTGTCCCTGGTGATCTTGCCAGTAACACCCTTCCTGTCCCTGGTGATCTTGCCAGTAACACCCTTCCTGTCCCTGGTGATCTTGCCAGTAACACCCTTCCTGTCCCTGGTGATCTTGCCAGTAACACCCTTCCTGTCCCTGGTGATCTTGCCAGTAACACCCTTCCTGTCCCTGGTGATCTTGCCAGTAACACCCTTCCTGTCCCTGGTGATCTTGCCAGTAACACCCTTCCTGTCCCTGGTGATCTTGCCAGTAACACCCTTCCTGTCCCTGGTGATCTTGCCAGTAACACCCTTCCTGTCCCTGGTGATCTTGCCAGTAACACCCTTCCTGTCCCTGGTGATCTTGCCAGTAACACCCTTCCTGTCCCTGGTGATCTTGCCAGTAACACCCTTCCTGTCCCTGGTGATCTTGCCAGTAACACCCTTCCTGTCCCTGGTGATCTTGCCAGTAACACCCTTCCTGTCCCTGGTGATCTTGCCAGTAACACCCTTCCTGTCCCTGGTGATCTTGCCAGTAACACCCTTCCTGTCCCTGGTGATCTTGCCAGTAACACCCTTCCTGTCCCTGGTGATCTTGCCAGTAACACCCTTCCTGTCCCTGGTGATCTTGCCAGTAACACCCTTCCTGTCCCTGGTGATCTTGCCAGTAACACCCTTCCTGTCCCTGGTGATCTTGCCAGTAACACCCTTCCTGTCCCTGGTGATCTTGCCAGTAACACCCTTCCTGTCCCTGGTGATCTTGCCAGTAACACCCTTCCTGTCCCTGGTGATCTTGCCAGTAACACCCTTCCTGTCCCTGGTGATCTTGCCAGTAACACCCTTCCTGTCCCTGGTGATCTTGCCAGTAACACCCTTCCTGTCCCTGGTGATCTTGCCAGTAACACCCTTCCTGTCCCTGGTGATCTTGCCAGTAACACCCTTCCTGTCCCTGGTGATCTTGCCAGTAACACCCTTCCTGTCCCTGGTGATCTTGCCAGTAACACCCTTCCTGTCCCTGGTGATCTTGCCAGTAACACCCTTCCTGTCCCTGGTGATCTTGCCAGTAACACCCTTCCTGTCCCTGGTGATCTTGCCAGTAACACCCTTCCTGTCCCTGGTGATCTTGCCAGTAACACCCTTCCTGTCCCTGGTGATCTTGCCAGTAACACCCTTCCTGTCCCTGGTGATCTTGCCAGTAACACCCTTCCTGTCCCTGGTGATCTTGCCAGTAACACCCTTCCTGTCCCTGGTGATCTTGCCAGTAACACCCTTCCTGTCCCTGGTGATCTTGCCAGTAACACCCTTCCTGTCCCTGGTGATCTTGCCAGTAACACCCTTCCTGTCCCTGGTGATCTTGCCAGTAACACCCTTCCTGTCCCTGGTGATCTTGCCAGTAACACCCTTCCTGTCCCTGGTGATCTTGCCAGTAACACCCTTCCTGTCCCTGGTGATCTTGCCAGTAACACCCTTCCTGTCCCTGGTGATCCTGCCAGTGACAGACTTCCTGTCCCTGGTGATCCTAGGCGGCTTTCCTGAGTTGGACTACAGAACTCCTCCCCTGCTCTGTAGTTCACAGAGGTGAACTAGACGGGGCTGTCAGGACAGGAAGTAATGGAAATCTCTCTCCAAGGAGGATACAGTAGAGCAGAGACGGTTTAGAATCTCTGGCAATATATTTATTGCCGTCTAGGTGAACCCCCCCCCCTAACTTCCTGTATAGGCATCATAGAGACAGGAAATGAGCCGAAATCTCCCCTAATGGGAGTCACAAATGGAAACTGAAAGTCCAAACTGCCAAAAACTGAGACCTGTATTCAGCCCGGGACATCCGAATGTAAAGTTCAGGTTTGAGATCCCCAGGAGAGCCCAACGCACAATGTCGCCAGCGAGACGCAGCGCAGGGGGCGGGGCCCTGGGAAACAGAGACCATCCTAAGAATAAAATAAAGGATTAATTGCTTTGCATGAAACAAAAACAAAAAAGGAAAGATTGGAAAAAAATAGAAAAAACATGTATTAAAAAAAAGGAAAAAAAAAAAAAGAATAAGGGGAAAAAAATATTAATAAAAAAAGACATTTTGTAAAAAAAATTCTAAAAAAGGAAAAAAAGGGGGGAAAAAAGAAAAACAAACATTTTAAAAAAAAGGAATAAAAAAAAGGAAAAAATAAAAATAAAAAAAAGATATTTAAAAAAAAATTCTAAAAAAAGGAAATAATTAAAGAAAAAAAAAAAAAAATAAGGGGAAAAAAAAATTAATAAAAAAAAACATTTTGAAAAAAAAATTCTAAAAAAAGGAAATAATTAAAGAAAAAAAAAAAAAAGGAAACTTTTTTTTAAGTGAAAAAAGAAAAAAAAAGGGGGGAAAAAAGAAAAACATTTTTTTTAAAAATGAATAAAAAAAGGAAAAAAAAACTAATTAAAAAAAAAAGGAATTTTTAAAAGAAAAAAGTAATGCAAGGCGAGACAAAAAAGGAGGCCGCATCATACCCCCAACCCATCCACACGCAGCTTGCTAAAGCACCGCGTATCACAAACAATTTCAAATAAAATACTTGTTTTCAATATTTGTTACATCTCAGTGCTGCCGACCTCCTGCAGCCTCTTTACAGCCACTTCCTGTCCACATGCACGCCGGCATTGGCTGCGTCACACATTTCTGAAGGTTTCCTGATGTCGGTGCGTGGAAAAGGCCACTTGTAGTCTCCATTAAATGCCCATGTGACCGGGGTGACCACGCAGAAGTATGATTGGAAGCCTGGGATAGAGTGTTGTCACCCTACGTCAGTGGACCATGTCGGTGTAATGTATATGGAAAAGGCCACTTGTAGTCTCTATTGGAAGCCCATGTGATGTGGTGACAACACAGGAGCACAATTGGAAGACTGGGATAGAGTGTTGTCACCCTATATCAGTGGACCATGCCTGCATAATGTATATGGAAAATGCCACTTGTAGTCTCCATGTGATGGGGTGACAATACCGGAGCACATCGGAAGACTGGGATAGACCGTTGTCACCCTATATCAGTGGACCATGTCTGCATAATGTATACGGAAAAGGCCACTTGTAGTCTCCATCAGAAGCCCATGTGATGTGGTGACAACACAGGAGCACCATTGGAAGACTAAGATAGAGTGTTGTCACCTTATAACAGTGGACCATGTCTGTGTAATGAATATGTAAAAAAAAAAAAAAAACACTTGTAGTCTCTACCAGGTGACAACACAGGAGCACAATTGGAAGACTGTGATAGAGTGTAGTCACCCTATATCAGCAGACCATGTAATGTGTAAGGAAAAGGCCCCTTGTAGTCTCCATTGGAAGCCCATGTGAAGGGGTGACAACACAGGAGCTCCATTGGAAGACTGGGATAGAGTGTTGTCACCCTATATCAGCAGACCATGTAATGTGTAAGGAAAAGGCCCCTTGTAGACTCCATTGGAAGCCCATGTGATGGGGTGACAACTCAGAAAAGTAATTAGGAGACAGGAACAGAGCATCCTGACCTAATGTAGCTTTATTTATAAACAGAGCCACAGACCCCGGTGCGCACAGAGGGGGTCACCCAGACTGAATTATGGGAGCTCGCCCCTTTGCGTTCCAGGCCCAGAGCCAACACCCGGCCCATGCATCAGGCACGTGGCCCTTTGGTGGGCGTTGGCATGTCAGACAGCGCAGTCAGCACACCGCGGAGTAACGGAGGCCCGATCCTTTATTCAGCTTATAATGAGCCGCGACTTATAAGCCGCCATCGGGCAACGGCTGGGACTTGTGGTTCTCCGAGCGCTCCCCGTCACCGGGTCACTCGCAAGAAGCCGCCCCAGGCCTCCAGTGCCGCAGTGTGCCGATAATGGCAGGCAGTGCGTGACGACTCCGCCATTCCCAGGAGGACGGCGGACATAATGGACCTGGAAAGAAAGAATGGGGGCACGTGCGCCCGGTTTAACCCCGTCACCGCCGGCGATACAGGAAGCCATTATAGGAGGGGG
>NW_017306285.1:2452145-2454733 GCF_000935625.1 Nanorana parkeri | reverse complement strand
CACCCCCTGCCCCGCCCCAGCTCGTGTCATGGATGGACTGCGAGATGGGCAAACAAAATGCACCACATTGAAGAGAAGTGTCCCCCTTTAAGTGGGGCGAACCTGGGAGACCCAACCGGTGAAGGCGATTCGCCGGCGCAGAGATTGGCGCAATGCGTTACAACAGGCGGCCGGCGATCGTGAGCTGCACCACCTCAGCGGACGCGGGATCGTCAAGCGCGGATTTCATATGGTAGAGGTTCTGAATGGACCGGTCCATCAACGTTTCACATCTCAAGTATCTCTAGAGGTCACGTGACCATTGCCCACCAATCAGAAATAATCTCCTGACAAAATCTCCCCGGGACTGAATATTACTTCATCTTGCACTTCCTTAAAGGGTCAGTCCACCCCGAGTGATCATGCTAAACCTAACACTGACCATAATGCTAATCCTAACACTGACCCTAATGCTAAACCCAACACTGACCCTAATGCTAAACCTAACACTGACCATAATGCTAATCCTAACACTGACCCTAAACCTAACACTGACCCTAATGCTAAACCCAACACTGACCCTAATGCTAAACCTAACACTGACCCTAATGCTAAACCTAACACTGACCCTAATGCTAAACCCAACACTGACCCTAATGCTAAACCCAACACTGACCCTAAACCCAACACTGACCCTAACGCTAAACCCAACACTGACCCTAATGCTACACCTAACACTGACCCTAATGCTAAACCTAACACTGACCCTAATGCTAAACCCAACACTGACCCTAATGCTAAACCCAACACTGACCCTAATGCTAAACCCAACACTGACCCTAAACCTAACACTGACCCTAAACCTAACACTGACCCTAACACAGTATGTGCCTGACCCCGCCCCCTTCCATTATACCCTCGCAGTTGAAGACCCCGCCTAGACCCGGGGAAGCCAATGCTGATTTACAGGAGCTTTGCCCCGGCCCCAGGCCAGGGAGGTAAAGGTGCAATCTTGCATGAATTTGGCATGTGGCCCTTTATTAGCCATGGACACGTCAGACAGACAGTGCAGTCAGCATCCTTGCTGAAAAACAAACTTGCACTACAGGTGCACCTGCCCTGCTATGAATATCTGTAGACGTGACGGCCCCTTGAATTCCCGACGGTCCTCACCATTGTCATTGGGGAGTTTCCCCTTTACTCCCTGTCCCACAGATGCCGCAGGAAGTGAGAGACGCTCCTAGTCAGTTGTCCTCCCCATTAGACGATCCCCCCCCCCCCCCCCCCCCGCACACAGTGCGATCGAACGCATGGCAAAACTTTGCCAGCGTTGCGTTCCACTGCAAACGCAAAAAAAAGAGCAAGCCCAAAGTAACACTGACCCTAATGCTAAACCTAACACTGACCCTAATGCTAAACCTAACACTGACCCTAATGCTAAACCCAACACTGACCCTAATGCTAAACCCAACACTGACCCTAATGCTAAACCCAACACTGACCCTAAACCTAACACTGACCCTAAACCTAACACTGACCCTAACACAGTATGTGCCTGACCCCGCCCCCTTCCATTATACCCTCGCAGTTGAAGACCCCGCCTAGACCCGGGGAAGCCAATGCTGATTTACAGGAGCTTTGCCCCGGCCCCAGGCCAGGGAGGTAAAGGTGCAATCTTGCATGAATTTGGCATGTGGCCCTTTATTAGCCATGGACACGTCAGACAGACAGTGCAGTCAGCATCCTTGCTGAAAAACAAACTTGCACTACAGGTGCACCTGCCCTGCTATGAATATCTGTAGACGTGACGGCCCCTTGAATTCCCGACGGTCCTCACCATTGTCATTGGGGAGTTTCCCCTTTACTCCCTGTCCCACAGATGCCGCAGGAAGTGAGAGACGCTCCTAGTCAGTTGTCCTCCCCATTAGACGATCCCCACCCCCCCCCTCCCCAGTGACAACTCTGCAATTTGGATTCCGCTTCCTGTCTCGGGGACAGTGGTGCGGCTTTGTAATGGCTGCAGTGGGTAAGACGGGCAGATGACTGATGTGAACTCATTGTTCTTGGGGGAGACGGAAAGGCAGGTGCTCTTTGTCACACGCCCCCCTCCTCCCCCTCCCCGGGATCCACCGCTATGGGGAAAAGCCTGATTTCGGGACATGAAAGGAAAGCGTATCTGCCCCCCCCCATCTTGTCTGCCTCCTATCAGGCTGATGAGGCTCCTGCTGGGCCTGCGAGAGGCTCATTTCCATTTCTTAATTACATTCCCCATTAATCCCCGCACAGATATTAGAGACACACAACGCGGCCGCGGCGGCTTTGTCCAGAGGGGAGGGGCGCCCTATCAGATTATAGGATCGCGCGTTGTCACCAGAGGGAGGCTGCGTGGATGGAGGAGGTCACGGCTGCAGATAATGGAGGGGCCTCCAAACTCCCGAGGACTCAAAACGCCGGGCAGAGGCGATAACATTCGTAAAAAAAAGCAAAAATCACGTCCGCGGAACGCGTCAGCTTCATCTTGACCTATCCTCAAAGCCTCCAAAGAAAGGCCAATCAGTTACGGATCATGGCTGAGCTGCGCCATCCCCACCCCCCCCCCCCCACCACCC
>NW_017306285.1:2450552-2451901 GCF_000935625.1 Nanorana parkeri | reverse complement strand
ATACCAGACCCTTTAGGTCTGGTAGGAATGTTAGGAGGCACCCAGATGCCGCGCCCCCCCCCCCCCCCCCCCAGTGCCCGCCAACGTAGCGATGACCCAGTGATGGGAAAAATAGAAAATCTTGCTGGTTTCCAGTACGCTGGTCAACTGGTGTCCAGTTCAATATCTTGCTTTGAAGTAGAACCAACAGTATGGCCGCCCAGAACCACAGGCTTGGGGCAAACGGGCTGGAAAACGCTGGGCCCATAGGGTCATCCAGTCATTGGAAGGGTCGTGACGGTAATTGGACTTGGTATCTGGTTAAGTGGGCCGGCAGGTCCCTCCGCGGTTTCCTTGGTTTGCGATTGGCCGGATCCGGGATCGAAAACGCAACGCCGGAAATTGAAAAGTCTACAAATACATTTACTCCAGAGTACCAATAAAAGAATTTGGGCCCCTCCCTCCAGAAGGTGACACACGCCCATATTCAGTCCACTATACATCACCATTCATCCAGAAGCCCTGATGAAGGTTTTCTTTGACCCCCAAAATGCGTCGGGGACAAATTCTTTTATTGGAATTTGGAATTCATGTAGATCTGGACTTTCTTATTTCTGGTGCGGCGCTTCCATCTCAGATTCTTTAAAAGGTCACTTGGCTCTATATTCCATACTCAAAATGTAATGAACTCTAAGCCCCTCCCCCTTTATATGGTGTCACTGCCCCACCTTGCCTGATCTGACAATATTGGTTAGGCCGCATAATGGGGCGGTGCCTGGAGAGCTGTGCCAGCCGCCCCGTCCAATGGACATGCAATTTATGACCTCTGAATGAGAGGCGGCCTCCATGTTCCTCCCACGACAGGTCACCTTTAAAAGGGGCAATAGATCGTGTTACTGCCCTTATACAGACCCAGCAACCAATGACGGGTTACCTTCCGGGTGATGACATCACTATGACCTCATCTCCTTCCAGTGATGTCCTCACCATAACATAAGCTTATGATGCAAAGCGTATGCTGGGGGTTAAATCTTCCACATCATGGGGGTGATGTCATCAGTACGATCGGGCCTTCCTATTGGCTGTCGGGTCTATCTAATTATTATTACAATGTATACACATTGAGGGGCTCATTGGATTTCGGATGGATGTATTGGGGTTGTATTAAAGGGCCGGGAGCGTCCTTTATTGTATGGATACACATTGGGGGGCTCATTGAATTTCGGATGGATGTATTGGGGTTGTATTAAAGGGCCGGGAGCGTCCTTTATTGTATGGATACACATTGAGGGGCTCATTGGATTTCGGATGGATGTATTGGGGTTGTATTAAAGGGCCGGGAGCGTCCTTTATTGTATGGATACACATTG
>NW_017306285.1:2448918-2449470 GCF_000935625.1 Nanorana parkeri | reverse complement strand
TGGCAGTACCAGACAATACAGAAATGACGCAGACAAAAAAAAAAAGCCCGTGTACGCACAGCGCATAACCGCTCATTTATCGGACAACTGAACCACAAACACGCACGGATTATCGCTGCGATCAGAAACCGCTGCAAAGTCCATTTTTTTTGGGTGATGTCAGGTTGCTAATACGCACGCAATTCAGACGCACAAACAAGCGCTGCAAAGAATCACCATCGGTTTTTTTTCGCGGTCTTGCCCCGGCGGCGACAAGGGGGGGGGGGGGGGAGTCAGCAAATCCGGGACAACGTTCCCCATTGAGATCCGTCACAACGCGTTTGTTACATTTCAGAGGGAGACAGAGACGGATACTTTTAGGAAGTGGAGGGACGCCGATATCCTCCAAAATAAAAGCAACCCCCCCCCAAACCTGACCGGAGCAGGTGCACCCGCGTACACATGCGCACGTCCTGTGGGGAGACGCAGCGCTGCGGGGGAATTAGACGGCAAACTTATTATCATGATGCTTCTAATTAATTCCCAACTCGTTACATCCCCTCCGGCAAATTC
>NW_017306285.1:2445932-2448491 GCF_000935625.1 Nanorana parkeri | reverse complement strand
AAATGGAATATTAAATGGTAATATCGGCGGCTCGCGGCACGTCGCTGAGGAAACGCAGGAATCTGGAACAGTACGGAGGGAACGCAAAGCCAACATGGCCGACCCCTCCTCCCCGAGAGAGACGCTGACCCAGATAGCGCAATCCAAAGCCGGCTCAGCCCGCCATCGGACGCCATTTAAAGGGAAGCTCCGCCCTTCTCAACCTAGAATAGGAAAAGAAGAGGCAGATGTTTCCCATAGGCACACACCGCACTCCGACCTATATAACGGAACGTCGGGAATTAGGATGGGAATTGCTCCGGAGGTCCTGGAAATGGCGTCTTTTACCATTCTCCGGCGCAGGAAACCAGTCTTATAGTTTTGCGGCAAACTCAGATTCTTTCCTGAGGCCGCCGCGAGCTGCACCCTGCAAGCTGCAGTCACATGGGGAGCGTAGTGCATGCTGCAGTCACATGGGGAGCGTAGTGCATGCTGCAGTCACATGGGGAGCGTAGTGCAAGCTGCAGTCACATGGGGAGCGTAGTGCAAGCTGCAGTCACATGGGGAGCGTAGTGCATGCCGCAGTCACATGGGGAGCGTAGTGCATGCCGCAGTCACATGGGGAGCGTAGTGCATGCCGCAGTCACATGGGGAGCGTAGTGCATGCCGCAGTCACATGGGGAGCGTAGTGCATGCCGCAGTCACATGGGGAGCGTAGTGCATGCCGCAGTCACATGGGGAGCGTAGTGCAAGCTGCAATCGTATAGGGAGCGTAGTGCAAGCTGCAATCGTATAGGGAGCGTAGTGCAAGCTGCAATCGTATAGGGAGCGTAGTGCAAGCTGCAATCGTATAGGGAGCGTAGTGCAAGCTGCAATCGTATAGGGAGCGTAGTGCAAGCTGCAATCGTATAGGGAGCGTAGTGCAAGCTGCAATCGTATAGGGAGCGTAGTGCAAGCTGCAATCGTATAGGGAGCGTAGTGCAAGCTGCAATCGTATAGGGAGCGTAGTGCAAGCTGCAATCGTATAGGGAGCGTAGTGCAAGCTGCAATCGTATAGGGAGCGTAGTGCAAGCTGCAATCGTATAGGGAGCGTAGTGCAAGCTGCAATCGTATAGGGAGCGTAGTGCAAGCTGCAATCGTATAGGGAGCGTAGTGCAAGCTGCAATCGTATAGGGAGCGTAGTGCAAGCTGCAATCGTATAGGGACTGCTGTCCTCATCTTCATGCCATTGTATCTGTTGTTGCTTTGAAGCTCAGCGCAGCATGCTGCCAGCCGTATTAGGCTATGACAGGCTAACTCAAGGCAGCCTAAGGTGTCTTCCAATGGGATCACTGGACAGGAAGTCAGCTGTGCGCATAAAAATGTCTCCCCTTTAAGGAGCCAACATCCGTCTCAGTTCTCATCAGCACAAAAAGGAGAAAAGAAGAAGAAGGAGACGAGTAGAGCAATGTCTGCAATTGGGCATGGTGCTGTCAGAAGCTCTTCCTGCGATCCTTTAGGGAGATCGGTGACAATGGAATGCCGACAGAGCTAATTTCATGTTCCTCCTCCATTCTAAGCCAATCACCGAGGCGGAACAAGTCATATATATATAAATATATCAAATATGAATATAAGAAGAAAGACCAATAAAAAAAAAAATTATGTTGGCCCTTTAAAATCAGGGTAGGGCAACTTTGGCATCACAACTCCCATCATGCCTCTGTCTCTGGGAGCCATGCCTGTAACCTGTCAGACTTGCAATGCCTCATGGGACGTGTAGTTCCACAACAGCTAGAATGCCGAGGTTGCCTACACTAGGCAGCTGCCTGTATTGCCCAATGGTTACGCGCAGCCCAATGGAAGCGCAGTGCGCACAGGTACCAAGAGGTTCACCCCCAAATAAATGAATTAAGTAATAAATTAAATAAATAAAAAAATAATTAAATCAAATTAATAAGTTAAATAAATCAAATTAATAAATAAAAAATAAAAAAATGAATAAATGAAATAAATCAAATGAATAAATCAAATAAATAAAATTAAATAAATAAAAAGGCGTATATATGTGAATTCGGCTAAATGAAACTTTAAAAATCCTTATTTTTATTCTTAAAGGTTACACTGAAATATTCTGACTATGCTGCTCCTAAAATCGACCTGGATACGGGTGTACGGCGACCCTGACTGAACGAGTAAGGATGAGGTGGGGGGAGGGGGAGGGGGTGCACCTTATTAGCCAAACCTCAACTGTTCATCATCTAATGGGAGAGAAGAATGGAGGTCATAAGAAGTTCTTTTCTGATCCGGCTTGAACTTGCGGGAAGACGGGCAGGTCAAGGTCACGATGGACGAGACTGAGGGAAGGGAGGCAGATGCGTCAACACAATTCAGACAATGGAAGAAGCGAGGGACTTCTGCAGACTGCAGATAATACCAAAAAAAACATTTTTTTTAAAAATTGAACAAAAAAAAATCCTGATCAAAGAATCAACTCTGCCGGATTCCAGCCGTCAAAGAAAATAAATAAATAATAATTAAATAAGCCTGAATTATTTTTAAAACCTCCATATAAACCCAAGGGGGGATATGTGAACATAA
>NW_017306285.1:2443644-2444506 GCF_000935625.1 Nanorana parkeri | reverse complement strand
ATAAATAATAATAATAATAATAAAAAAACAATTATAAATAATACTACCACTACTACTACTAATAATAATAAAAATGGTATTAAAAGAGAAATAATAATGATATAACAATTATAAATAATACTACCACTACTACTACTACTAATAATAATAAAAATGGTATTAAAGATAAATAAATAATAATAAAACAATTATAAATAATACTACCACTACTACTACTACTACTACTACTAATAATAATAATAATAATAATAAAAATGGTATTAAATTTTTCGAGAGACCAGGTCCTGAATAGGGCAATCCTGGGGCTACACTAGTGTCAGAAATAACATTATTGATGATCAGTATGGAGTGATTTGCATCCCAAATGACCGCGGGGACCCGTCTGTTCTGAGGTCAGCGGGAAGGTCACAGGAGCTGAAGAAGGGGGGCGATGACTCGAAAGGCGAAGGGGTGAAGAAGGACGTAGAATTAAAGCTAAATTCATATTCGGTTCCTCGAGAGCGGCCAACCAGCGTCCTCTATTGTGCCGATAATTAGGATTGCCCCCCCCAGAAAACCCGGTGTGCACCGATGGCGCCACTTCCCATTTGTCAGATACGCCAACTCCCAATGCCATGTATGCAAAAGTCTCACTCTCCTGCGTTTACAGATTGCTACATGATATATTGCATACTCGTTTTCAGCCAGATGGTGGCGCCATAGGCTCCCTTTTTCCATCTTAATCTTCCTGTTGTTTAGAGAGTTCAATAGCTCAAGGTAGAACTAATGCTAAAAGACTCGTCCATTATCAGACGGCTCAGTGCTGGGTTTCAGTGCCCACGGCGACACCATTTGTGCCGTGCTGTCTTTTATTTAGCTCTGC
>NW_017306285.1:2442711-2443608 GCF_000935625.1 Nanorana parkeri | reverse complement strand
CTTACAAAGAGCCGGCCCCCATCGCCTTGTCGGGTTCAAGGAGAAGAGAACAAGCAGCGTTTCTTTGGGATTCAGCAATGATTAGACTGGTCGACCTCTCGCATGAGGTTACAGAAAACGCGAGAAGGCGATCGGTTATCGCGATGCAGTTGCGTGACATGAGCGATCGCTTCGGGTAAACGTGCACCCAGCCCCCTCCCCAAAGCACGTCCAGAGCATACAATGGCGTCTTCTGGAAAAATCTATTTCAGAAGATTGGTCTCCCAACACGATCAATATTCACAGAGGCCGCAGAGCGCCAATTTCTCACTCTGACCGATTTAGGGGAAGAGCTTCAGGACAGGCACAATATATACACTTATGTAGGTAAGAGAGAGAGAGAGAGCGAGAGAGAGAGAGAGAGAGAGCAAGAGAGAGAGAGAGAGAGAGAGAAATCCTGAGCTGGTACACACTGGGCGCCCACAGCCTGGAAATAGAATCAAGGCGTCATAGACAGACCTACAAGCCCAGGGAGAGTAGACTGTGCCAGCAGTGTGACCAGGGGGCCCTGGAAGATAAGGGCCACTTCCTCCTGCAGTGCCCCAAGTACTCAGCACTGAGGGACACTCACTTCCAGAGACTCTCCACTCTCATCCCGGACTTCACCTCTATAGAAGAGATGAGGAGACTACACATGGTACGGGGAGAAGAGGAGCCGACGGTGAAAATATCTGCACAATACGTCAAAGAATGTCACCGACAGAGGAACATGAGTGATCCTGGACTTATAAATCCCCAACATGGACTCCCCCCCCCATCCCCCTTCATATTATCCCTTACCCCTGATAATGTCCCCGGACTTACCTATTCCCCTCATATCATTCTTTACCCCTAATAATGTCCCACTACCCCCCCCCC
>NW_017306285.1:2439169-2442588 GCF_000935625.1 Nanorana parkeri | reverse complement strand
ATATAACCTCCCCATATGCTTTGGCAATGCTAAAATGTATTTGGTCGTGCTAATAAAGCTTATTTGAATTGAATTGAGAGAGAGAGAGAGAGCAAGAGATGAGAGAGAGCGAGAGATGAGAGAGAGAGAGAGAGCGAGAGAGATGAGAGCGAGAGAGATGGGAGAGATGAGAGCGAGAGAGATGAGAGAGATGAGAGAGAGAGAGAGAGAGAGATGAGAGAGCGAGAGAGAGAGAGAGAGAGATGAGAGAGCGAGAGAGATGAGAGAGCGAGAGAGATGGGAGAGAGACAGATGATAGAGAGAGCGAGAGATATGAGAGAGAGAGATGAGAGAGAGAGATGAGAGAGAGGTGAGAGAGAGATGAGAGAGAGAGAGGTGAGAGAGAGAGAGGTGAGAGAGAGAGGTGAGAGAGAGAGAGAGGTGAGAGAGGCGAGAGAGAGAGAGATGAGAGAGAGAGATGAGAGAGAGAGATGGGAGAGAGACAGATGATAGAGAGAGCGAGAGAGATGAGAGAGAGATATGAGAGAGAGAGATGAGAGAGAGAGGTGAGAGAGAGAGATGAGAGAAAGAGAGAGATTGAGGGAGAGAGGGGAGAGAGAGAGAGAGAGAGAGAGAGAGATGAGAGAGCGAGAGAGATGAGAGAGAGAGAGATGAGGGAGAGAGAGATGATAGAGAGAGCGAGAGAGATGAGAGAGAGATATGATAGAGAAAGATGAGAGAGAGGTGAGAGAGAGAGGTGAGAGAGAGAGAGATGAGAGAGAGAGAGAGAGAGAGAGAGAGATATGAGAGAGTGATGAGAGAGAGAGAGATGATAGAGAGAGATGAGAGAGAGAGAGCGAGAGAGACAGATGATAGAGAGAGCGAGAGAGATGAGAGAGATGAGAGAGAGAGACTGATGATAGAGAGCGCGAGAGAGGTGAGAGAGAGAGATGAGAGAGAGACTGATGATAGAGAGCGCGAGTGAGATGAGAGAGAGAGATGAGAGAGAGAGACAGATGAGAGAGAGCGCGAGAGAGATGAGAGATGAGGGGGAGAGACAGATGAGAGAGAGAGCGATGAGAGAGAGAGAGATGAGGGAGAGAGACAGATGATAGAGAGCACGAGAGAGAGAGAGATGAGAGAGAGAGATGAGAGAGAGAGATGAGGGAGTGAGACAGATGATAGAGAGCGAGAGAGAGATGAGAGAGAGATGAGAGAGAGAGAGTGAGAGATGAGAGAGAGAGAGAGATGAGAGAGAGTGAGAGATGAGAGAGAGAGATGAGAGATGAGAGAGAGAGATGAGAGAGAGATGAGAGAGAGTGAGAGAGTGAGAGAGAGAGATGAGAGAGAGATATGAGAGAGAGAGAGAGAGAGAGAGAGAGAGAGAGAGAGAGAGAGAGAGAGCGAGCAAAATAGATGAGAGAGATGAGAGAGAGAGAGATGAGAGAGAGAGAGATGAGAGAGAGATGAGAGAGAGTGAGAGATGAGAGAGGGAGGTGAGAGATGAGCGAGAGAGAGAGAGAGAGGTGAGAGAGAGATGAGAGAGAGAGATGAGAGAGAGAGGAGAGGTGAGAGAGAGAGATGAGAGAGAGATATGAGAGAGGGAGGTGAGAGATGAGAGATGAGAGAGGGAGGTGAGAGAGAGAGAGAGAGAGAGGTGAGAGAGAGGTGAGAGAGAGATGAGAGAGAGAGACAGATGAGAGAGAGCAAAAGAGATGAGAGAGAGAGAGAGGTGAGAGAGAGATGAGAGAGATGAGAGAGAGAGAGAGAGAGGGGAGAGAGAGATGAGAGAGATGAGAGAGAGAGATGAGAGAGAGAGAGAGGTGAGAGAGAGATGAGAGAGATGAGAGAGAGAGATGAGGGAGAGAGAGAGGTGAGAGAGAGAGGTGAGAGAGAGATGAGAGAGAGATGAGAGAGATGAGAGAGATGAGAGAGAGAGAGAGAGATGAGAGAGAGCAAAAGAGATGAGAGAGAGAGAGAGATGAGAGAGAGATGAGAGAGAAATGAGAGAGAGATGAAAGAGAGATGAAAGAGAGAGAGAGGAGAGAGAGAGAGATGAGAGAGAGAGAGAGGAGAGAGAGAGAGAGATGAGGGAGAGAGACAGATGAGAGAGAGCAAAAGAGATGAGAGAGAGAGAGAGAGATGAAAGAGAGATGAAAGAGAGAGAGAGATGAGAGAGAGAAGAGAGAGATGAGAGAGAGAGATGAGAGAGTCTCCCACCCAGACGCACAGAGCTACAGCAGCGAGCTCCTGCGCCAAACCTGCACCCCAGCCGCGGGGGCCGATACTCGCCAATGCGTGACATTAGCTAAGCACGGCGCTCTGGATGAGTTATAAAAAAGAAAAAGATACGACATCCTTCGCTTGGTCGGTAACAATAAGCTTGGCCGACCGTCATTCTATTTCGGCGCCTCGAAGGATTGAAGACGAAACATTGCAGCCGAGGAGAGAATTCAGCGACCCGGAATAGCCGGACAGAATCTATCATTCATTGGCCTAAAAAAATGGCCCCCCGAGTCCTGATTGGCGGTCATGGAGCCCCCCCGAGTCCTGATTGGCGGTCATGGAGCCCCCCTGAGTCCTGATTGGTGAGCATGGAGTCCCCCCTCCCCCCAGCAGCACAGAAAACTAATAAAAAAATATAGTCAGTAAAATGAAAATGATAATTTGTCTAAAAAAAAAAAATAGAAGCATTAAATACCAAAAAACTTTCTCCTCCCCTCACCCCTGAGACACGTTACCATAAGCTGGCCTCAGTGATGGCTGGCCACTGCAATGTTGCAGAAGACTGTTAGAGAGACTGCTGCCCTGGTACGAGAGACTGAAAGACTGCTACTGAGTTACAAGAGACTGTAAGACTGCTATCAAACCCCAATCTAGAACCTGCCGTGGTCACATAATAGTATTACCAAAGATCTCTGTACGGTACTTCCATGTTAGAGACTGCCCGAGGCTGCTGCCACCACGTCACAAGAAACTGTAGACTGCAGACTGCAGACATGTTACAAGAAACCCGATCACTGAAAACATATAAGAGTCTCCCGCCGCGTTACAAGAAACTGCTCCCATCTTTACAAGAGACCATACAAAGCATACAATCAGCTCCTGCTATGTGGCAAGAGACTGCCAGAAGCTGCCACCGTGTTACAACAGACTGCTAGGAACCGCTGCGGCATTCTTAGAGACTGCTAGAGCCTGCCAGTTCTACTATAATCAAGCAGTCTCTGAGAACCCGCTATAAGGCAGCAGTAGCCGTGTCCAAAGCAGCAATTTTTCCACTGCTGGCCGCTCAGCAGCGCCAGCGTGGATTTACCAGCAGGGACTACGGCTCCCTGCGGAGTCCACTCGGGATCGCTGCACTCTCTATGCTTAACATGCTGGATGGAGGCTCTGCACCTTGGGGAATAAACAGAATTGGGGCGTATTCACCCGATCTGGGG
>NW_017306285.1:2432662-2438961 GCF_000935625.1 Nanorana parkeri | reverse complement strand
GGGCCTTATCCCCCCCCCCCCCCCGCAGCAGAAGGGTTAACAGCCTGTGATTGCTTTCATGTTAATCCATTAATAGGACTGACCTTCCAGCCTCCGAATTTGGCTCAACTCAATCCACTCCCCTCCATGGGGGGGTCACCGGCCCCCTCAGCTGGCCATCCCCGGTACTGCACGCTTGCTGGATCACCTTAAAAAAAAGAAATAGGTGTTTAGTACTTTGTAGCCCCCAACTTCATCGTTCTCTGGGAGAGGGGGGGGGACTGCACTGGACATACAGAGACTTCCTCTGCTGATCCATATTTGAAGCTAGCAGGTGCCTGGATGGCTTTGGCGTCAGCGCCCCGGTACAAGCATTGCACTCCGCAGTCATTAGAACCTGGCAAAGACATAAGGCTGAGCTTTACACAAGGATTAGATTCTTCATTCCCAGTCATGTGACTGCAATGTTCAAATCTCATTGGGCTAGGCTCTCCTATGTAGCCATGTGACTGTAACCATCAAATCTCATTGGACAAGGCTGAAAATAACTGTCACTTTATATATATAAAAAAGAAAGGTTTCTTTACCTTGTTGTGTTTTAGCATTGTGAATGGAGACTTTGTGAGGCTTCATTCACAGAGCTTTCACCCAGGGATCAGGCACTCTAGTCTTTGCCATGTGACTGTGACTTTCAAACCTCATTGGACTGGACTAGTAAAATAACTGTCACTTTTATTGAAATTCAGTATCCTGATCCGGGTGTGTTTTAGCTTTGTGAATGGAGCCTTTGAGGCTTTTGCACAAGGATAAGGCTGTCTAATTTAGCCATGTGACTGTGATTTTCAAATCTCATTGGACCGAATGGGATTGAAAAATAACTGTCACTTTTACTGAAAGCGAGTATCCTGATCCGGGTGCGTTTTAGCTTTGTGAATGGAGCCTTTGAGGCTTAATTCACGAAGCTTTCACACAAGGATAAGGCTGTCTAATTTAGCCATGTGACTGCGATTTTCAAATCTCATTGGACCGGATGGGATTTGAAAAATAACTGTCACTTTTACTGAAAGTGAGTATCCTGATGCGGGTGCATTTTAGCTTTGTGAATGGAGCCTTTGAGGCTTTTGCACAAGGATAAGGTGCTCTGATTTAGCCATGTGACCGTGATTTTCAAATCTCATTGGACGAGGCTGGAAATAACTGTCACTTCTTTGAAAAGGTATCCTTATCCCGGTGGGTTAGCTTTGCGAATGGAGCCTTTGAGGCCTAATTCACAAAGCTTCCACTCAAGGAAAGAGTACTCTAATGTAGCCATGTGACTGTGATTTTCAAATCTCATTGGACCGGATGGGATTGAAAAATAACTGTCGCTTTTACTGAAAGCGAGTATCCTGATCTGGGTGCGTTTTAGCTTTGTGAATGGAGCCTTTGAGGCTTAATTTGCGAAGCTTCCACACAAGGATTAGGCTGTCTAATTTAGCCATGTGACTGTAATTTTCAATTCTCATTGGCCCGGACTCGTAAAATAACTGTCACTTTAAAAAAAAAATATAAACATCCTTAGCCTGGTGTGTTAGCATTGTAAATTGAGACTATGGAGTCTGTGACTGCTAGGTGTCATTCTGCAGATTCCAGCTTCCTGTTTGCCCTCCTCCCTTCACTACTTTAGGCTCATGTCACCAAGTTACCACACCAGGATAGGTAGACATATATTTAAAAAGTGACAGATATTTTCAGCCTTGTCCAATGAGATTTGTTAGCTATGGTCACATGGCTACGTAAGAGAGCCTTATAGCCTGTGTTAGAACTTTGTGAATCAAGCCTCAGAGGCTCCATTCACAATGCTAAAACACACCGGGGTGAAGAAACCTTTTAAAAAAAAGTGACAGTTATTTTCAGCTCCAATAAGATTTGATGGTTACAGTCACATGGCTACTTAAGAGAGCCTTAAGCAGGTGTTAGAACCTTTGTGAATCAAGCCTCAATGGCTCCATTCACAAAGCTAAAACACACCGAGATAAAGAAAAGTTTTTTTTTTTAAAGCGACAGTTATTTTCAGCCTGGTCCAATGAGATTTGATGGTTACAGTCACATGGCTACATAGGAGAGCCTTATGCTTGTGTTAGAACTTTGTGAATAAAGCCTCACAAGCAGTGGCGTCACAAGAGGGGTGCTGCCCGCACCCGGGTGACACCATTGCAGGGGTGACACCAAATGAAATGACAGTCATTTTGGTGTCAACCCCTCTAAAGAGTCGGGTACTCGGTCACGGACTGAGAGCCTGACAGTGTCAGGAGATGTCATACCTCATCCCGCCGGGTGAACGTCCCCTCCTCTTCTCCCTCCTGGCGTCCATCACTAAGATGGCCGCCGGCAGGCGTCAATCAGGTGGCCTGGCATGTCATTGCACTCGCGCGAGGTGACGTCATGCACGCACACACCCGATGACGACACGGCGACCTCGGGGCGCCCCTGCTCAGAAGCCCCATTCGCAATGCTACAACACACCGGAGTGAAGAAACCTTTAAAAAAAAAAAAGTGACAGTTATTTTCAGCCTGGTCCAATGAGATTTGACGGTTACAGTCACATGGCTACATAGAAGAGCTTTGTCCTTGTGCTACAGCTTTGTGCACTGAGCCTTATGGGCTCCCGACCAGGAACAAGAATGCAAAATAGGAGAGGTCCTCCTGTGCCGGACCAGTGACTCCCACCAGTGATCCCAGTTGGCCGGCGTATGAGCCAGACATTCGCCACGATGCACTTTAAATGCATTTGAAGCCATTCTGACGCCCAATACACCTTTGCCTGCGCCATCGGGCAGGCCGCCATAGTACATGATGGTTTGAAAATCTGGAAGAGATCGTCCAATCAGATGGTGACGTGTGCGGCCCGGTTAGATTGTGCTGAACGGATCTTCCACTGGAAACAAAGACTAAATCAGCTGCAGTTCCACTTTAAAAGATGGCGTCCGGGAGCATCCGGCGCGGGCTTGTAGAGATCCCTTCCAGTACTGCTTTCTGTTACTGTTGCCCCGGTATCCGTCCGACACCGGCCCATACACATCACAATCTGATTGTACAATCTGCTTCACATCTAACGCCGCCGTCCAGACGAAGGTACACCGCGGTTACAAATAATATTATTATTATTATTATTATGATGATAATAATGATAAAATGATGATGATAATAATAAAATAGTAATAACAACAATAATAATAATAAATAATTTATTATCAAAATAAATGGTAATAATAATACCAATAAAAAATGATACTACTGCTACTACTACTACTACTAATAATAATAATAATAATAATAATTGCTCCCTGTATATCTATGTAGCTGCATAGCATAGAACGGTGACAACGCCTTTCCCGCACTGCAATTCTGCAGCTATAAGCCCATCTAATGACCTCACCTTGCCTACCCATTGCCTTACAGGACAGCCACTCCCTCTGCAAGGCTGATTTTGTCTTCCAGCTGCCCTATTACAATCAATTAAAGCCAAATCTCCTGGGACAAAATAAAGAAAAACTCCCCTTGCAGTGGGGCTACCCCTACATTAGAGGGTAACTGCTCATATATGTCTAGGGGTACTCGCCTCACCTCTGGCTCATGAACTGTCCCTCTGTCATCCTCCATCCTGTATAATGCAGGGCTATGGGCCACCCCAAGCCAACAAGAGCTGAAGGGCGTAGTTTAGTAGTTTGTAAAAATATGAATGTTATGTCACCGGACTCATGGCAGCAGGGAGTAGAGGGGCAGCAGGGAGTAGAGGAGCCGCAGGGAGTAGAGGGGCAGCAGGGAGTAGAGGGGCAGCAGGGAGTAGAGGGACAGCAGGGAGTAGAGGGGCAGCAGGGAGCAGAGGGGCAGCAGTGAGTAGAGGGGCAGCAGGGAGCAGAGGGGCAGCAGGGGTGTGGAATTCCTATCTCCCGATGCTCGGGACATGCAGTTCTGGGCACCGGGCGGGTAGTTGTTTTCTACATTTAGCCCTCCTTTGGGCAAGCAGGGCTAAATGTACAGCGGGGAAGCTGCCGCTTGTTTTGTACAAGTGATCCCGGCAATGTCGCCGAGAGCACTAGTTTGCAGCTTGCATACAGGGTGGCGCATTGAGGGACCTGGTCTTGGGGCAGCAGAGAGAGAAAATGCGGCCCTGATGAGACCTCAATAAAATCCCAGGTGCTCCCCAATAACAGCTGCATGACCTGCTACGGCTATAGTTACCCCACTGCATACAATGGAAACAATTGTTCCTCTGATAACGCGAGATGGAAATTCTGTGGACTTTGACAAGATTTCCTCTTCATTCTAGGACAGGAAGTGACAGAGAGATGAGCTCATGACTTTACTGCTTGTCCTTTTAATATCCAGTCACAGGCTGGGGGTAAGTCGCAGAATGACCCGGGCTCAGGGGAAGTGGGTTGAATGATGCCGGCCATCATACTGAGGACATCTAGTGGCAGAAATGAAACTACGGCAGGGAAAACAAAAACTTGCTGTTGGTGAAGATTGCAGCAAAATCTTGCATTGGCTTTGTATCTTTATGAATGGGCTATTTATTAATATTGAGCCTGGGCTTAGTACAAACCGCGCCGGATATTGCCCAAGTCTACTCAACGCTGTAGCAAAAAAAAGCGCAAAAACGCTGTGGCCTAGGTGTGAGTCGGGCCTAATAAATATTTTAGATTGCCTGCCAATGGAATGCCGTCATCCAAGTACTCTACTACTCTTTTCTCTCACATTGTCTAATATTAGGGCTGTGATGTGTCTCTGGCGCCCTCTGCTGGTACATTGGGGAAAAACAAAAACTACAAAACCAATTACCGCCTCTTATGTAAAAGTACCTCACAAAGCAGAAATAACATCTGACAAAAAATAAAAACAATAGCAAATAAATCACAATTATTATTATTATGTTATTATTATTATTATGTTATTATTATTATTACTATTATGTTATTATTATGTTATTATTATTGTTATCAATACTATTATTCAGGTGTAACACCTCTCCTGGGATTCAGCATCAGATCTCCTATCTGGTGCACAGCTGGGTCTCTCTTGGAGCGCTGGTGCTGCAGCCAATCAGGAGACAGTTCTGATTGGTACCCCCTTTAATTGCGACGTGACATATGGCTACACTTTAGCTGAAACCCCACCCCCGCTGTACCCAGTGACTCCAATGCACCAGTGTTTCCAGTGACTCCAGTTCACCCAGTAACTCTAGTTCACCTACTGACTCCAGTGCACCCTGTGTACCCAGTAACTCCAGTGCACCCAGTGACTCCGGTACATCCAGGTTTCTCCAGTGCCTCCAGAGTCAGTGCACCCAGTGCCTCCAGTGCACCCAATACAAGCCTCCTGATAAGCTCCTGTGGCCCCTCTGTCTGTGGATATGGACCCTCTGCCCTGACACCAGGTGGGGAAAACATGGTGACTCTAACTGCCAGGTGACACATGATGAAATGTAAATCTCTGCTTCCAGTGGGGTCACTGACAGAGCGGGTGTAATGCAGGAAAATAACATGCACATTGTAATAAATGTATCAGAAATGTTTCTGGGAATGGTGTTCGGTTAGACCAGCAAAGGATTAGAGAACATCCGTCATTATGTACTGTCCTTGGTGTCCCTGTCGGGAAGATTTCAGATCATTTCCTGTTCTGATGACCGAACAGGAAGTGAAGATTTCCCCAAAGACAATAGAACATAAAAAAAACCTGAGAGAGTTTATAAATCTTCCCGCTCTGCCCAAAACGTAAGAAAAAAAAAAGGTTTAAGGAAGACTTTTACATGAAACTGCAACATGTTGCCGCAAAAGCAAAGCAATCCTCCGATAACATGATGTGTATATGCCAAACATTCTTACCTGCTTCTGTCCCACAGGTATTGCTGCATGCCCTGCCAGACCCCCCCCCAATACACACACACTGGATGCTACGCAGGTAGGTTTACCGGACTCACCTGATCATTGTCTTGGCAGTGTAATCAGAAAAGCTGCCGCACAACATCCGCTGTGCGAGACTGAGCGGATCCAAACATGGAACTCCTGCTGCTGGGGATGTCTGTAATTAAAACTCAGTCTCTGTGCGGACATCTGAGGGCAAAAGCAAAAGAGACATCATACAAAGTACTGTTGCCATGGTTGCAGGGAACAGAATTGTATTTTATTTTTCCTTTGCAGTTCTTGAAAAATGTTTTTTTTAATTTAATTCAACATCAAAGGATTTCTCCCTCCCCTCTCTCTCACCCTCCCCTCCCCTCTCTCTCACCCTCCCTTATTCTCTCTCTCCCCCCTGCCGCCCCCCTCTCTCTCTCTCTC
>NW_017306285.1:2425734-2432481 GCF_000935625.1 Nanorana parkeri | reverse complement strand
GGCTGAACTAACACAACACCAAGTGTCTGAAAAATGTCACCAGTAGAAGGTAGTAGCGCCTGATTGTCTCCCGATGCTGCCATTCCCACACATGACCCAGGACGGTCGCTTTTTCTGCCTACCCCTTGCCTGTCCTTGCTCTAAACTAAAGCAACCTCAGCCGCATGCTCTGGAGAATGAGAGGAAGACTACACCATCATGTGACGAGCCTCCCAGGATCATTGTGAAAAGCTACAAAAATGGCTGCAATGGATTGTTTCATACTAAAAACAAAAGTAGACTTTTTTTGGGATGTCATAAAATGTTGTAATATGTCCCAGATAGCAAAAACCCCCCACAAAAGTCAGTCCGGTGATTTATTAAACTTGCTGCCTGTAGTTTTACCAGTGGAGCGTGCAATATACAGTACGACCAGAAGGTGGCAGTGCAGGGCTTACAGTGAGGATGACAGCAGTCTAAAGGTAAAGTCACAGCTGTACACATGAGTTATGAAGACACAGATGGGGGTCCATTGTGCAATTTACAAACAATGCCGCACAGATCTCCATCATCTGGAGAGAGCTGGACAATTTAGGAATCCATTTACTAAAGATAGACGGACTGGGTGGATCAGTGTAGCGTGGAGCCCCCGGATCTGCTGCACAGAATCAGATTTGCTTCAGCAGTAATGTTCAACCTTTTTAAAACCTGAAGCTTTTATTAAAATAATCCCTGGCGATCCTGCCACGAAGCGCCTTGTTCAGGCATTTCCTATTATAGGGTGACAACGCTAGTCTACGTCTCCCAATTGTGCTCCTGTGTTGTCACCACAATGGGCATGGATCACTGTTGTCACCAATGCCATGCAGCCGTGGCAAAACAGGAAGTGGCTGCAGGAGATCAGATGTAACAAAGAATGACTCCTCACAGTCTCTAATGATGTTTAACACCCCCAATGCTCCCAGTAGACAGATACGAACGTTTTTCTGGGTTTTATGTCACAGGGTGGATCTTTTTTTTTAAATTTTTTAATTATTATTCCTATTTTTACTGAAATACTGTGATTTGCTGACGTGTAACTTCGTATGAATGGGGATACAGCAGTGAAAGGGTTAAACGAATCCACGTCTCAGTGACTAGCCAGCCCCCGGAATTCCCCCCAGACATGGAAATCTTATATAAGCACACCGACCGTCTTCTTCACTGCCCCAGCTATATTTCTGCAGGGGATACAGACTGCCAGGGGCACAGGGCACTTATCCTAAGCCTGGCAAGGGCAGTGCCACCTCCTGGGGCTGCTGGAGGCAGTGTGGGCAAAGGCAGACATCCTGCATGACTGGCACAGGGGTACAAAGACAGCTGTTGCTGCTGGTGCAGGGACTGGGATGTCTTGTGGGGATACCCTGGTACTGTACATAGAAGAACTGGCAAAGGAAGTGGGCATCTTCAACAAGACTTGGGTATAGCTAACACGTGGGCTGGCAGCAAACAGTGCAGCTGGTAAGACTGGCAGGGGAGGGTCCATTGCACAGTAAATTATTGCGAGACTGGCAGCGAGTGGGCATTTTTGATCCAGCAGTGTACAGTGAGGCTGGACGTGGGCATCTGGGCAATATTTGGGTATAGAAGACTTGTGCTGGCAGCACATCATACATTAGCTGTTATCAGTGGACTGTCCATTGCACATTGTGGCATTCACCAGTAGATTACTCCGAGACTGGCAGGCAGTGGGCACTGTGATTGGGCAGCAATTGTACACTGAAGCTGGAAGTGGGTATCTGGGCAATATTTGGGTATAGAACACTTGGGCTGACGGCAAACAATACATTAGCTCTTATGACTGCCAGGGGACGGTCGATTGCACATAGTGGCACTGAGCAGTAAATAATTCAGAGACTGGCAGGGACTGGGCACTGTGATTGGGCAGCAATTGTACACTGAAGCTGGAAGTGCGTATCTGGGCAATATTTGGGTATAGAACACTTGGGCTGGCAGCAAACCGTACATTAGCTGGTCACACTGGCATTCAGCAGTAAATTATTCCGAACCGGCAGGCAGTGGGCACTGTGATTGGGCAGCAATTGTACAGTGAAGCTGGAAGTGGGTATTTGGGCAATATTTGGGTTCAGAACATTCGGCTGGCAGCAAACAGTACATTAGCTGGTCAGATTGGCAGGGAGCAGTACATTTTTCCGAGACTGGCAGGGACTGGGCACTGTGATTGGGCAGCAATTGTACAGTGAAGCTGGAAGTGGGTATCTAGGCAATATTTGGGCACAGAAGACTTGGGCTGGCAGCAAACAGTACATTAGCTGGTCAGACTGGCAGCGAGCAGTAAATTATTCCGGGACTGGCAGGGCATGCCTTGTGATTGGGCAGTGGGCAGTAAATGACAGGGCAGGACAGCTTATCACCTGGCGATGCAGTGACAGTGGGCAGTGCCTAGCAGGTTGGCAGTCAGTGGGAGAGTGGCCAGGGAAAGGGGCAGAGCAGTGACGTTGGCAGGGGGAAGGTGAGACTGGCAGGGTAGAGCAGCGCTGGCTGGCAGTGGGCAGAGGAGGACATAGAAGGGTGACTGCAGGGAAGAGCAGCACAGAGTGGCACTGGCATCCCTGAAGCTGGCATCGTGCAGGATTACAGCCTAGCCTGTCCCCCCCTTGCCCTCCTCCTTCCATGTCTATGTGAGCCTGGTGGCTGCTCACTTGGCTGAACAGGGGATGGATGAGATGAAGTCAGTCGCCGCCGACTCGTACCTGTCACTGGCTCAGAGCTACGGCCAGACCTTCTACGGAGCTCTCCGCGGTGCTGACGCTGCGCGCAATTACGCAGCGCCTCCAGCCCTCGACTTCAACCCCAACTCCCGGGACAGCAGCGACGAGCAGACCGGGGACGACGACGACACCTACGAGTCGACCAAGGGCTCCGCTTCCTACGACAACGAAGGCAAGCTCATTGGCAAGAAGCCCAAGGAGCCGAGGTCCCTGAGGCTGAGCATCAACGCCAGAGAGAGGAGGAGGATGCACGACCTGAACGATGCCTTGGACGGGCTCCGATCCGTCATCCCCTATGCCCACAGCCCTTCCGTCAGGAAACTCTCCAAAATTGCCACCCTGCTCCTTGCCAAGAACTACATTCTCATGCAGGCCCAGGCTCTGGAGGAGATGAGGAGGCTGGTGGCTTACCTGAACCAAGGACAGACAATAACCAGCAACCTGAGCAGCACCCTGGCTCCTTTTGGACAGTCGTCTGTGTACCCTTACCCTGGCACCAACGTGCCAGCCTCTCCTGAGAAATGCACAGCCTTCCCTGGTGCCACCTCGAGCCTTTGCAAGCACTGTACAGACAAACCTTGATGGACCTTCTTCTTCTTCTCCTCCTGGCTGCCCATCTTCAGGACTTTCTCTTTCTTTCTCTCTCTTGCCACCCACTTCTCAGGACTCAAAAACATTCACCCTCTGCCTTGCTGGGATCTGGGGGGTCATGTACTGTGCCCATGCTTCTCTTACTTGCTGAGAGTAGAAGGTTTCCATCCCATTGACCACACTTAGAACTTCACTCGGGAAGATTCCTTCCATTAGAAAGTCTGGATTTATTCTGCACCGCAATCATAATAAATCAGACTCCATATCAAACCTCGGGTCCTGTCTCCTTCTAGCTCTTCATTGCTACCATGTGATTGATGTGTTTTATGTCCGGGATGTGGGGTGCAGGCTATTTCCAGGATGTGGGGTGCAGTCTTTATGTCCAGGATGTGGGGTCAGTCTTTATGTCCAGGATGTGGGGTGCAATCTTTATGTCCAGGATGTGGGGTGCAATCTTTATGTCCAGGATGTGGGGTCAGTCTTTATGTCCAGGATGTGGGGTGCAATCTTTATGTCCAGGATGTGGGGTCAGCCTTTTTGTCCAGGATGTGGGGTCAGTCTTTATGTCCAGGATGGGGGGTGCAATCTTTATGTCCAGGATGTGGGGTCAGTCTTTATGTCCAGGATGTGGGAAGCAGTCTATTTCCAGGATGTGGGGGTCAGTCTTTATGTCCAGGATGTGGGGGGCAATCTTTATGTCCAGGATGTGGGGTGCAGTCTTTATGTCCAGGATGTGGGGTGCAATCTTTATGTCCAGGATGTGGGGGGCAGTCTTTATGTCCAGGATGTGGGGTGCAATCTTTATGTCCAGGATGTGGGGGGCAGTCTTTATGTCCAGGATGTGGGGTGCAATCTTTATGTCCAGGATGTGGGGGGCAGTCTTTATGTCCAGGATGTGGGGTGCAGTCTTTATGTCCAGGATGTGGGGTGCAATCTTTATGTCCAGGATGTGGGGTGCAGTCTTTATGTCCAGGATGTGGGGTGCAATCTTTATGTCCAGGATGTGGGGTCAGTCTTTATGTCCAGGATGTGGGGTGCAGGCTATTTCCAGGATGTGGGGTGCAGTCTTTATGTCCAGGATGTGGGGTGCAATCTTTATGTCCAGGATGTGGGGTGCAGTCTTTATGTCCAGGATGTGGGGTGCAGTCTTTATGTCCAGGATGTGGGGTGCAATCTTTATGTCCAGGATGTGGGGTGCAATCTTTATGTCCAGGATGTGGGGTGCAATCTTTATGTCCAGGATGTGGGGTGCAATCTTTATGTCCAGGATGTGGGGTGCAAGCTTTATGTCCAGGATGTGGGGTGCAGTTTATTTCCAGGATGTGGGAAGCAGTCTATTTCCAGGATGTGGGGTCAGTCTTTATGTCCAGGATGTGGGGGGCAGTCTTTATGTCCAGGATGTGGGGTGCAGTCTTTATCTCCACGATGAGGGGAGCAGTCTATTTCCAGGATGTGGGGGGCAGTCTCTATGTCCAGGATGTGGGGTGCAGTCTCTATGTGCAGGATGTGGGGTGCAGTCTCTATGTCCAGGATGTGGGGAGCAGTCTTTATGTCCAGGATGTGGGGAGCAGTCTTTATGTTCAGGATGTAGGGCGCAGTCTATGTCCAGGATGTGGGGCGCAGTCTATGTCCAGGATGTGGGGCGCAGTCTATGTCCAGGATGTGGGGCGCAGCCTTTATGTCCAGGGTGTGGGGCGCAGTCTTTATGTCCAGGGTGTGGGAAGCAGTCTATTTCCAGGATGTGGGGGGCAGTCTTTATGTCCAGGATGTGGGGTGCAATCTTTATGTCCAGGATGTGGGGTGCAATCTTTATGTCCAGGATGTGGGGTGCAGTCTTTATGCCCGGGATGGGGGGTTGGATGTGGGGCGCAGTCTATGTCCAGGATGTGGGGCGCAGTCTATGTCCAGGATGTGGGGCGCAGTCTATGTCCAGGATGTGGGGCGCAGTCTATGTCCAGGATGTGGGGCGCAGTCTATGTCCAGGATGTGGGGCGCAGTCTATGTCCAGGATGTGGGGCGCAGTCTATGTCCAGGATGTGGGGCGCAGTCTATGTCCAGGATGTGGGGCGCAGTCTATGTCCAGGATGTGGGGCGCAGTCTATGTCCAGGATGTGGGGCGCAGTCTATGTCCAGGATGTGGGGCGCAGTCTATGTCCAGGATGTGGGGCGCAGTCTATGTCCAGGATGTGGGGCGCAGTCTATGTCCAGGGTGTGGGGTGCAGTCTCTATGTGCAGGATGTGGGGTGCAGTCTCTATGTGCAGGATGTAGGGCGCAGTCTATGTCCAGGATGTGGGGCGCAGTCTTTATGTCCAGGATGTGGGGAGCAGTCTCTATGTCCAGGACGTGGGGTGCAGTCATAGATTAAAGGAGCGGGTATTGTCTTTATTAAATGGTAACCGTTGTACAAATGTCTTTTATTTGAAACAAAGTCAAAAGGTCAGAACCCAACAACACTGAGGAGTAAAGAAATGACATCAGCTCATCAGGTTGTGTTACCAGGTCAGGTGGTGGGTATTGGCGTCACCATGGATGCCACCATCTTATAGAAGGATTATTGAAGGATACATGTTTTATGTCATACACATTTGAAGGGGAATTTAAGCCCCCCATAGGTCACCAGACCACCGATCCGCCATCACTACCAAACCACCGATCCGGCATCAATACCAGACCACCGATCCGCCATCACTACCAAACCACCGATCCGGCATCAATTGCTACCAGACCACCCACCCGCCATCGCTACCAGACCACCCACCCGCCATCGCTACCAGACTTCATCTTTATTACTAAATTATCACTTTTCTTGCTGAATCTTTTCTCCCAATTTAAAGTCACATGTCAATACAAAAAGTCACTTGTGCCACCCAACACCTGGTATACCTGTGTGTTAGGAATGGATCACAATGTGATTGTCTTTATATTATACTCATCATTTCATTTATTGGGTACAAGTCTCAATGGTTAGTTCTGTGCACCATCAATCCTCCATTCAATGTGATTTTATACCATAGAATATTAGTTTATACTATGCAATAGGACTTTATACTATGCAACAGGACTTTATACTAGGCAATAGGACTTTATACTAGGCAATAGGACTTTATACTATGCAATAGGACTTTATACTAGGCAATAGGACTTTATACTAGGCAATAGGACTTTATACTAGGCAACAGGACTTTATACTATGCAATAGGACTTTATACTAGGCAACAGGACTTTATACTATGCAATAGGACTTTATACTAGGCAACAGGACTTTATAATATATATTATGACTCTATACTCTATAATATGACTCCATAATATATAATATAACTTTCTACTCTATAATATGACTCCATAATATTACTTTAAACTATATAATAGCACTTCATGATATATAATATGACTTTATACTCT
>NW_017306285.1:2423751-2425550 GCF_000935625.1 Nanorana parkeri | reverse complement strand
TATATATATAACTTTATACTGTAAAATATGACTTTTTAATATATCACTTTATACTCCATAATATGACTTCATAATATATAATAGGACTTCATCATATAAAAGTATGACTCTATACTGTATAAGATGCCTTATAACATATACCAGAACTGCAGAATATTCCCCCCTATAATACTCATATGTCACCCCGAAGCGTGAGGACCGCAGTCATCACATACAGAAGGATAAGAGGAAGTGGTATCTTGGGAGACTCTTCTGTTTCTCACACTTGTCCTTTCCAGGAATATTCTGCAGCCTTGTAGAGAAGGTTGTGATTGAGGGGTGACTGGTCCTGTGTGTGGACTTAATCACCCAAGTCAACAAGAAGATCAGTTACGAGCAGACTGACCAATTCAATCGGAGGTGGGCAAACTCCGGCCCTCCAGCTGTGGTGAAACTACATATCCCATAACGCATCTGCCTCTGGAAGTCATGCCTGTGGCTGTCAGGGTCTTGCAATGCCTCGTGTGACTTGTAGTGGCACAGCAGCCGGAGGGCCAGTTGCCCACCCCTGTATTAAATTGATGAGCTGTACACAGGGGCGTCCCAAGTACACAGGGGCGTGACACCCCGCCACAACGTCATCGCGCATGAGCGGCCATCTTTGTGATACCTGCAGGACGGCCGTCGGCAGAGAGAGGGGACGTTCACCCGGTGGGATGAGGTATGCCGCCGGGTCCCCTCCTCTCTCCTGACACTGTCTGGCTCTCGATCCATGACTGGAGTGCCCCACTTTACAGAGGGGGGTGACACCATAATGACTGTCAGTCATTTTGGCGTCACCCGGGTGCGGGCAGCACCTCCCTTGTGAGGCCACATACATTAAATATTTGTGTGGCACGACTCGGTCAGGTGACCACAAAGGCCGACATAGAAAAGGGCACCTGTCGCGATGGAGACACGGGGGCAGCTGTTGCCGAAAAGTGCAGGATTCGGGTCTGTCATGCTCATCCTTGCTTCAATACACAGTCCTAATCCTGCATCCTCATTCCAGACCAGAGACTTTGTGGAGCAAGGATCAGGATGACAGCTTTTCCAATTTGAAATACCGTTCCTGGTGGGTCCCCATTCACCAGCTAAAAAGGGGCAATGACGAAAATCTATGCTGATGCATAGATTTTTTGAGATGCTGATTGGTTGCCATGGGCAACTGCTCCAGATCCTGTGTGTTTTGATAAATTCCCCCCACTCCATTGGTCTGCTGGATCTTAGATTTGGCCACCTGGGCATTTATATTAATATTTAAAACCCGAAAACCTTTCCATTGTCCCAACAATCTGAGGTATTTCCTTCTGCAGCCCCCACACGCTTCCAGTACTGCGGAGGATAATGAGCAGGAGAGAAGGTCTGCTTGCCAACTTACCAGCAGCAACAAAAGTCCTTCCTTCTACACTTCAATGTCCGGAAAGCCTTGCAGTCAATCTGCAGCTTTCATCAACACGATCCCTTGTAATCCCCCAATGAAGGACTTTGCTCAGGCACTTCCTGTTATAGGCTGACAATGCTCTGTCTATGTCTCCCAGTTGCGTGTCTGTGTTGTCACACGGGCTTGCAATGGAGGCTACAGGTGACCCTTTCAACACACAGACATGGTCTACTGTTGTCACCTTCAGGAATCCCTGGCGGCAAAGAGGCTGTGGGAGATCCACAGCACAGATATGTAACAAAGGATTATATATATGTATGTATATATATATAAAAGAGAGAGAGAGAGAGAGAGAGAGAGAGAGAGAGAGAGAGAGAGAGATCAATAAAAAGACGAT
>NW_017306285.1:2415127-2423734 GCF_000935625.1 Nanorana parkeri | reverse complement strand
AGAGAGAGAGAGAGAGAGAGAGAGAGAGAGAGAGAGAGAGAATCAAATAAAAATGATTTATCATACACAGCGCCGCATCTACTTTAAGGCACTTTGCACCATATAGAGCCATCTGACATTGCTGCGTGGAGTTACCCTGCACGTTTTTCATGGTGGCATGGTGAGGCAATATATGGGACATGGAAGAGAGTTTTGTGGTATGCAGCTAACCCTTTATTAAAAGGACTGACCCTTTATTGGGAGGATTGACCCATTATTGGGAGGACTGACCCATTATTGGGAGGACTGACCCACTACTGTGGGGACTGAGCCTTTATTGGGAGGACTGACCCTTTATTGGGTAGACGGAGTCTTTTTTTGGTGGGCTGAACCTTTAGTAGGTGGACTGATCTATTCTTGGGTGGACTGATCCTTTATTAGGGGGACTGACCCTTTATTTGGGGGACTGACCTATTCTTGGGTGGACTGACCCTTTATTAGGGGGGACTGACCCATTCTTGGGTGGACTGATCCTTTATTAGGGGGGACTGATCCTTTATTAGGGGGGACTGACCCATTCTTGGGTGAACTGACCCTTTATCGGGAGGACTGACCCATTCTTGGGTGGACTGATCCTTTATTAGGAGGGACTGATCCTTTATCGGGAGGACTGACCGTTTTATTAGGCGGGACTGATCCTTTATCGGGAGGACTGACCGTTTTATTAGGCGGGACTGATCCTTTATTAGGAGGGACTGATCCTTTAACACGCTGCCCTTGTTTTACAGGAATACCAGCACAATGTAATCTGGAAGCGCCGTGGTCTGGGAGTGAAGTCCCCTGTACGAGACGCACGGCGGCACATTGTGAGTTCATTAGCGGGCACAATGGCTCTGGTTGTCACAAGGCCTGTGGCGGTGACATGTCTGAATGGATCTGTCACACAGCCAGGGTGGGACCGGTTAAGGTCATTAAAGCGATTTACGGGGCTGTCTTCCCTTCTGCGCTAATTGGAATAAAAGGGCCGAGTCTGAGGGGCCCGGCGCTGCTCTCTCTTATATAAATGCTAATCAGGCCGCTGATGAGACACAAGGCCGTTCCTTCCCCGGCCACCCTCTCCGTGGCCCGGACTATTCTCAGCCACAGATGCTGGGCGAGCTCTTTTTTTTTAAGAGGGGGGTAAAGAAAGCAGGTGGCAGAGATTGTACAAGGTTTAAAAAAAAAAGAGCAGCGAGCAGAGCAGAGCATAGCATAGGGGTAGACAACCTCGGCCCTCCGGCTACAAATCTCATCGTGCCTGTGGCTGTCAAACACATTCCATGCACCCTATATGACCCTATGGCCGGGTCTGATGACAGGGTCCCTTTAAGCAACTCCCAGGTTGGCTGAAGCAGATTCGGGAACCGGATCGGGGAGATCACACTGGGTACCCAACCCAGATCAGAACCCGGGGGGTTGCTGAATCCAATCAGCAGGCTCCGCCCATACCGAAAATATAATTTTGGGGAGGAGTCAAGGTCAAGTTGTGCTGCAGCCATTTCTCCAAGTACCTGAACTGACAGATGGACGTCAGTCCTTGCAGCTATAATGAGGATGTGGAGGGGGTAGAGGGGGGGGAGGGGGCACTGTTGAAACTGATCACAATATACATTGTAGCCGGAATCTTAACATTTTTTTTATTTTGTCTTCCCAAAAAACCCCGAAACTACAAAATGGAGCGCGACATAAAAAAAACCCAGAGCACTTGAAAAAAAAAAAAGCCGTGCGGTAATCCAGACGTTAGAATAGGTTGAGTCCCCGGCTGAGCACCTGTCGTCCACAACGCTCCAGACGTTGTCAGCCTCCCTCCCCCACTCCCCCCGGAGAGGGATTACAGCACAACACGGCGACCTGAGCTGTCCCCATGATTGGAATAGATGTCACCTCCTAAGCCGGAGCGGCGGGGAACGTCCCTGGACCAATCAGAGCCCGCCGCTCAGCGCCCATTATATAGATTGGCGGCAGATGATAGAATTGTTCTGCGGATTTGTATTGTCCGGAGATTAGTCGGAGATGTAAACCCCAAATGGATGACATTTCCTGTGCTAAGGCGCCGCGTGTTATAAACTATCAACCTTGTAATTCCACTTTTCATGCTTTGTTCCATCTCAGGTGCTGCTGATCTCCTGCAGTCTCTTTGCAGCCACTTCATGTCTACATGCACTCCGCCGTGGCTAGATGGCATTTCCTTTTGGTGACAGCAGTGGACTGTGCCTTTGGAATGTGTGTGAAAACAGTCACTTGGGGTCTTTATAGGAAACTCGTGATGGGGTGACAACGCAGAACAATGGGGAGATGGAGAAAGAGCGTTGTCACCCTGATGGCAACAACAGTGAACCATGTGTATGTATTGTGCGTGAAAACGGCCACTTGTGGTCTCCATGAGAAACCCAGGTGATAGGGTGACAACGCAGGATAGCATTTGGGAGATGCAGACAGCATTGTCACCATGACAGCATTTGAGAGATGGGGACAGTGTTGTCACCCTGATAGCATTTAGGAGATTAAGACAGAGCGTTGTCACCTGGATAGCAATTAGGAGATGCAGTGTGTTGTCACCCTGACAGCATTTGGGAGATGGGGACAGAGCGTTGTCACCCTAACATTTGGGAGATGGGGACAGAGCGTTGTCACCCCGATAACATTTGGGAGATGGGGACAGAGCGTTGTCACCCTGATAGCATTTGGGAGATGGGGACAGAGCGTTGTCACCCTGATAACATTTGGGAGATGGGGACAGAGCGTTGTCACCCTAACATTTGGGAGATGGGGACAGAGCATTGTCACCCTGATAGCATTTGGGAGATGGGGACAGAGCGTTGTCACCCTGATAACATTTGTGAGATGGGGACAGAGCGTTGTCACCCTGATAGCATTTGGGAGATGGAGACAGTGTTGTCACCCTGATAGCATTTGGGAGATGGGGACAGGGCGTTGTCACTCTGATAACATTTGGGAGATGGGGACAGAGCCGCCGATACAGAACGATTCATCGCAAACCACTTTCCTTCTCCTGGCAAAGTTATCAGCCCGCCGGCGCCTTCGCTTAACATTCCCGTCGCATTGTTGCCGTTAGCCGGAGTCTTGCGGCGCTGCGCTGTCTGGCAGGCGTCCAGAGATGGGCCGTCAGGGATCCGGCTTCTTCCACCAGACACATTTCTGGAAACTGATCCGTCTTTTATTTTCTGTCTCCTTTCATGTTCCCGCCGTTCCTCAAAACCGCCACTCAGCCGCCATGGATCACAGAGCCGCCAAATCCTGACAGCAGGCAACCGCGACACAAGGATCGTCAGACATGGCGGCCCAGGCGCTCGTTCCAAAAAAAACTGAGTTGGCAGCTTCCCTTACCAAACTTATATAGGCCGGCAACAACTAATCGATTATAGCGATAATATTCCATAATGAGAATAGTTGGCAATGATGCTCAGAGAGAGATGAGAGAGAGAGATGAGAGAGAGAGATGAGAGAGAGAGAGATATGAGAGAGAGATGAAAAGATGATATACTGTATATATATGGAGAGAGAATAGAGAGAGAGGAGAGAGAGAGAAGAGAGAGAGAGAGATGAGAGAGAGAGATGAGAGAGATGAGAGAGAGATATGAGAGAGAGAGAGAGAGATGAGAGAGATAGAGAGAGATGAGAGAGAGAGATGAGAGAGAGAGATGAGAGAAAGAGATGAGAGAGATAGAGAGAGAGAGAGACCGAGATATCGAGAGAGACCTAGATATCGAGAGAGGGAGAGCCCGAGATATCGAGAGAGGGAGAGCCCGAGATATCGAGAGAGCCCGAGATATTGAGAGAGCCCGAGATATCGAGAGAGGGAGAGCGAGATATCGAGAGAGGGAGAGCGAGATATCGAGAGAGGGAGAGAGAGAGGGAGAGCGAGAGATCGAGAGAGGGAGAGCGTGATATCGAGAGAGGGAGAGCCCGAGATATCGAGAGAGACCGAGATATCGAGAGAGGGAGAGCCCGAGAGAGAGAGAGACCGAGATATCGAGAGAGGGAGAGCCCGAGATATCGAGAGAGAACGAGATATCGAGAGAGGGAGAGCGAGATATCGAGAGAGGGAGAGCGAGATATCGAGAGGGAGAGCGAGATATCGAGAGAGGGAGAGCGAGATATCGAGAGGGAGAGCGAGATATCGAGAGAGGGAGAGCGAGATATCGAGAGAGGGAGAGCGAGATATCGAGAGGGAGAGCGAGATTTTGCGGACACGTCTGGTGTTACACTTTATATAAAGTTCTAGTTTTGTTGCCATTTTAAATTCGGATTTGTGAGGCAGGTCGCTTGTTTCTAACTGGCTGCGGAATTTGTATCACGGGCTTCGTTTATCCCTTCGCAGGTTATAAGTTGACGAGCTGCTTGCTATAGTTTCCCCGGCACATGGCATATAGGTCAATACACACAGCTGTGACCTGTCCTTTATATTTCTATCATCATCATCAATAAACATAACAATCAGATTTTACATTGAGTCCTCCAGGAAGTTCATATTATAAGCTTGTAGAGCGACTATCTGTCCCTTACTGATCTCTGTGCCGGTTATAAATTGACGAGCTGCTGGTTTCCCTTCCTCTCCTCCAGGATTTTGAGCACAGCGATCGGTAGTTTAGAAGTGAAGATGTTCCCCGGATTCCGAGGAAAGCCGCACACACATAGAAATAGATTTTCTCAGCTCGGAGATGGAATTTGCCCGCAGCGAGTAATCTGCACAAAGCCCCCCTCCCCCCCAATCCTCAGACTGATCAGTTGTGACGTGGAGCAGTCCTGTCGCTCCCTATAACCCTCTCCCTGGGTGTTATGGCTACTACTTCGGCTGTGTGCATTCTGGGTGGTAACGCCGGGTGATATCCGCCACCCCCGGGGTACCCAACACATTATACGTGTGCGATACTCGCTTGTAGAAGAGGACCGGTCTACAGACGAGAGCAAACATTTCAGATATCGCTGCTTAGCGGTCCACAGAGGCGGCGGCTGCATTCGTTTTTTTTCTATGTTCTTGCTTTATCCTGTGACCTTTACCTGCTGTCTTCTGTGGGTGGGGGGTGTTTGTAGTCGAAATCAAGACAGCAGGGTGACAATGTGGCTCCTTCATAGAAACAGTACAGTGAGGCAACGTGTCACCCCGGGACAGAAAGTGAGTTACTGGCTCATGATCACATTGCAATAGATTCCCGAAGCACTATGGGCTAGCTGCAGGCACAGGACAGCAGATGCAGCTGGCTTTACAACTCCCCTTCTCTCATTGGAACCTCCTACTGAGCAGTCTGATAACAGAGTCACTGCTGTGATCAGAGGGCCGCTTTCAGCCGATTTACAACCTGTACACCTGCTGTGCCCATTATGAGGGACTCCCATCATCCCTGTGCTGAGTTCCCGGGTCTGTACACCCACTGTGCCCATTATGAGGGGCTCCCACCATCCCTGTGCTGAGTTCCTGGGTCTGTACACCTACTGTGCCCATTATGAGGGGCTCCCACCAGCTATGTGCTGATTTCCCGGGTCCGTACACCTGATGTGCCCATTATGAGGTGCTCCCACCATCCGTATGCTGAGTTCCCGGGTCTGTACACCTGCCGTGCCCATTATGAGGAGCTCCCACCATCCCTGTGCTGAGTTCCTGGGTCTGTACACCTACTGTGCCCATTATGAGGGGCTCCCACCAGCTATGTGCTGATTTCCCGGGTCCGTACACCTGATGTGCCCATTATGAGGTGCTCCCACCATCCGTATGCTGAGTTCCCGGGTCTGTACCCCTGCCGTGCCCATTATGAGGAGCTCCCACCATCCCTGTGCTGAGTTCCTGGGTCTGTACACCTACTGTGCCCATTATGAGGGGCTCCCACCAGCTATGTGCTGATTTCCCGGGTCCGTACACCTGATGTGCCCATTATGAGGTGCTCCCACCATCCGTATGCTGAGTTCCCGGGTCTGTACCCCTGCCGTGCCCATTATGAGGAGCTCCCACCATCCCTGTGCTGAGTTCCTGGGTCTGTACACCTACTGTGCCCATTATGAGGGGCTCCCACCAGCTATGTGCTGATTTCCCGGGTCCGTACACCTGATGTGCCCATTATGAGGTGCTCCCACCATCCGTATGCTGAGTTCCCGGGTCTGTACCCCTGCCGTGCCCATTATGAGGAGCTCCCACCATCCCTGTGCTGAGTTCCTGGGTCTGTACACCTACTGTGCCCATTATGAGGGGCTCCCACCAGCTATGTGCTGATTTCCCGGGTCCGTACACCTGATGTGCCCATTATGAGGTGCTCCCACCATCCGTATGCTGAGTTCCCGGGTCTGTACCCCTGCCGTGCCCATTATGAGGAGCTCCCACCATCCCTGTGCTGAGTTCCTGGGTCTGTACACCTACTGTGCCCATTATGAGGGGCTCCCACCAGCTATGTGCTGATTTCCCGGGTCCGTACACCTGATGTGCCCATTATGAGGTGCTCCCACCATCCGTATGCTGAGTTCCCGGGTCTGTACCCCTGCCGTGCCCATTATGAGGAGCTCCCACCATCCCTGTGCTGAGTTCCTGGGTCTGTACACCTACTGTGCCCATTATGAGGGGCTCCCACCAGCTATGTGCTGATTTCCCGGGTCCGTACACCTGATGTGCCCATTATGAGGTGCTCCCACCATCCGTATGCTGAGTTCCCGGGTCTGTACCCCTGCCGTGCCCATTATGAGGAGCTCCCACCATCCCTGTGCTGAGTTCCTGGGTCTGTACACCTACTGTGCCCATTATGAGGGGCTCCCACCAGCTATGTGCTGATTTCCCGGGTCCGTACACCTGATGTGCCCATTATGAGGTGCTCCCACCATCCGTATGCTGAGTTCCCGGGTCTGTACCCCTGCCGTGCCCATTATGAGGAGCTCCCACCATCCCTGTGCTGAGTTCCTGGGTCTGTACACCTACTGTGCCCATTATGAGGGGCTCCCACCAGCTATGTGCTGATTTCCCGGGTCCGTACACCTGATGTGCCCATTATGAGGTGCTCCCACCATCCGTATGCTGAGTTCCCGGGTCTGTACCCCTGCCGTGCCCATTATGAGGAGCTCCCACCATCCCTGTGCTGAGTTCCTGGGTCTGTACACCTACTGTGCCCATTATGAGGGGCTCCCACCAGCTATGTGCTGATTTCCCGGGTCCGTACACCTGATGTGCCCATTATGAGGTGCTCCCACCATCCGTATGCTGAGTTCCCGGGTCTGTACCCCTGCCGTGCCCATTATGAGGAGCTCCCACCATCCCTGTGCTGAGTTCCTGGGTCTGTACACCTACTGTGCCCATTATGAGGGGCTCCCACCAGCTATGTGCTGATTTCCCGGGTCCGTACACCTGATGTGCCCATTATGAGGTGCTCCCACCATCCGTATGCTGAGTTCCCGGGTCTGTACCCCTGCCGTGCCCATTATGAGGAGCTCCCACCATCCCTGTGCTGAGTTCCCGGGTCTGTACACCCACTGTGCCCATTATGAGGGGCTCCCACCATCCCTGTGCCGAGTTCCCGGGTCTGTACACCTGCTGTGCCCATTATGAGCTGCCCTCACCATCCCTCATTTTGTACTGCGCAGCCACAGCTGTCAGCGAGGAAGTCATTCTTCCCGGTGTGTGTGCGGGGTCCCCCGGGGTCATGGAGGGGAGGCGGGCGATGCGTTCCATAGCAGGTGAGGGAATAATCGCGGCGGCGGCAGAGGAAAAGGTCAGCTGGTTGCCGGTAACAGACGCCGTCGCGGTTGATGGGGGATGAGAGGAGACACGTGAGTGTGGCGTCTACCCTCAGCGGCTAATCACAGTAATGGGCGATCCCGGAACGCGTATTGTGCGGACTGCCGAGAATCAATCACCTGCCAGATAATCCAACAAAAAGGAAATGCTGGATTGGGAGTCTTTTTTTATTACACAGGCAGGCACAGCTTCCTGCTCAGCAGGACAGCACTGCTTCATGGAGGCGGAGCATCACATGTGGGCGTTACCTAGGTTCCTCTGCATGCAAATGTAGCCTAGGAACGCCCACTCCTCCATACTGACCCCGCCCATCAAAGCATTCTGATATTTGCATAACTCCTCCCGAGAGCCAGCCCACTGTTTGCATCAGGTCTAAGGACTCCTGCGAAGAGCACTGAGGCAGGGGGCTGTGATGTTTTCAGGAACCTATGTACAGCCCCCTGCTGGCTCCTCCCACCAGCCATGATCTGCCTGCATTGCATAGAGAAGCGGAATTTACCCTGGGGAGGTGCTTTGATATGAAAAGGTCAATACAGTCCTGAGTTTTACACAGCCCAACCACACAGCACAGCTCTGTCTGGCAAGGCAGGAGACCTGATTTATGTTCCAGGTCTTGTCCTCCCCCCGCCTGTGAATGGAGCAGCAGCAGACTGATGAGCTCATCTCTCGGTCACTCTGTTCTCTCCTCCTATTGTCATGCTCCATTGTTAGCACATGAGCACCGTAGCACCTTTCCGTCACTCTGCTCTCCCCTCCTATCAGCATGCTCCATTCTCAGCACATTTGCTCCAATATCTGAAATTACATTTAATATAAAAGATACAAAAACAAGCCCGCCCCCCCCCCCCCCCCCTGCC
>NW_017306285.1:2412038-2413912 GCF_000935625.1 Nanorana parkeri | reverse complement strand
CCCCTCTCCTGGTGGAAATTTTATATATATGGTTGTCACCGTCTTTCCTGCCCTAATGATTATTTATGGACATGCCAATCCGGGAGGGGGCAGGGGGGACATCGCGATAAGGTGCAAGTCGATTTAAAGGGGCCCCTCCTTCCCGCACGGCGCTTAATGAACTTTGTGTCCTTGAGAAGTCTTCCTCGCCCGCCGCTCGTCCATCATCGAGTATTAATTAATCGGAGGATTGGGCTGTGCGGGGGAGGGGGGGCGCCTGTCACCCCTAATGAACGAGCTCCCGGGGCCGCCGTGGCAGCAAAATGGATTTGTAAAGCAGCTTTATTAAGCCGAAAATTAGACCGAAATCACCCAACATCGTCCTCATTAGGAGGCAGCCAACCCTGCGCCGCCATCGCCAATTCCACCGCGCCACCACCTTCCATTAGAAAACCACTCATCATAGAGATGAGGGGGGGAGGGGCGAGCGTGTCCTCTGCCGGTACGCAGGACACCCCCCAGGGAAACTTTATTACCGGGGAGGAAGTCATCCCAGACGACCGCGGCGTCCAATGAATGTCCAATACCAAAAGATCGCATTCCTGGAGGGACTGGGGGGTGCGGTCTGTTTAGAAGTGTCCGCAGAAAGTCACCAATGAGGGCTCACAGATTTCTGCTCCCCTTTAATGTCCCCTCATTACATATGCACGCTCCGCCTCCTTTTTAGGGTGCACAGCACAATAGCCATTACAGTTCCCTCATTACATATGCACTCTCCGCCTCCTTTTTAGGGTGCACAGCACAATAGCCATTAAAGTTCCCTCATTACATATGCACGCTCCGCCTCCTTTTTAGGGTGCAGAACACAATGATCATTAAGGTTCCTTCATTACATATGCACGCTCCGCCTCCTTTTTAGGGCGCACAGCGCAGTGGCCATTATAGTTCCTTCATTACATATGCATGCTCCGCCTCCTTTTTAGGGTGCACAGCGCAATGGCCATTAAAGTTCCCTCATTATATATGCACGCTCCGCCTCCTTTTTAGGTTGCACAGCGCAATGGCCATTAAAGTCCCCTCATTATATATGCACGATCCGCCTCCTTTTTAGGGTGCAGAACACAATGATCATTAAGGCAGGCCAGGCCTACTTCCTGCCAGTAAAACACCCTGTCCTAGGATGACAACGCTCACTCCCTGTATTATGTAGAAGAAGAGTTGTCAGCCTAGGACAGGAAGGCTGCTCGGACTACAGAAGGGGGCAAATGAGAGAAGTTAATTGTTGGGGTGTACGTGCACTTTTAGGGGGGGGGTTGAACCTTTTAGGGTACCTCCCCTGGTGACTGATAATCTCTGTAATATCCCGATAAAGTGATCTGTAATCTCTGGTATGTCATATAAATGAAGTGACTCCCAGTCCTGGGGGGAGGGGCACATTATGGACATCGGTGATTAATGTCCTATCAATATTTATATGGATATTTGTATGCATAGTATGTACTAAACAAAGCCACAGGAAATACATTTACAAAACATTATATATCATTTTGTTTTTAATAATATCTTTTTTCTCCACTGATCATGTAGCAAAAGAATACAAAACATAATCAAATATAAACACACACACACACACACACACACACACACACACACACACACTATATTGCCAAAAGTATTGGGATGCATTTACGCCTTTTCTATGGGGTTGAGGTCAGGACGGTACCACGCTTGTAGTCACTGAGCTCCTGAGAGCGACCCATTCTGTCACAAATGTCTGTAGAGGCGTCTGCATGCCGAGGTGCGCGATTTTATACACCTGTGGCCATGGAGGGGATTGCAACACCTGAATCCAATGATTTGGGGGGTGTCCCAATACTTTTGGCAATATAGTGTGT
>NW_017306285.1:2410378-2411793 GCF_000935625.1 Nanorana parkeri | reverse complement strand
ACACACACACACACACACACACACACACACACACACACACTATATTGCCAAAAGTATTGGGATGCATTTACGCCTTTTCTATGGGGTTGAGGTCAGGACGGGACGACGCTTGTAGTCACTGAGCTCCTGAGAGCGACCCATTCTGTCACAAATGTCTGTAGAAGCGTCTGCATGCCGAGGTGCGCGATTTTATACACCTGTGGCCATGGAGGGGATTGCAACACCTGAATCCAATGATTTGGGGGGTGTCCCAATACTTTTGGCAATATAGTGTGTGTGTGTGTGTGTGTGTGTGTATATATAAAAGACAATAATGATATATTTATTATAGTCACACACACTATGTATGTATGTATGTATGTATGTATGTATGTATGTATGTATAGGGGATTGTATGACTATAGAAGTTCCTCCCACTGAGCCCAAGCAAGTGACTGCAAAGCAGCTTGTGAGTGGCTACAGGACAGAAGCAGGTAAGAATCTGCCATGACTTGCTAACTGGCCGGCAGAAGGCCACTAAAAACTGATCTCATGCTTCTTGTTGCAATAATCAAATATATATATGCATATACACACACACAAGTAACCTCGCCCTCAATGGCTGTGGGAGGAGCTGAGCGCTCAGCTATAGAGATCTCCGAGAGGTATTAGAAGCTTGATTTGGAGGAATGAAAGTAAGACTTGCAGAGAGAACAAAGGATCAGAAAGAAACACAAGAAGCCGAAACTGCCTATGTAACCAAATAAGACAATCAACCTCACCATGCATGTTACAATCCCATTGGGCGATCTCCTTTAGATCTACCAACCGATTGGATGGATTAGGCCGGTCCTCACATGACATAGATCTAAAGCTGATCGGCTGGTCACATTGTAACGTGAACGACGAGCATTGGAGGGCTGATCAGAACAGGAACGGGCACACCGTCTTTTTCCTGGTGACTTACTGTTCTGATGTCGCTTTGGGCAGCACCATCCGCTGGGCACATAGCGCTCAAGGGTGCGGTGGGGTAGACTCAGAGGGCCGGCTCTGGCTGTAACATGACGATGCTGCTGTATATAGAGCTTCCTAGACAGGTCCTCTTTATACAATGTATCACTATACATCAGAGGTGGAAGGACCTGGGCCCAATGAAGGGGCAGCCGGGCGGTGCAGGATGAGCCCCGGCGACTCATTCACCAGGTTTAGATGCGGTTGACATCCCCTCGGCGCATAAGGGGTTAAAGCGTTGCTTTGTTGCGGGGGAGGAACAGATGGACGGTTCCTTTAAAGGCTCCAACGCATGCAAATCTCCATAGCAAAGAGCGCAGGATGTATTTCATAAGAGTCCATCGCCCGGGGCCAGGATTTAAATCCATCTCGCTCGGGCGCCGAGCTTTTTCATCAGTCAGACGCCTTTGGCGCACAGTCGGTGC
>NW_017306285.1:2407565-2409015 GCF_000935625.1 Nanorana parkeri | reverse complement strand
ACACACACACACACACACACACACACACACACACACACACTATATTGCCAAAAGTATTGGGATGCATTTACGCCTTTTCTATGGGGTTGAGGTCAGGACGGTACCACGCTTGTAGTCACTGAGCTCCTGAGAGCGACCCATTCTGTCACAAATGTCTGTAGAAGCGTCTGCATGCCGAGGTGCGCGATTTTATACACCTGTGGCCATGGAGGGGATTGCAACACCTGAATCCAATGATTTGGGGGGTGTCCCAATACTTTTGGCAATATAGTGTGTGTGTGTGTGTGTGTGTGTGTATATATAAAAGACAATAATGATATATTTATTATAGTCACACACACTATGTATGTATGTATGTATGTATGTATGTATGTATGTATGTATGTATATGTGATTGTATGACTATAGAAGTTCCTCCCACTGAGCCCAAGCAAGTGACTGCAAAGCAGCTTGTGAGTGGCTACAGGACAGAAGCAGGTAAGAATCTGCCATGACTTGCTAACTGGCCGGCAGAAGGCCACTAAAAACTGATCTCATGCTTCTTGTTGCAATAATCAAATATATATATGCATATACACACACACAAGTAACCCCGCCCTCAATGGCTGTGGGAGGAGCTGAGCGCTCAGCTATAGAGATCTCCGAGAGGTATTAGAAGCTTGATTTGGAGGAATGAAAGTAAGACTTGCAGAGAGAACAAAGGATCAGAAAGAAACACAAGAAGCCGAAACTGCCTATGTAACCAAATAAGACAATCAACCTCACCATGCATGTTACAATCCCATTGGGCGATCTCCTTTAGATCTACCAACCGATTGGATGGATTAGGCCGGTCCTCACATGACATAGATCTAAAGCTGATCGGCTGGTCACATTGTAACGTGAACGACGAGCATTGGAGGGCTGATCAGAACAGGAACGGGCACACCGTCTTTTTCCTGGTGACTTACTGTTCTGATGTCGCTTTGGGCAGCACCATCCGCTGGGCACATAGCGCTCAAGGGTGCGGTGGGGTAGACTCAGAGGGCCGGCTCTGGCTGTAACATGACGATGCTGCTGTATATAGAGCTTCCTAGACAGGTCCTCTTTATACAATGTATCACTATACATCAGAGGTGGAAGGACCTGGGCCCAATGAAGGGGCAGCCGGGCGGTGCAGGATGAGCCCCGGCGACTCATTCACCAGGTTTAGATGCGGTTGACATCCCCTCGGCGCATAAGGGGTTAAAGCGTTGCTTTGTTGCGGGGGAGGAACAGATGGACGGTTCCTTTAAAGGCTCCAACGCATGCAAATCTCCATAGCAAAGAGCGCAGGATGTATTTCATAAGAGTCCATCGCCCGGGGCCAGGATTTAAATCCATCTCGCTCGGGCGCCGAGCTTTTTCATCAGTCAGACGCCTTTGGCGCACAGTCGGTGCGGACATCTGGGGGTCCCTCCAGCGTCCCCCC
>NW_017306285.1:2403162-2407471 GCF_000935625.1 Nanorana parkeri | reverse complement strand
CCCTCCCTCCCTACGCTGCCATGACACGGGGAACGGCAATGCCATCTTAAGGGGAAAGCAAAACAAAAAACACACAACGTGGCGGCCATATTGTCTCGTCCCCGCGCCCCAGAGACAAACTCTTTACGTTGGCGTGCCCCTCGGCGAAAGAACGTTTAGACGCACTTGGCATCGTTTCTATCTATAGCGCATACGTACAGATACCCATGTACAAAACGCCGGATCCTTCAAAGAGGACCTGTCAATCCGGAGTAAATTTAAAAGGTGATCCCCCCGAAAAGCCGCGTTACGGAAAGGATTTGTAGGCCTTTTTTCTTTTTTTTTATTTATATATATAGATTGATGCTTTATAAATCAGTGTTATTAATGGCAATCAAGTTGGTAAGAAATAAAAAAATACATTATAAAACATACACACACAAAAAAAATGTAAAATACACCAAATTAAAAAAAAAAAAAAGTCTCTCACATTTAAATATGACGGGATCCTGAAGCGTTGCTATGGCAATAAAGTTGGGAAAAATGTAATACATGAAAAAATATAATTTTTTTGGGGGGTGGGGGGGCACTAATGATTTTTAGGCCATTTTTAGGGCATATATATATCTATCCTAAAAATCATTAGTGTGCCCTCCCCCCCCCCAAAAAAAACAGAAAACATGCATATATATAAAAATCTTTTTTCATGTATTTAATTCTTACCAATATTTATAATGTACATATATACACCCCCTAGATCCTGTTAAATAGTCCAGCTTAGCCCCAGCCTTGCCCCTCCATATTGGTACTTTAGTGTGTAAGTGGGCGGGGCCCAACTTAACTTTTCCAGGAAATAAAAATGGAGATTTGGAATTAAATTCAGCTGCCCAAATCTCTGCATCCATTTATCATTTTGGCATCTTTTATATTATTAAGGGGGACCCCCCTCTTGTGCATTTTGTCCCTCATATGCTCAGTTTTTTTGGGGGGCAATGAAGTAAGCGCACAGGAGTGACAAAGCTCCCAATCCACACGTATTCATTTTCCAAACCTTCACCCTATACACATCCGGATACACGTTTTTGTTTGTTTTTTGTCGCCCTTTAGGCGCCCACCGACCTTCTATCCAAGCAAGCCGACACTTTAACCCTTCCTCTGCTGTCCCCTACCCCCCAGCCTTGAAATGTTTTTTCCCTTCCCTCCCCCCGCTCTCTCGCGTCCGCGGCATTTTCCTTTAACTTCAGATGGCGGGTGGCAAGGAAAGTAATTTTTTATTTAAAACAAATTTGGGTCCCTGGCTCTCCGAGGAGCCTCTAATCAGCGCAAAGTGCCCGAGGCACGAGCGTGATTGACAGGGCAACTTTGCTGCTTGTGAAAAGCAAATTGGCCATTGACGGCGCCGAGCACAAAAGGAAAAAATGCTAAGCGCGTATTATTTAGAAGCTATTAGTGAAATGCTGTGAGCATCTGTTATACACATGTGCCAGAACACCTGTCATTGTGTTCCACATCACACGGCGCCCGGTCCCCCTCGGCCCAGTGCCCCCCTCCCCCTCTGTTCTTTCAAGCCCGGGCTTTGTTAAAAAGTTATTAAAAATTGAATGTCATCTTAAAACAAACTTTGCAGATCACTGCGGCCCCCCCGCCTCCCGAACCGCTTTTTATCTCCCTCTTCAAATGGTTTTTGGTTTTTTTAAAACTCTTTTTCAATGTTTTTTCTCCTACTGGCGTGTGACGGGTTAAAGTTAGCGCGCTCCCTGACAGGATTTTATGTTTTATTTTTCAGCATGGCTGCCAACATTTTAGAAGATAAGTCATCTCGCCAGCGCCGGGTTTTTTCGAGGCTTGTCACTCGCGATGGGCGCCCAGGAGAGGTTCGGGTGCTCTTAGGTGTTCCAGAGCTTGTTGGAGGTTGTTAGAGGGAGAGTTCACCTGTTTATGGAAAGATTTCATTCATGCGCCCAGAATGATGAAGTAAGAAAAAGTGCAATTGTTGAATTTTTGCATTGGAGCCCCAAGAGCGTAGAAGCCACAAGAGCGTAGGAGCCCCAAGAGCGTAGGAGCCACAAGAGCGTAAGAGCCCCAAGAACAATGGAGCCCCAAGAGCGTAGGAGCCACAAGAGCGTAGGAGCCACAAGAGCGTAGGAGCCGCAAGAGCGTAGGAGCCGCAAGAGCAATGGAGCCACAACAGCAATGGAGCCACAAGAGCATAGGAACCAAAAAAGCAATGGAGCCACAGGAGCATTGGAGCCACAAGAGCATTGGAGTCACAAGAGCATTGGAGTCACAAGAGCATTGGAGTCACAAGAGCATTGGAGTCACAAGAGCATTGGAGTCACAAGAGCATTGGAGTCACAAGAGCATTGGAGTCACAAGAGCATTGGAGTCACAAGAGCATTGGAGTCACAAGAGCATTGGAGTCACAAGAGCATTGGAGTCACAAGAGCATTGGAGTCACAAGAGCATTGGAGTCACAAGAGCATTGGAGTCACAAGAGCATTGGAGTCACAAGAGCATTGGAGTCACAAGAGCATTGGAGCCACAAGAGCATAGGAGTCACAAGAGCAATGGAGCCACAAGAGCATAGGAACCAAAAAAGCAATGGAGCCAAAAAAGCATTGGAGCCACAAGAGCATTGGAGCCACAAGAGCATTGGAGTCTGCAGAGCACTGGAGTCTGCAGAGCATTAGAACCATAAGTGCATTGAAGCCTGCAGAGCTTCGGAGTCACAATAGCACTGGAGCCACTGGAGCCTTCAGAGCTTTGGGGCCACTACAGCATTAGAGACTACAGAGTACTGGAGCCTGCAGAGCATTGCAACCACCATCAGGTGCAATGCATAGACTTAATCATGTCACAGCAGAAATAGGAGTGTAACATGAAACATGGTCGAAAAGGTGGAGTGCGCCTTTAAAGAGAGGAGGAGCCACTTAAAGGGAAGGCGAGTGGTTCAAACTGAGTATGATGAAAAAAATAACGCATACGCACAGGTCAACTCCATAGACGTGACCATCGGATGAGCAGACAGACTGGGGAGTATTGGGACTCACTGACGCAGTGCGCCTCAGCTCGAGGTGAACTGCGTCAACGGCCCAATAAAAATGAATCAACGCAACTCAACACGGCAAGAAATAGTTCTCGCTGCATTTGTTTGCACCGTGCATGATGGTACTGCCTAACACATTGAGATGCAACGCATTGCACCCTGCTTTGTGCACTGAAGTGCGTTGTGCCCTTTGCCCCCATTCACACCCAAGGATCGTTTCCTGAAGCGCGTTAACGTTCAACATGAGGAACTCTTTTTACCTGCACCCGTTCACACCGTTTCCCGAAGTGCGTCAACACCCAGCCTGAAGCACCTCATTATTTTTAATGGTTCCCATTCAAACTTGAGGAACGTGTCACATGTTTCCTAAAGCGCGTCAACGCCCAGCATGAAGGATCTCATTATTTTTATTTTTCACACTTGTTGCATCGCCTGTTTCCCAAAGCGCGTCAACGTTCAACCTAAAGCATCTCAATATTTATAATGGCACACCTTCACACCTGAGCCATGTGTCAGGTGTTTCCCGAAGCGCATCAACACTCACCACGAAGGATCTCATTATTTTGAACGGTGCCCGCTCACACCCGAGCGTTGTGTGTTGCTTGTATCCCAAAGCGCGTCAACATTCAACATGAAGGATCTCATTATTTTTAATGGCGCCCATTCACTTTGTCTAGCGTTTAACGAAGCGCGTCAACACAGGGCATCAATGCTCGGCATAAAGAATCTCAATATTTTTAATAGCTCCCGTTCACACAGTGTTGTGTCATGTGTGCCCCGATGCGCGTCAACCCTCAACACGAAGGATCGGATTATTTTTAACGGCGCCTGTGCGTTGTCACATCACCTGAAGTGCGTCAACACTCAACCTGAAGGACCTCATTATTTTTAACGGCTCCATTTACACCTGAGCTTGATGGTCGCTTGAAGCACAAGCCGTACCAGCTGCTTTATGGGCAGAATCACGCGTTTTGGGCACCATAGTCTTTAATGTGAGCGCCCCCCAAAAAACCACATAATGCGTATTGGACGTTACATGGGATGAGGATTGGCGCAAGAACGTGCGATAAGAATACAACGGTGACCGATAGAAATCATGAGGACTGAACCATCATTAAAAGACCTCCCGCCCCTGGCGAGCGTCGCGCCGCCCCATTCTCCCTTACAGGCGACCCTCATGTTTCACCGCCACGTCTATAAATACACACGCACGCCGATCACCGAGCTAACAAAGCGTCTCCGGATAAAGTCGCCGGGCCGCTTAACTATGTTTGCGCTAATTAG
>NW_017306285.1:2383296-2402990 GCF_000935625.1 Nanorana parkeri | reverse complement strand
GGGTAGTCCCGGGGACGAGCCCCAGCCCGCCGCTGTTTACTCGGGTCATTAGAGCCGTTCATTAACGCGCTCGGCATGCAAACTACCCGGGAAGGGGGGGGATTTAAAGGAGACGCCATGTTGTAACGGCACGGAGAGCCATATTTGTATAGGCAAAGGGTTACGTTTCGGGGTTCAGTTGCGGTTGAGCGTCGGCTGCAATTTTTTGGGGTGCGGTCATTTTTTTTTTTTGCAGGTATTAAAAATGAAACATGACGCAAAGTGTCGCTTTATATTTTTTAACAGGTGTGTGCCGGGATTCCCGGGACAACCAGGCCAATCTTTTAATCGGTTTTTTTTTTTGTCTATGTCATCTCAGATCTTCTCCCATGATAATCTCCGATGATGATCCGGCTCTCACGTGAAGCCGGATCATAGGAACACCACCTGATGTTCCCGAGCCAAGCTTGCCAAGGAGACTTAAGCTCGCCCATTGATTCGCTCGCCAACCCCCCCAATCGGGGAACTTGACGGATTTAGACCAGCAATTCCAGTTTATCCTCATTACTGGCCCAGCTCACTCTGGATTCCCAATGGCGATGAACAAAAAATGAAACCGAGTGTCACTAAGCTATGGCGGCAACGGTGGCAGTGGCGCAGGATGATCTTGGATGATGATCCGGCTCTCACTTCCTGGCCATGAAGCCGCATTGTAGGAATACTACTTGATGCTCAGCAGCCACGTGCTGCATTTGTTCCCGGGCCAAGCTGGCCAAGCAGACTTAAGTTCGCCCATTGACTCGTCTCTGCCACCCCCTCCATATGGCGGCAACGGTGGCAGTGGCGCTGGATGATCTTGGATGATGATCCAGCTCTCACTTCCTGGCCAGCAGCCACGTGCTTGACTCGTTCCCGGACCAAGCTGGCCAAGGAGACTTAAGCTCGCCCATTGACTCGTCTCTGCCACCCCCTCCATATGGCGGCAACGGTGGCAGTGGCGCTGGATGATCTTGGATGATGATCCAGCTCTCACTTCCTGGCCAGCAGCCACGTGCTTGACTCGTTCCCGGACCAAGCTGGCCAAGCAGACTTAAGCTCGCCCATTGACTCGTCTCTGCCACCCCCTCCATACTGGGAACTTGCCGGATCCCTGTTTTCCCTCGTTACTGGCTCAGCTCACTCTGGATTCCCAATGGGGATGAACAAAAATGAAACCAAGTGTCACTAAGCTACATGGCGGCAACGGTGGCAGTGGCGCAGGATGATCTTGGCCATGCTGTCATTTAAGGGGGGGGGGGGGCATTATGAGATATGGGGACAAAGTGACAATAAAACACTTCCCTGAACCGCTATCAATTTCAATCCAAAAGCGCCAGCCCTCATACTACATGGGCTATCTGTTCAATCGGATTGCATAGTGTATGGTCAGCTTGCATGGAAGATCCATGCACATTCGACCAAGCGTGCATGGTCATGCAAAGGAGAGAGAAGGCTGGAGCTAATGCATGCCACTGCCACCGGCCGAGCAGGGAAGAAACAGTGGTGACCATTCTAATGGCCACCTAAGCCAAGATCTATGGGACAGCCACGTCTGGCTATGCTCACCAAATGAGATTACAATTATAAACCAACCAGAGCAACCAACCGTCATCTCATGTGTATGGACAGATCAGATCTTGTACTCACCGCCCAGTGAATCTCTATTATCTGTATCACCAAATACCTCCATCTTGCACCTGACACAGCAGGGGTCACATGACCTCTGCTATTGGCCCACCTGCCTGGCTGCTCACAATACCTGGACCGGAGTAGAGGCGGATCATCCAACCGGCATGCACCAAATCCCGGATAAGGGTTTTAGCATCACAATGGCAGTAGCGATGTTGGGGCATCACTACAATTGGGGGTCACCAAGCATGTCTTGAATGGGAAAGAGAACCTGTCCCCACACAAGGGTACACAACAGGAAGTGAGGGGAAATCCCCTTTCAATGACACTGATATCCCCAATTTCCTGTAATGAACTCTCACCTCTTCCAGTGAAATCTGTATACTTCAGAGTAGAGTTGCCACCTGTCCTGGATTCACTTGGGCGGTCCGGGTTTTTTGAGTCCTGGACGTGCTGTGTGCGGGTTTTCGCTGGCCTGAAGCCTGGAAACAGCACATATAGGACTCAAAACCCAGACTGTCCAGGTGAATCCAGGAGAGGCGGCAACCCTACTTTGGAGTTTCCATTACTCTTCGACTGTGGTCACCGGGACCAACAGAGAGGGCCAATCCCCCCACTGGGGACACATTAAAAGGGATTCAAATGCTTCCTCACTTTGTCCAATACTAAATGATAAGTTATGTGTAGAGATACATTGTAATGACAAGTTTACTTTAAGTGGGAGCGCCTCTCCTCCGGGGGGGCTTTGTTGTTACAAAGAAGCTGTAGTACCTGTGCTGACCACTAGGGGCAGTACTCCCAGCAAATGTCATGGATGGGATGAGCCAGTGGCAGAGGGTTTCTCTTTCATGCAGGTGCCATTGGCAAGTGGGTTGGCAGGACCCAGGGGGCTCGGTTGTGTCTGCATGGATTTCTCTGGAAGATTGCCCACACGCTGGACAATATTTAGTCTGCAGCCATTATTTCCATATTCCTCTCTGAAACTAGTTTAATTTCTTGGCTTTTATAGTTCTTCATGGGCAGCCGCCATCACTCTATCCCTTCTTTGAAATTGAAAAGGGCTCCATCGGATAAGAAGTCGGTCAGCCTTGCAGAGAGCGCACTCTTCAACCAAAGGCTTCTCGTACAGGTGTTTTATTGCACGGCCGGTCCCTTTAAGGTATAGTGTTTGGCTCATTTTGCGTCCTTGGATGGTAAGAAACAAAAGTCACGTGGCCAAATATCTAAACGGCCCCTCAATGTCCCAGGCCCCTTGGGGCCCCCCTCCAGCACAACCCCAACCATACGAGTTCCCCTGTAGGGAGAAAAAAACAGTTGCATCCCTTTCAAATGCTAATGTGTTTGGATCAAAATAAAATACAAAAACACGAACCGGATTCTGTGCGCGCCGCGTCCTTTTATCTTCCAGTCTAAATAATTCAAAGACGCTTCTGTTTTTTCCTCAATCCGGGGCGTTCATCGCAGGGGAGTCCGCAGGAACGGGGTGAAGAGGGTCACATGGGTGGGGGTGGGGGGGGGGGGGTATTGGAGACGTCGCGGTGACTAGTGTACTTACATCTCGTCCACAATGGCTCTGCGCCACTAAAAAACAATGACCAGCCACGTCCAGTGATTGGATGACAACTCTTCTAGATAGTTCTGGGGGAAAAGGGTTCCTTATAGCCCCTCCACCCAACCTCGGAGTGCCATGTGGGACTGGGATGACCATGACTTTATACCCTGCCATACTTCTATAATCCTAACCATGCTCTATATCTCCAACCATGACTCTATACCCCGCCATACTTCTATATCTCCAACCATGACTCTATACCCCGCCATACTTCTATATCTCCAACCATGACTCTATACCCCGCCATACTTCTATATCTCCAACCATGACTCTATACCCCGCCATACTTCTATATCTCCAACCATGACTCTATACCCCGCCATACTTCTATATCTCCAACCATGACTCTATACCCCGCCATACTTCTATATCTCCAACCATGACTCTATACCCCGCCATACTTCTATATCTCCAACCATGACTCTATACCCCGCCATACTTCTATATCTCCAACCATGACTCTATACCCCGCCATACTTCTATATCTCCAACCATGACTCTATACCCCGCCATACTTCTATATCTCCAACCATGACTCTATACCCCGCCATACTTCTATATCTCCAACCATGACTCTATACACCGCCATACTTCTATATCTCCAACCATGACTCTATACCCCGCCATACTTCTATATCTCCAACCATGACTCTATACCCAGCCATACTTCTATATCTCCAACCATTACTCTATACCCCGCCATACTTATATATCTCCAACCATGACTCTATACCCAGCCATACTTATATATCTCCAACCATGACTCTATACCCAGGCATACTTATATATCTCCAACCATGACTCTATACCCCGCCATACTTATATATCTCCAACTATGCCTCTATCTACACCCCGCCATACTTGTATATCTCCAACCATGACTCTATACCCCGCCATACTTGTATATCTCCAACCATGACTCTATACCCCGCTCATACTTATATATCTCCAACCATGACTCTATACCCCGCCATACTTATATATCTCCAACCATGACTCTATACCCCCACATACCTATATACTGTATCTCCAACCTTAAATCAATTCCCTGCCATGCTTACATATCCAGAACCATGCCTCTATATACGCCCAGCCATATCTATATATCCCCAACCATGACTCTATCTACACCCTGCCACGCTTAAATATCCCGAACCATGCCCCTATGTATACTCCGCAATAGCTATATGTCCCCAGCAATGCCTCTATCTACACTCCGCCATACTTATATCTCCCCAACCACACCTTTATCTATAGCCAATCAAACTTCTATATACCCAGCCATGTCTTTAACTACAATGCCTATATCCTCAACCATGTCCTTATCCTTACCGCGCCATTCTTATATATCCCCAACCATACGGCTCTCTTTATATCTATCTATGTAAATGCTCGAGTGGAGAACTGGTCCCAGGGCAGCTGAAGACCATTTGGCTGGTCGGTACATAAAGCAGGATGCTTATGGGTCTCTTACAAATGCGTCCCGCTTGCCCCGATCATGGCAACACTCCCTCTATGTCTTTGAGACGAATGTTTCCTCATTTCTGGGATCAGGTGAACCAATTGTCTGTTTCATCATGCCCTCATCAAACCGGCAGAGCCTCGCACCAAACTTTGCCGGCTCCTTCCAAAGGCCACGGGCCAAAGTTGGCTTTTAATTAAAATGCACATTCTTTAATTAAAGGCAGCGTAACACATGAAGGGCACTGGCTGAAATACGATATGTGACATAGTCATTACCCCGCTGTTAATTACTAATTAATGAAGCTATTTCAATTAATGGCTTTCCTGCTGTCATCGCGGCTCTGACAGGCCTCCTAGCTGTGAGTCAGGAAAGAACTTGCGGGATGTCATGGCATCGCTGGAATGCCACAGAATGGGCCCGCATTGAATATTCATGCAGTTCTTTTCAATTAAACATAATAGAGACAACCCTTTCGTCAGACTACAAATCAAACGCACGTCAGGAAGGGGTCCTTTGTAACGACAAGAAGAATGTAGCCCCGGGCTCTTCTCTTCCAAAACTGAGAGACGGAGGGAGGAATGAGGAGAGGGGGCACAGAATGCAAGCTCTCCGGTCAAGACAACTTTCATCTCTCGAAGGGGGGAATGTTAAAGGGACACTCAAGACATCAAGAGCAATTGAGGCGCTGCCAACGCCATCTGGGGACCCCCCGAAGCTACAAAATGGATCTTTGAAGTGTTTTTCAGGATCTTTGGCACCATGCCAGTGTTGTTAAGCAAATGTTTCTTGTAATTGTGTTGCAAAGTTTCTTATGTGGAGATCCTGCCAGTAACAGCACTTCCTGTCTGCGGCTGACAACGCTATGCTGGTGGCTTGGATTTCGTAGCAGCGTTGTCAGGTCTCCCTGACCTGCCCGTTGGACTGCGAGCTACATCAGAAAACCTTGGCAGCCTTTTATCAGGGGGCGTGAAGACCACCATTGCTGTTGTGAAAATGCTAGGTGTCCGGCTGCCATGCTGACCTTCCGGATCGCCGTTAAAGCCTAGCTCTAGACACATTTTTTACATTTTGGATAAAGGTTTTTATTTCTTACATGTAATGAAGTTACTGTTGTGACCCCGCCAACACTGGTAACAGCCTATGAATTAGAGGTAGGCACCTCAACACTCCAGCTGTTATAGAACTACAAATCCCATAATGTCTCTGCCTCTAGGAGTCATGCCTGTGCCTGTCAGAGTCTTGCAATGCCTCATGGGATTTGTAGTTCCAGTGCCAAGGTTGTCTACCCCTGCTACAGAATGACTAAAGGAGGGGAAGGCAACCTCGGCACTCCAGCTGTTGTTGAACTACAAGACCTATGAGGCAGTGGCGTCACAAGGGGGGTGCGGCATGGACCGAGAGCCTGACAGTGTCACAATACAGGAGGGGACCCGGTGGCATACCTCATCCTGCCGGGTGAACGTCCCCTACTCTCTCTGCCGGCGTCCATCACCAAGATGGCCGCCGGCAGGCGTCAAAAAGACCACCTTGCATGCGCAATGACGTCACGGCGGGGTGTCACCTGGTCTCCGCCCCCGGGTGACACCCAGCCTCGGGACACCCCTGCCATGAGGCATTGCAAGACTCTGACAGCCACAGGCATGCCTCCCAGAAGCATGATGGTATTTGTAGTTCCACCACAGCTGGAGGACCAGAGTTTGCCTAACACTGCTATAAAAGGTTTATTTATGAATACACAGCGTACTATCATCTTAAGTAAAATATGATGCCTCCTGTTCACAGATATTAATTGCCACCTGTGTCCCTGTTGCACACACAAGGAGCCAGTCAGCTCATGTTCTGACAAAGAGCATGCCAATAGGAGGAGAGAGAAGAGTGGCAGAGAGATGAGCTAATCACTGTGCTGCTTCTCCTCTTGCTGTCCAGTCACAGGCTGACCTGGGCCCAAAGGAAGTGAATGATGCTTTCCTATACAGGGTTTATGTATACACAGCATATTAGAAATATTGGCTCCCATTCAAAGCTATTAACTGCCGTCTGTGCACCTGCTGCAGATTTTCCTTTACTTCCTGTCTGGTGTCATGGGGACAGGAAGTGGGCGGGGGGGGGGAATGGGCTGGAGAAATATTCTAAGTATGTTTTAGGTGTAACAATGTCATATATATGCTACATGCAAGCACATGACGGAGGGCACAGTGATCCAAACCAACTAACATCGTATAGAAGGCAGAGAGCGGAGCGTGGGCGCCCGGAGCTGTGAGCAGATGATGGCGGCTTCAAGGTCACGCAGCAGAATTTCCCCCTGCAGAAGCAGCAGGAGTACGGTTGAGCCCGCGCACTGCGCCTCGTCGCAGGTGGAGCGGTGCAGACACAAGGCTTTCAGAGCCAGGCGGCTGCGGCTCAACATCTGCTCGACGCTCTTCCTGCAGCAGCCTCCCGGTTCCGTCCGCGAGCCACCGTCCGTCTTTATCGCCCAACCAGCAGCCGCCCTTCACTGCCAAGCCGTACACGGGACGCGGGAGCGCACAGACGGCTCGGGGTCCAAGTGACAGGACGAGAGTGAAGTGCTTAACGCCATCTGTCCACTTGGCACGGGGCGCAGGCCTTTGGGAGCGAGCCATAGGCTTACATTAGCTCATCCTCAGAGCCGCGGCCTCTTCCATACGGTGGGCAAGAGCACAGCCATATGGAGTCAGATCATAGTGGAGGCTGGAGGGTAGAGATCTGCAAGTACCGGGGTTGAAGAAGAGCAAGGCATCAATCTGTGTCACATCATCAGACCTCCCAACGTGCCTGGAGGTGACAACATAAGAGGACCTCCGGCCAGAGCCTTACACTGTGTAGGTTCCTGGATTAGCGTAGGGTACCTGTGCCTAGGCCAGGGGTGGGCGACACCGGCCCTCCAGCTGTGCTTTAACTACAAACCCCATCATGCTTCTGGGAGTCATGCCTGTACCTGTCAGTCTTGCAATGACCCATGGGACTTGTAGTTCCAAAACAGCTGGAGGACCAGAGTTGGCTACCCCTGGTCTAGGGGGTCTCTGTCTTCACCTTTCCTCTATCCAAGATCCCTAGCCATATCTCTCGTCTCGGATAGGTTGGAAAGGGTTAAAAACCCCGCCTTTTCTAGCTTGCGTCCCCGTCGGGGAGACTTCCCTTCACTTCCTGTCCAGGCGACACAACAGGAAGTACTCAATGTCCACCCTCTCCGTTATATTAGAATATAAAAAAAAAAGAAAAGAGAAAACATTTACAAAAAGTTGACCCATGGTTGGTCCTTTAGGTTGACCCTTTAAAAACAAGGACATAACATTAAACATTTTATTAGGGTTTTAATACATTTGCATTGAATTGCCAATTGCACGTGTGTGTGTGTGTGTGTGTGTCTATATCTGACACAAAAAGTCCTCTCTAGTGTTAAATAAATTAGAATATTAAAATGGCTCATATGGGGCATCAGCCTTCAATATCATGGGGACATTTGTAATCTCTTCTGGCTCACACATAGGATCCTTACTGGAGATATGGACGGTACTCAACAGCTTATGGAGGTGTCAGTTTGGGTTGTCGTTGTGGAACCTTCAACAGATTGGATCTTGTAGGACTACATAATGGTTAGAACGTCTCCAACGGTGATTTGGTTCTTGGTGGTGCAATAACCCAATAGGGAGGCATCTCCATAGACTTTAGACTGGTCGTCATTTGAGGCCACCTCCTAGGTGTAATTCATCTTCAGGTCTCAAACTGAGAATTCCTCTGAGGTATCATCTGTTGAGAGGTCCAAACCTGAGACCTCCAAGACTGAGATTTGAGATTTCCATCTGCAAATCTCAGTCCAAGGTCTTTTCTGAAGCGTCGGATATCTTTTTAATCTCAAATCGGAGATTCTTGACCTAGACTGGGTCCTGCTCAGGTCTTCTCCAGGATGCCTTTGGGTCTCAATCACCATTTCCCAAGCATTGACCATCTTTAGGTTGCACCACGAGACCTCCGAAGGCCACATGCTGAACACTTCCTCCAAAAAGGTATGGTCACCTTCTGGGTAAGGGGACGGTTCCTAAACTTCTAGATCCTGAGGACAGGAAGAGGGCTCTCGATGACTGGGTCTTGCTCAGGTCTTCACCAGGATGTCCTTGGGTCTCATTCACCATTTCCAAAGCATTGGCCATCTTTAGGTTGCACCAAGAGACCTCTGAAGGCCCAATCCCGAACATTCCTCCAAAGTGATGACCACCTCCAGGATAAGGGGACGGTTCTTCAACATCTAGATCCTGAGGACAGGAAGAGCGCTGTCGATGTCCATCCTCTCAGTTTTGGCAAACTCCAGATAAAAGAGTAGACCCAACACATTCACAGCAACCAGCAGGTGGAACATGGAATCCCAAGACCCGGTGACGTCAAGGAGGTAGCCAGAGAGGTAGACCCAGAGGATTCCTAGGCCAGAGACACAACATTAGTGAAGAGTCAAAGCATGGATCACAGTACACTTCCAAAAATCAGACCTAGGGAAATACATTGAGCTTGTCTTGTTGCTCGTGGCAACTCAACTGCACTGGAAAATATCAGCTGCAACCTGGATACCAGGAGCAATCCGCACGGGATGTTTTAGGCACTACGGCATCCTAAGGATATGGGTTAACGTTAAAATTATAACAAGCTGACCTAAAATGTTAGGTACTCCAAACTATTAAATCATATAAAAGATATCTATATATATATCTATATATAGATATATATATCTATATATATCTATATATAGATATATATATATATATATTTTAATATAGCCTTTTTTTCCTTTATGTTCAACTGGTGATCCTGCCAGTAAGACACTTCCTGTCCTCGGGTGACAACACTTACTTGTCATACTGTCTCTATGGAGGAGCAATGTTGTCATCCTGGAACAGGGAATATGTTAGGACTATAGAATAGCCCTCCCAGTTCTTATATTGGGAATACAAAATTATTATATGGGGACATTGCTCTTGAGTTGAAATACATTGTAAGGATTCTCTAACATTACACGATCACTTGTCAGGTCACAGTGCCCTCTTGTGGCAGACATTGTATATACAAGCAACTATTATGCTGGTAAAAACCAGGAACCGCTTTACAACTTACCAAACACAGAGCCGCCGGTGTTGGCCACTCCTAAAAATACAAGAGTGGAGGGGGATTATTTCTTGGACTGGTTTATAAAATACTGACACAATAAACACAAGCATGCCCATTAGTCCCTGACATGGAGAAGCTTACGGTGCTTTTAAATGGCGGGAGGAAGCGAATACGAATATAGGAGAGCATATAACTCCACCAGGAAAGAAATGATCCTAAGATGGCAACTTCACACATAAAAGGGCTAAGTGTTGGTCAATGAGCTGGCAACAGTGCTGTCACAATACCGGCACAATATTGATTCCAGAACTTCTATTTGATACCAGCCGGCCCAATGTTGTGATTGTTACAATGTTGTATCTAAAAATTGGGAATACCCAATAATGTCTTTTTATCCACTCATCCCCTCTCTAGTCCCTTTGTAGTGTCTTTGTTCCAATGTTGTGCTTTGTGGGTGTTCTAAGACTCCGGTTGGCTACAAGCTGATCCAGTTCTATGCATGTTCTAAAGCTCTGATTGGCTACAAGCTGATCCAGTCCTATGCATGTTCCAAGGCTCTGGTTAGGTACAAGCTGATCCAGTCCTATGCATGTTCTAAGGCTCCGATTGGCTACAAGCTGATCCAGTCCTATGCATGTTCTAAGGCTCTGGTTAGGTACAAGCTGTTCCAGTCATATGCATGTTCTAAGGCTCTGATTGGCTACAAGCTGATCCAGTCCTATACATGTTCTAAGATTTTGACTGGATACAAGCTGATCCAGTCCTATGCATGTTCTAAGGCTCTGATTGGCTACAAGCTGATCCAGTTCTATGCATGTTCTAAGGCTCTGATTAGCTACAAGCTGATCCAGTCCTATGCATGTTCTAAGGCTCTGCTTGGCTACAAGCTGATCCAGTCCTATGCATGTTCTAAGGCTCTGCTTGGCTACAGGCTGATCCAGTCCTATTCATGTTCTAAGGCTCTGCTTGGCTACGAGCTGATCCAGTCCTATGCATGTTCTAAGGCTCTGATTGGCTACAAGCTGATCCAGTCCTATGCATGTTCTAAGGCTCTGATGGGTCACAGGCTGGTCCAGCCCATAATCATCAATACTCAGTATGTACTCACCAAACAGGAATCCAGAGCAGGATGGAGCAAGGTCCTGAATGTTGATGGTTAAGCCGCTGAGAAATAGATGGATATATAGAGAATTATCATTAAACTGCTTATTCCAAAATTGCAGAATATAACATAACAGGAAAAATACTTGGGGCATCTAAAGAGGATGTTACTGGGAAGTGTGGCCGGTACTGGGATGAAATAAGCATGAGCATTTTTTAATGTTTGTCCTCCCAATAGCCAAAATTCAGTAAATCATGTGACCTTGCACGGTCCAATCGCAGCAGCTGTCCTCACCTATGGTTGAAGGTTTGCAGGGCCACTGCCACTGAGATAAAGACCATGGCTTGGCTGAAGCTTCCAGATTGTCCCAGCAGGAAGATGAAGATGCTGGACATTCCCATTCCTATAACCTGCAGAGACAATAGGGACTGTTAGGAGGGGGGAATTAAGCTGCGTTGGTCTATATAGCAAATAACGGTATATTGGTACCTCCATGAGCTTCCGCACAAAGATGGGTTTATATCCTAGTGAAGAGAAGAGAGGCGGAGTCACTTGTACATCTCAGAAGACCAATGGCATCTTCATACAGTAGAGCTTAGTGGTCATCTGTCTTGCAGTGCTGGGGTTCTACCTTCAAATCCCACCAGGAACACTATCTGCTTGGAGTCTATACTGTCCCCCCGTGTCCTATCACAGTCCTCTAAATGGATTTAGCCCAGATTGACTCAATGTATAAATCCAGCATGAATAGGTAGATTGTAAGCTTCTTTATGTCAGGGGTTGATGTCAATGGGTCTATGAGATCTCCTAAAGTGACCCTGTCAGGTTATAAAATAAACCCTTCAATAGGAGATGTGTGACATTCACCTCTTTGGTGGCCCAGGTCTTCTACCTCCCCTCCATTCCAGAGCTGCAGCCTTCATAAGACTCTTTGCTATTCAACACTTCACTGAGTGCATGTGTCCCCCAAGCTGCGCCATGGTTCAGTCCTCTGATCCCTATGTTACTACACTGTTGTAGGAGGTTGGAGGAAGGAACCATAGCATGAGAAGGGGGGCACAGAGGGTCTGACAGTCCTAGAAGCACCGAAAGCTGAAGAGTCTGACAGAGGCTGCAGGTCCACAACAGAGGGGAGATGAGAGACATGGGCCAATGGAGAGGTGGGTATAATGCTGAAGAGTCTGACAGAGGCTGCAGGGCCACAACAGAGGGGAGGTGGAAGACACGGGCCAATGGAGAGGTGAGGATAATGTTTCTTCTATTGCAGGGAACTTTCATTGGGATTATTTCTTCACCTGATCGGAGGCTTTTGCAGCCTCCCATTCTGAAAATGCTGCTTGCCTGGCGTTTATCCCAATCTTCTACCCATCAGATTGCCAATACCAATACCAGACTGCAGCCGAGGGTCAATCTGACTTGGTTACTTAATACGTTGACAGTCAGGAGGTCTCCAATGTGGTCACTTACCGCTGACAGCTGGGAGGTCTCTAACATAGTTACTTAGCACACTGATGGCCACGAGGTTTCCAACAAGGTCACTTAGCACACTGATGGCCAGGTCTCTAACATGGTCAATTAACGCACTGACGGCAGGGAGGTCTCTAACATGGTCACTTACCACTAACAGCTGGGAGGTCTCTAACATGGTCACTTACCACTAACAGCTGGGAGGTCTCTAACATGGTCACTTACCACTAACAGCTGGGAGGTCTCTAACATGGTCACTTAATACATTGACAGCTGGGAAGTTTCCAACGTGGTCACTTAGCACAGTGATAGCCAGGGGGTCTCTAACATGGACAATTAACACAATGACGGGCGGGAGGTCTCCAACAGGGTCACTTAACATGATAATGGCCAGGAGGTCTCCTATATGGTCACTTAGCACATTGACAGCTAGGAGGTTTCTGACTCCGTCACTCACCACACTGATGGTTGGGAAGTCTCTAACATGGTTACTCAATACATTGAAGGCTGGGAGGTCTCCAACTTGGTCACCTAACACATTGACAGCCAGGTGGTCTCTGACTCGGTCATTTACCACACTGACAGGTCCTCTTTAAAGCACTGGAGGTCTTACCTGTTTTAATGAGGTGGTCTGTTAGGCGGCCGCTCATTAAAGCAGCTGGAATGGCAATGAGCCAAGGCACTACATTGAATACCAAGCCCTGGAAAAGAAGAGGAAGAGAGTCATCCCGGGGCATAGCCGTGTTGTCTTTGTTGGTCAATGAGGAGTTAATTGAATGACTGCAACAGGCAAAAGCTGCAACTGCATGGTTCTCGGCATCATTGCTTTAAGAGATTTCAAGTTGTATTAAAACAGAACTCTGCCATGTATTGCCCCTAAAAATTACCACAAAAAGCCATTTATGTGATAAACAAATCGGGGCCCATTCACATCTACGTGCTTCAATGCACTTCAGCTCCCACTGACAACCAATATTAAAGCAGGGTGACACAGACAACACTTTCTTCTGTGTTCCTGATTTGCCAACCAGCTGTGCAGACTGAAAGCTGTAGAAACAGAGCAAAACGGCCATAGGTTATACTTAGATATCTGAGCAGATGTGCAGCGAGAAACCCAAGAGCTTAGACTGGGGTTCTCCTTTAAATTGAGGGCGCAGTTCTAACATTCGGCCAGAAGGTGGCACATGGCGATCACAGAATGCAACTTCCAAACTTTAACCGGCTCGGATATTAGATTTTCTGGCACGTTGCTCACCTTGGACTCGGGGAATCGATTCTTGAAGAAGATTGGCACCCAAGAGAAGAGGGTGAAGGCGCTGCTGGCTACGCTGACCTGCCCGACTATCACAGCCCTAAGGATACAACAGGTAAGAGTTACAATTACAATCAGCGACTCCGTGGGTTTGCACAATGAGACTGTCAGCAATAATTAAAGCCAACCACACACGTTACAATCCAAATTGTACAGTCCCCTTTAAGCTCACCACCCAAGTTACAATCCAAATTGTACAGTCCCCTTTAAGCTCACCACACACGTTATAAACCGATTGTACAATCTCTCTTAGCTCTACCAACGAGTATATAGTGAAAGAGCCAAAATTATTGGATAATCTAGGTAGGTCCTCATTGGGGATAAGCTCAGGTTTGGACTGGACCTGGTCTGAACCTGATCTCCTCTAAGCAAGTAAGTCCTGCTCAATCAGCTGCGGTCAGGGGATTTCCCACCCCACAGCTGCACATAAAGGGGTTGTGATGCAGGCGCTGACATCATTGACCTTACATGGCCTTATTGGGTAAATGGCATTGACCGAATATAGCCATGTGGCCATATAAGCCTGACAACATCACTGCAACCCGCCCCTTTGTATGCATGTAAGTCATGCCTGTCAGAGTCTTGCAATACCTCATGGGACTTGTAGTTCCTCAACAGCCAGAGTGCCTAGGGTTGCCCACCCCTGATCTACAATTTGAAAGTCCCAGGTTGGTGATAGCTTTGCTTTAGAGAAGCGCTATGATAGGTGGAAGGGTTTCCAGTAGGCTAGTCTATGGAAAATTGACAGATATGTCCTGTTTTACAGCGCTCTCACGGGGGGCGTGGTTGTTTTTTTTTTATATTTGTGGGAGTGTGTGCAGGAAATTGAGTCTATATATACACGTACCAGACGGGAGCCTTCTTCAGGAGGTGTCTCCAGGGTATGTTGGTCTTGGCCGATGTAGTGAAGCTTCTGCTCAGGTCAGAGAACAAAAATTTGTCTGAGAAAGAAGAAATAATAATTACATGGAGCAGCGGACTCATATCTCACCCATTAACCTCCATCTTCTTTTACTTATCATGGTCTGATTGGACATAGGCGTCCTGAACTTTGCTGCATCCAAGTACCAGGGGGCCCCGTTCTTTTCACAATTCAAAAGTGGCATTTTTTAGGGCAGTGGTACTAAAGAAAGCTGTCGATGGCAGATTTAGGCTCGCCATACACTTTGCAGTCTGACCATACAATCAAATTTAGATCTACCAAACCTATGTAATATGAGGACTAGGGTTGAGCTCAGGTTTGGAGCGAACCCAGGCCAAACCTGAGCTCCGAAAACTCCTTCCACTGCCACCCAATCAGCTGAGGCCAGGGAATTCCTCACCCGCAGCTGCATGTAAGCAAAGTGCGGGATGCAGTGATGGTATTGACCTTATATGGCCACATGGCTATATTTGGTCAATGACATTTACCTAATATGGCCATATAAGGTCTATGTTGCCATATAAGGTCAACACAAGCATCACAACTCCTTTATGTGCAGCTGTGGGGCGGGAAATGCCCTGGCCGCAGCTGGTTGGGAGGTTGGTCCCATGGCACTTCCTTCCTTAGAGGGGCTCAGGTTCAGAGCGGGTCCAGTCCAAACCTGAGCTCATCCATAATGAGGACCTACCTAAATAGATACCTACAAAGAGAGGGGGTAATTCTCCTCATTGGGGACACAGTCAGCAAAATCCCAACAGAGGTCCCAGCCCTGCCTCGCTCCATCCAAAACTAGAGACATGGTTGACTGGGACCATCAATTGCCATTCAAACTCCAGGTTTCCTTTTATCACTCCAACTCAGGAGGAACCTCAAGTGACTTACTTTTCTCCTTCAGTATGTAGGTGCCCAGGCAGTAGGTCCAGGCCAGGGCGAGGAATCCGGCAAAATAAAAAACATACTCCCAGCCGTACCAGTCCTGAAGAAGAGAACCAGCTCCTCCAATCAGCAGTGTCCTGCAGCAGCGAGAGAAAGAGAATGCGGCGATAAACACACAATATTTCGGCTTACCAGTCCTTAGGTGTGGCGGCTGCATTTGTTTCCTAGTGATGCTAGGAAACTTCCTAGGACACTTCCTGTCCTAGGGTGACAACACTCACTCATGCTACTTTATAGAGGAGTCATCCTTGAAAAGGACTACAGAACACCTCCTCCTCTCACATTCAAATAACATACAGTGTGTGCACAATTATTAGGCAAGTGAGTATTTTGACCAAATCACCATTTTTATGCATATTGTCCTAACGCCAAGCTGTAAAAACGTGAAGACTTATTGGATGTCAGCATATCGGGTGATGTGCGTTTGTATAATGAGGGAGGGTGTGGCCTTAGGAGATCAACGCTCAATATCAAGGTGTGCATAATGATTAGGCAGCTTCTTTTCCTCTGGCACAATGGGCCAAAAAAGAGATTTAACTGATTCTGAAAAGTCAAAAATCTTTCAGAGGGATGCGGCACTCTTGCTAAGATATTGGGCCATGATCACAGAACCATCAAACGGTTTGTTGCAAATAGTCTACAGTGTTGCAAGAAACGTGCTGGAAAAGAAAGACGCAAATGAACTGGCAAAGATTTGAGAAGAATGAAACGTGAAGCTCCCAGGAACCCATCATCCTCCAGTGCTGTCATATTCCAGAACTGCAACCTACCTGGAGGGCCCAGAGGTACAAGGTGTTCAGTGCTCAGAGACATGGCTAAGGTAAGGAAGGCTGAAACCCGACCACCACTGAACAGGACACAGAAGTTGAAACGTCAAGACGGTGCCAAGAAATATCTGAAGACTTCTCAAAGGTTTTATGGACTGATGAGATGAGAGTGACTCTTGATGGGCCCGTGGCTGGATCAGTATTGGGCACAGAGCTCCACTTCCACTCAGACGCCAGCAAGGTGGAGGTGGGGTACTGGTGGTATTATTAAAGATCAGCTAGTTGGACCTTTTCGGGTTGAAGATGGACTCAAAATCAACTCCCAAACCTGCTGCCAGTTTTTAGAAGACACTTTCTTCAAGCCGTGGTCCAGGAAAAAGTCTGCCCATGGTATGTATACAGGACAATGCTCCATTGCATGCATCCAAGTCCTCCACTGCGTGGCTAGCCAGTGAAGGTCTTAAAGATGAAAGAATAATGACATGGCCGCCTTCCTCACCTGACCTAAACCCTATTGAGAACTTGTTGTACGGGAGATTTACGGTGAAGGAAAACAGTGCACTTCTCTGAACTGTGTCTGGGGGGCCGTGGTTGCTGCTGCACATAAAGTTGATGGTCAACAGATGAAGAAACTGACAGACCCCATGGATGGGGGGCTGAGGACTGGCAGACCCCATGGATGGGGGGCTGAGGACTGGCAGACTCCATGGATGGGGGGCTGAGGACTGGCAGACCCCATGGATGGGGGGCTGAGGACTGGCAGACCCCATGGATGGGGGGCTGAGGACTGGCAGACTCCATGGATGGGGGGCTGAGGACTGGCAGACTCCATGGATGGGGGGCTGAGGACCGGTATTGGATATATTGGTCACTGATTTTGTGTTTGAAAATGTCAGAAATGTTTATTTGTAAATTTTGAGTTGTTTGTTTCTTATTCTCACTGTAATAGATACAAATAAACAAGTGAGACGGGAACATTTTCCTTTTCCTTTTAGTTGTATAATAATCCCGCCCACTAATAGTTGCCCAATAAATGTGCTCACCTAAATATTCTCCTAGGAAAGCCAAAACCTCACTTTTACTTTCTTCACTATTCAGCTTTATGAACATTTTGGATCGACGGAGAGCTCTGGATTTGTTCAATAATGAAATGAATCCTCAGAACTACAACTTGCCTAATAATTGTGCACGCAGCGTAGTTAGAAGAGAAATGACAACATCGGTGTCCTGAGAATCGGAGAGTAAGAGAAGCCGAAAAGGAAACGCAGATGACAGAAGACAGATTCCAATGGTCCAGCTTACCCGCACTGGGAGCCGCAGCCGACAAAGCTGCAGAAGAAGCCGCGCTCCTTGTCACGGACTCGCTTAGCGAACACGCTGCTTAAGGCCGGGAAGTGAACTCCTAGAAGATGAATACAAAAAGTATGAGACCGGTGTATAGAAATGACGGGGATCGGTCTTTGTGACGTCACTTTAAGGCCTCATTCACACTTCCGCTCGTATACGCACGTACGTGCGTATTGTACCGTATGCAACACATGCAAATAAATGGCTCCATACACATAGCCGCGTATGGAGCCGTATATTTGCGTAGCGTATATATGCGCAAAAACAGATATCAGAGCGTATATAAGCACGTATACGCACATTAAAAATTCCATTACGAGTGCTGCATTCTGGGATTGCATATAGTGCACGCATATACGTGCATAGACGCTCGTATATATGCGCATAGACGCTCGTATATACGCAATATACAATTTTGCTTGCGTTGTGTGTGAATGAGGCCTAACGCTCAACTGAAAAAAAAACAAAGACGTTGAACACTTTGCACATCATAAAGAAGAACCCCGAGCTGTAAAAATGTCAGCATGGGACGAGGAATGTCATTACATGCATTACATCTACCTCTGCTGGGCCAACATTTTCATCTTCCTGCTCCAACACTGGTGGCTGGTACACTTTATAGGGAGTCAGTGGTTGGAGGAATCCCCATAGACTACTAGAAGGGATTATTCTGCCTTTCCTAGTTGACTGTCTGAGATCACATGGACATGGATGGATAATTGGATGGCTACACTATAATTCGTTTAAGGAGCCAGTGGTCAGAGAAATCTCTATAGACTTCTACACGGGATCATTCTGCTTTCCATAGTTGGCTGTCTGGGATCACATGGACATGGATGGATGAATGCATAACTCTATAAGGAGCCATTGGTCAGAGAAATCCCCATAGACCTCTATAAGAGATCATTCTGCTTTCCATAGTTGTCTACCTGGGATCACATGGACATGGAGGGAGGGATCATTGGATGGATGGTACTAGAGCTGCAACAGTTATTCGATTAAGTCGATTAAAATCGACGATGGAAAACGTTGTCAACGTTTTCCATCGTCGATTCGTCGGCTAAAATTACAAATCCCAGCAATAGTACATTATAGTATAATGTACTATTGCTACATTCCTCTATAGCTGCTGGTATTCTGTACTGCGCCGCTGTATAATGTACTATATTGCACACTACACTCTTTTTTTACTTCCACCGCGCCAAGCTTGCTCCCGTGATGGACTACAATCTCAATAGAAACTAGTAGTCCATCACTGGAGCCTTTTTTTTTTTTTTTATCCGATTAATCGAACTTAATAATCGGCTAACTAATCGATTATGAAAATAATCGTTAGCTGCAGCCCTAGATGGTACACTTTAACTCTATGGGGAGCCAGTGGTCGGAGAAATCCCCATAGACTTCTATAAGAGAGCATTCTGCTTTCCATAGTTGTCTACCTGGGATCACATGGACATGAATGGAGGGATCATTGGATGGATGGTACACTTTAACTCTATGGGGAGCCAGTGGTCAGAGAAATACATTTGTATTTCATACATCCACATTTGTATAATACATACATCCACATTTGTCTTCCTGGGATCACATGGACCTAGGTGGATGGAGGGATGAATGCATAATTGGATGGATGGTACACTTTAACTCTATAAGGAGCCATTGGTCGTAGAAATCCCCATAGACTTCCATAAGAGATCATTCTGCTTTGCATAGTTGTCTATCTGCGATCACATGGACAGGGATGGATAAATGGATAGAGGGATGGATGGAGGAATGAATAAATGGATGGATGAATGGACAGATATGAACATGGGATGTTGTGCAGGGGTGAACCAAACTGAACTTAACCAAATGTAGGAGCTGCCTGCTTCTAGCAGTTTGCGATCTGTTTCCCTGAAGACTACATGAGTGCAGTGTGTTAGTGAACTCATACTTTAAATTTGCCACTTTGCCCATTCATGCAAAATGATAGGTTTCATTATTAATCCTGACCCAAAAGCCC